>NC_090445.1:370171322-370473977 GCF_031143425.1 Pleurodeles waltl
AGGTAAGGTTCTAATCCATCTGTAGTGGTTATCACCAAATGGCGAAGGGCCGACTCCATTTTTAACAATCTAGAATACCTGGTGGCATTTCTATGAAATAAGACCTTAATTGGTTTGTTGAAGTTGTTATCTATTTCACTTGGACAGTAGAAAAGATCTGGGATTCCAAGTTCTAAAAAGAATTTCTTAGGACATCAGCCAGAGCAGTAATTGTGACATTTCAACCTAATCCTCGAAGTAGGAGAGACCTGCTTCTCAATGGGTAATAAAACTTGGGGTATTCCTTGGGGTTGCCTGCTTACATTTTTATTTTCAATAGTTTACAAAGTCCCTCGGTTAATGTGACCCCATACACCTGCACCATCATACTCACAGGAAGGTGCTTACTTTTATACAGTAATGTAATTCATTTTTTAATGGGTTTGTGACTGAGGGCCTGATTACGACCTTGGCGGATTGGATACTCCGTCACAATGTGGCGTTTGTGGCGGAGTATCCCATCCGCCAAGGTCATAATCAGGCCCTGAATTCCTCAGCAAAGTTAAAAATTGCATGAGCTGACTCAGCAATTGTAGAGGCCCTCTCTGGTAATTGTTTATTTCCATCTTAAGTTGGCATCCAGCAGGATTCCAAGATAATAAAAATTCTGTACTTTCACTATTGTAGTTGCTTCTAAGGTGTAATTTCTTGTGCATGTATTTCTCGGGCCACAAGTCATGACAAAGGATTTCTGTTGGTTGACCATCAGACTAAGGGGTTGATTTAGATCTTGGAGGGAGTTACTCCAAAACAACAGATATTCTGTCTGTCTTATTATGATCCCAATATATCCTATGGAGATAGTAATATGGCAGACAGGATATCCATCACGTTTGTGATGGAGTGCTCCACCCACCAAGATCTAAATCAGGCCCTAAAGCTTAGCATGAACATATTAAAAAAGGTATAATAAAACCTGTAGATCATTGGCAGTGCATGCCAAAAGGACCGCTTAGTCTGCATCCAGTAAAACAGGGACTGGGCGGTTTCCAACTTTTAGCAAATCCTTCACCTTTAATGCTAAAAATGAGTCTGAAGGATTTCTCAGGATACCGCCCTGTCTGACTTTGATGTTAGACCTATAGAAAGGGGAACACTCCCTGTGCTGTCCATTTCTGACTTACGTGATTGTCACCCAATATAATGGATTGAGAAGGCCAATCAAAGAGCGCTTGATACCCGCCTCTTCCATTAAGGTCCAGAGCCTCCCCCGATCCACCAGATCAAATGCACTGTAGAGATCCATATATGCCATATAAAGTGAACCAAGCTTTTACATATGTCCCCATAAGCAAAGTCAGATTCAATGATTGTACTACGGTACCCACACCAAGACAGAACCCAAACTGCTTATCTGATAAAAAAAAAAAAGTTATCCTCCATCCAGGCTCTTAATTTTTGGAGGCTGTTACTCCCAAGTATCTTTATAAAAGAATCCAGGTGGATAGGTCAATAACAAAATGGTTGGTTTCTATCCCCTTTTTAAATATTGGCCCAGTAGCAGACTTGCTCCATGAAGACAGGAGTCCGTCTCTGATTGCTACTTGGATCACATTAGTTAGTAGGTGTACCCAAAATGTTGAATTCTGTCTAAAGACATTAATAGATACCACATCTAGGCCAGGAGCCTTACTAGCCAGGCAGCTAAGAATAGCTTTGACGACTTCGCTATCATGTCACTTAGAGAGGGTAATGGACCAAGAGTTCTAATAGCTGAAACTAGAGGAGGGTAGCTGCCATGAGGAAGTGTCTTTTCGATCCAAATTTTAGAAAAATGGGAAACGTTGATCAACAGGGATATGGCACTTTAATCTGGGGTTATTATTTCCCGAAAAATGGCAGATTTATAATTTTCCAAGATATCTTATTATCCCATAGCTCAACAGCAGCTGCTAAGTCCTCCCAAGCCTGGGGCGTGACATGGCCGTCTCGCAAGATGGCCACCAATCTGTGAGGCTCTGCCAGCGGGGGACTCCTACCACAATATTCCTCCTTCTAAGAGCCCACCTGCCTCCTAGACCTCCCCGGGTGACGTTGGGGAAGGATCGGAGTGGTTGCGGGTCGCTACTGGATGCCTGTCCTGGTCTGGGGCCTGTACTGGACTGCCCCCGCCTGCCGGCGGGCCCTGATCCTGACGCGAGACTCGTGCGGGTCTTTGTGTGCCTAACTACATGGCCTCTGGAGGCCAGGCTGGTGAGTGGGGTGGTGGGTGGCCCCTTTCCCCCTTTTTCGCCCATAGCTCGCCCCCTGTGTTCGGGGGCGAGAGACCTCGGCATTGGTTTTGCCGGTGGGTCTGTCCGCTGCTCTGCTGTCTTTCCCTGCAGAGCCTGGGCGGCGGCGTGGGTGGGCCGCGGGGGCGCTCATTGACTGGCCTGGGGGCCATGCTGGGCTGCCCCGGCCTGCTGGGTGGGCCCTGATCCTGGCGCGTGGTACGCATGGTACGCGTGGGCCTTTGTGGCGCCTAATCGCACGCCCGCTGGGGGCTGGGCTGGTGAGTGGGACAGGGAGAGGCCCCTTTCTTCCTTTTTTGCCCCTAGCTCGCTCCCCGTGATTGGACGTGAGAGACCTCGACATTGGTCTTGCCGGTGGGTCCAGCCTCCAATCTGCTGTTTGCCCCCGTGTGGCCTGATTGGCAGCATGGTCGGGCTGTGTGCCTCCTGCGGGGGCACTCATCAACTGGCCGGGGCTGGTTGCTCTTGTCACCCTCCCCCCATGTTTTGGTGAATTCGGGGGGCTGGAGGTGCACTCTGCCTTTGGGGCTGCCCGTTTTGTGCGCTGGGGGTGTGGGCCTTCCACCCCCCTTCCCCTCCCTCTCCCTTCTTTTTTTTTTTTTTTTCCTCTGGTGGCCTGCTGGCGCTTCTGGACCTGGTATGTTGTGGCCCTGCCATTGGTGATCTGCGGGGCCTGATCAGTGGCAGGGGTTGTGCTGCATTGCCCCGCGAGTGAGTGTGCTGCTGTTGGGTGCTGCTGCAAGCCGGATTTTTTTATGACATCTGCCGGCTTCGTGATGACACCCGTGAGAAGTTCTGGGGCTTGACGTCCCCGCCTCCCTCTGCCTTGGCTGAGGCATATGCGACGGGCTGGACTGAGGGCCCTCATGAAACTTCGGGTCGCTGGGCCCTATCTGGCTGGAGACTACTACTGTGAGGTGCAGTAGGTGCTTCTCTGGCTCTTGGTCTGGTCGGCGGCGTAGAGAATGGGGAAGGAGGACTAGAGATAGTATAAGCTCACTTTCGATTGTGGGAAAAAGAAAAGTGGCGTGGCTGGCCGGTTGGCGGATGTTCTGACACTTGAGGAGCAGGCTGCTGCATCCTCCGTGAAGGCTATGTTCATAGACCTCAAGCATAGCCTGGCTAATATTGACGCCAAGCTCGACCATCTAACTGAGCAAATGGACCATTTAAAGGAACGGGTAGATGGTCACAACACGCGACTCGAGCAGCTGGAGGCTTGCACATCGGATTTAGAGGGCAATCTACACAGAGACGGGGAACAGTTGATGCACATGGAGCGCGTGCTGGAGGTGATCCGGAATAAAAACGAAGACCTTGAGGCCCTCCCCGCCGCAACAATGTCCACATTCTGGGCCTCCCAGAGTCTATGGCCATGGGGCGCATGGAGGACTATGTCCAGACCATGCTCTCTGTGCTGTTCTCCTGTGAGCTTTCCCAGGTGTTGGTGGTTGAGAGGGCCCACAGATCTCTGGGGGCGAAGCCCCTGTCCGGGGCTCCAGCGGATCCTATTATTGTTCGCCTACTGAACTATAGGGATAGAGATACTATACTTCGGCTGTCTAGAGAGCGTTGACCTGTAATCCATAATAATATTGAACTGAATTTCTTCCCCGACTACACTCCTGGGGTGCCGGCGACCCGCAGGGCCTTCCTGCCCAAGCGCACTCTGAGCCAGACTGATCTCAAATACTCCCTCATTTACCCAGATAAATTGTGAGTGCAGCATAAGGGCAAGCTGCACTTTTTCACTGACCCGAAATTGGCAGCTAAATATGCTAAATCTGTTCTCAAAAAGGGTGCCATCTGGGGGCCCACGGGCTGGCGGTGGAGAAAGCGATGCTCTGAGTGACAATGACTGAAGTTTCTATATTGTTTGGGGGCCTGTTGTTGACTCACCCGGTGCCTTGTGGCCCACGTATTTGTTGTTAATTTTCATGTTGGGGCAGTCTGTTCTGCATTTGGGATGGTTATCGGATGGCCTCGCTGTCACCCCATTGGATGAGCCCATTCAAGCTGTTTACTGTCAGGTAGTGGGAAATGTATTTGGGCTTGGGCGGGAATGTAGTACTGACCCGATTGGGGGGTCAGCGTGGATGGGGGTTTGCAATGTCTTGTATCGGGGTTTTCTTCCTTGCCTTCTTTCCTTTCCCCCTGTCCTTTCCTTTTCACGTAGCCTTTGCCTTCTTCATGCTGTTCTGGGGAGTTGTGTGTTTTGACAGATTGCTAGGATGGTGCAACAGAGTGTGATGTCTGTACTCTGCCTCACTTGGAATATTCGAGGGCTGAATGATGGGGGTAAGATGAGGTTGATATCCGCCTACATGCAGCGGCACGCAATAGATATTTGTATGCTACAGGAGACTCATTTGGTGGAAGCCACCAAACACCGAGTGAAAGCTGGTTGGAATGGTGAGTGGCATGTTGAGATGTATTCAAGATATTAACGGAGCGTAGCGATCTTGAGCCGGAAGGGTCTGCAGTGGCATACTGGAAAGGTGCTTGTTGATCCGAATGGTAGTTATGTCATGAGAGGCACGCTGTTAGGTAGACCTTGTAGGTTGGTGTCAATTTATGGACCAAACAATGACGATCCTAAATTCTTTGGGGAGGTGTGGTGGTTGATCTGCTCACTGGGATCCGGGTCCCTGCTGTGGGGGGGGGGATTTCACTGTGGTGTCGGACTTTGTGGCGGACCGTGAGACTGGCAGGGAGAGTACCTATGTCAACTATGTGCACGGCAGCTGGTCCCGTATTGACATACGGCTTGGCACCAGAAATGTAGAGCTCTGGACGCAGTCATTGAACATAAGGCCCGTTCCTTGTCAGATCATTCGCCGGTCTTGCTGGAGCTGCTTCTCCCTGGAGGCCCCGGTTGCGCCTTCATGTGAAGGCTACCTCCTGGTGCTCTCAGGGATCAGGTTTTTAGAGATGAGATCTGGGACGCTATTGTCCACTACTTTGCTGAGAATCAGGGCTTTGCGTCTTCTGCGTGCACTGTTTGGAAGGCCTTCAAGTTAGTAATTCGAGGGCTCTATATCTCAAAACAACATGGTGTGCTGAAGGTGCTACGGCTGGACTTGGCTGAACTGGAGGCTCAGTGTGCGGCTCTTGAGAGACTATTGGTTTTTGATTGGTCTTGTGACCTCCTAGCTGACCTGAGGGGAAGGATGATACAGTTTGAGGAGGCCGCCCTTCGTAAGGTTTGTTTCCTAGGGAAAGAGGCTATGGCCGGAGATATGGTGAGGGTGAGAGGGATGGCTGAACACTAGCAGCAATGCTCTGTAAGCCGTGGGCAAATAATTACATTGTAGAGCTGACTGATCATCTGGCGGGAGTCGTACTGGCACTGAGGAGTTTAGGCGAGTTCTTGCTGATTTCTACTCTGATCTGTATGCAGAGTGCCCGGGACCTGGTGCTGCGGCCATCTCTGACTACTGCTGTGGTTTGAGAATTCACACAGGCAGTACTTGGATGCTCCTTTTTCGGTGGATGATGTTATACAGGCGATACGTAGTCTGCCTGGCAATAAGGCCCCTGGGCTAGACGGCCTGACGCAGTCATTCTATAAGGAATATGCTGATATATTGGCACTACACCTCTTGGAGCTATATGCAGAAGCTCTTGAGAGTGGGGTTCTCCCAGCCTCATTACGGGAGGCTCTCATTGTGACCATTTTGAAGCCCGGGAAGTACCCCTGCTGTTGTGATTCATATCGGCCCCTCTCATTAAAAATATAGATAATAAGATTCTGGCGAAGCTTATTGCGGCCGGACTGCAGCCTCTGCTTCCTTCCTGGATGCTACCTGATCAGTCCGGATTCGTGCCATGGCGCTCCGCTATGTATAATCTCCGCATTTACTTTGCAATATCTAGCATGATCGATCCTGATGATTGTGCGGCGACGGTGTTCCTGGACTTGCATGGCTGTATATGTTTGTTTTGTTAGCTCGGGAGGGGTTGAGTGGCAGGTTTATCCAACAGATTCACCTGCTGTATGCGCGGCCTTCCGCTCGGCTGAGAGTCAATGGGTCTATTTCTGACCCTTTTTCGATTGAGAGGGGCACTCGTCAGGGTTGCCCCCTCTCTCCGCTGCTTTTTGCGGTGGAGATGGAAGTGCTTGCGGCACGTCTGAGACAGCACCATAATCACTGGGGATTGGCATTCTGACAGGGTCCAATTATAATTTCTATGTATGTGGATGATGTTGTCCTGTACGTTCGCGATCCACAATTAGACACTCTGCTAGATGAGATAGTTTGCTTTGGGCACATTTCTGGGATTACCATCAACTGGTCCAAGTCAGTGGTGTTGCCTTTGTGTGAGGCTACGGTGCAGTGCCCCTCTAGGTACCCCCTCAAATTGGCTGATGGACTGGTGCGGTATTTAGACATCTAGTTGAGCAGGGACGTCGGTACGCTTTGGTTAGCAAATTATGGTAAAGCTATTGGATGGCTAGCAGATAAGGTGGATATGTGGCGAGCCTTGCCGCTCTCGTTGATGGGTCGCATAGCAATAGCGAAGATGATTGTTCTACCCAAATTTCTGTATTTATTTATCAACTTACCTCTTGTCCTTACTGTGAGCTTTCTGAAGCGGCTTAGGTCTTCCCTTGTGACCCTGACCTGGGCTGGTCGGAAGACCAGAATTTCCTGGGAAAAACTGGCACTCCTGTTTGAACTGGTTGGGTTGGTGGCCCCGGATCTAGAACTTTATTATCATTGTGCGCAGGCTCATTTTGCATATTTCTGGCTGCACCCTACATGCTACCTGCCACATTTGGCACCTGAGTGTGATGCGGTATGGCCGGACAGGCTGTCACAGGTGCTGGGTGGCCCGATCAGACCCCGGCCACGTGGGGTCGACACGGTGACCTGTACGGTGAGGGCCTGAACTGCGCTGCTGCGGGGCACTGCTGTGCGAAAGCTCTTTGCGCCTTCGATGCTGCTGGGTGATGTTGCGGCCGTGACGCTGTCAGAGGATGCCTGAGTCGGTGAGTTTCTTTGAGAGTCCAATTTGATTACCTTAGGATCTTGGTTTCCGGATGGGAGGTTTATGTCCTTGGAGGCTGCCCTTGGTGACATGCATGACTCAGCGTTGCACAGATTATTCATTTTCAGAATCCGCGCCTTGCTCCACGCTCGTTATCCCTGCTTTCCTGCTGCGCCCCCCATGTGCAGAGTGTTGGAACTGCTATACCAAAAACGATCTCCGCGCAAGTTTATCACAAGCTCACATGTTTGCATGCAGAATGCGGTGCCTGCTACTGGGATTAAGGCAAAGGCCCAGTCGGAGGCAGATATTGACGAGCCCATTCCTGACAAGGCGTGGCGTTGCAGCGTCCCGCACATGCTGGAGCTGTCACCTAAATATAGGCTGCATCTTATACATTTTAATTTCTTGCACCAATTGTACTACACGCCCTGTAGACTGAAAAGTATGGGCCTTAGGGCTGATGCGGGCTGGGAGAGGTGTCTGGCTCCTGAGGCCGGCTTCTTGCACCTCATGTGGAGCTGCATGGTGCTGCGTGAATACTGGACAGCGGTTTTGCAGGTGATTGAGGAGATGACCGGACTCCTGCTGCCACACACCTTGCTCGCTTGGGCTATGTTGAGGAGATTCCCCCTGCGCATCTGAGGCTGGTGGGACTGCAGCTGCTGCTTGCCAAGTGTAGGGTCACGATGTGCTGGGGGGGACGGCGAGCCCTCCGTTGCTGTGACTGGTTACAGGACACTGCGTACTGTCAGGAACAACTAATGATATATTGGGAGCTTATGCCTGAGGGATCCCGGTCGAGAGATATACTGTATGGGCCCCCCTGCGATCCTACTTGGAGACTGGGGTATTGAACAATAAAAAGTTGCCCAGTGTTCACCACTGATTGTGCAATAGATACACTCCCCTTCCAGGCCCTTATATTAATGCATACAGTCCAGTTGGCAATTTGAAAGCTACTGTGTTTTGTTATCTCCCTCCCTTGCCCTTTCCTTTTTTCCTTTTCCACCTCTGTCTTCTCTCTTTCCTTGCATTTACTTGCTCACGGCTCTCCGCCTTTGATCTTTTCCTTTATTTCTCAGCAATTACATATGGAGGTTTTCATGATGCGCCTCTGTTCATGCATCGCTGAGCGGTACAATGACGCATTCTCCTTGCTGTATACTCCTGTTGGTTTCTATGACACCAGCTGTGAATTGTACCTTCTGCTGACTCTTAGCTGTATTGGTTGGCATTGGAGCATAGTTATGTTTGTGTTTTGTTACCTATCACTGTAAAAATGAAATATATTTAATAAAAAGACCTCCGAAGCCCTCTTTCTCAGCTCCTGTTTCCTCCTTTCTAAGGCCACTTTTTAAAGCAAGGCATATACTATCATGGGACTTGAGGGCACACACTCTAACACATCTAGACATAGCAGATTTGCAATCATGTTTATAATATTGATATAATCTCACACAACATATATGCAGGTACAATTATAGTAAGCAAGCCGAACATTTCAAGTGAGATTGAGAGGTAGAGGGACATATTCAAGAATTTAGTAGTTTGTTTTATTCTTACACTTAATCCCACTTGTGATTTTGAAAAAAAGTATTGTAACTAAAGTAGCCGAAGTATGCAAGAGAATTTAGAGAATTATTGACAAAAATTGATGTTCATCCTTACCTTTTATTTTATTGAATTTTCGTACCCAGCTGGAAACAAGCCATGCCGTTTGTGAAAACTCCAGCCTGCCCTGGAATTTTGCCCAAAAGCAATCTTCATGCTGGGAAAGTCAAGCCCGTCCTCACAAAGTTGAAGATGAAAATACAAGCCCCAACATGCAATGCACTGTTGGTCAAATTACCAGTATTTACTAAAATTGTTTGACAAGAAATGGGGTCACTTGGCAGCTCTAAACGTTGAAAGAATTTGTCTCTGTAGTTATTTATCTTCACTTGTCTCCTTTAGAAGTGCGGTCAAATACATGAGTGTGAACATGATGTTATCTAGCCTGTCATCCTAAAAGTTTCCCAAGTACGAGATTTTATCACAAATGAGTGGTGATATTTTGCGTTACTTGAAGGCTCCCTTTAGTATAGTCAGTACTACCCCAAGGACATAACAGATAAAAAACGAAAACAGGATCAATTTCCCCTAAACAGCGTGTCTCATCCTAACTCTTTTCTTTCACTAACATTGGTGCTGGTCATTACCACAACGCTGGCCTGTGCTTTCAAAGAGCATACTAAAAGACCCTCTAGTCCAGAGCTGGGTTACCTCATAACATTATTAGGGCGGGGGGGGCGGGGGGGGGGTTAGGGTGCGGCGGAAAGTGAATAGCAAGGGGAGGCTCACCCCGTCTGAATGTCTCTGACCTACACTGAAGTGCTCTTTAGTGCTAGGACTAGTGGGCCAACAGATTTCTTTCCCAATATTGTTTCTTTTCCATTCTTTATCCTTTTTATTTGTTAGTTATTCTTGTATTTTAATCTGCATCTTCAAGTACTTGAAAGCTGATGCTATCACTTCGGTGCACCAATTATATGTTTCTGTGATGTGCATTCAAATTATGAAGTGTTTCTATAGCTGTTCTAAATACACTTTTCTGCTACGAATCACCTGTAATGTTCTATTGAAACTATATCAAGCGTTTAATTAATTTACATTTTGTATTGCGAGATTATGGCTACCACATTTAGGTGGCATTTTTTCTTTGTTTGCTACTTATTTTATGGCATATGCTCACATAAAAGTATACATGAAAACATATCTATCGTGCCAGCTTGCCAGAGCCAGACCCATTGACTTTGCAAATGCTTTTTTCTTTTAGTATTATGTTTTTCATTTTACCACTCTTCTGTTTATTCTAGTTTTGTATTTTTTAGATTTTGTATATCTTGTCTTTAAAATACCTAAAACAGTTTTTATTTCTGTCGTGAAAATGCATATTTTATTGTAATAGATTATTCCTCAACCATGTGAATACGTGAATGGTGCCGCTGGAGATAAATGGCAGGCTGCAGGTAAGCAACACTGAGACGGTACAAGTGTGAATACGCCTGGTGATTCGTAGTTTTTAAGGCGAGGCTAAAGTGAAGCTTCGATGGTGTGGCAGAAATATACACAGCCTTGCCTGCCAGCGTTTCCCTTCATTCATTTTTTAATGAACACATACATGATTTGCTGTTATAAGGAAATAATGCTTTGGTTCGCTCTTCAGCAGAGTAGCAGATTCGATAGTAAATGAATATTTCTTGAGTTCCCCTTTTGGACTGTCTGTGAAACCTAGGTGTTTTGGAATGATGTATACGTGCTTTAAAATGCATCTGACAACTCAATTTAAAGAAATTCTTAGGGAAGAAACTCACACCAGATGTTTACGTTACAAGCAACCACTGGATGAATGAGTCACCGAGCAAAATATTTAGGTTCAAGAAAGTTGAGAAGCTCTGTTGTAAATAATATATGGAATTATTATCCATTTCAGTGATACTCAATTTAAACTCAAAATACCATACATTTTTGTTACATATTATTTGCAAGTATGCGATTGCATAAACATTGTTTCTGCATGTGTCCTTCTTTCTTCCTGAGTTTAGTAGTGTAAGTGAAAGGGACCTCAGTGGGATAGTAATCTTGTGCTTGCGCCTGTTCCTGCTCCCACAGTGTCCTCCTCTGTCTAGCTGTGTTCTGAAACTTTCCTGTTCCTCCCTTTCTGATTGGGTTCATGAGCCAGAAATGGGCCTCCTGAACCAGTGGGGTCGAGCAACTAGAGCTGCCGACCTTGAAATTGGGGAACGAGGTCCAAATCCCAGCTTTGGCTCAATATCTTGTGATTTTGGCCAAAGCACTTAGGACCTGATTTAAATGTAGGCGGTAGAGGTCCCGCCGTCGACTTTTTGACAGAAAACCAACCTGCCGCCATGATGGTCAGCCCGCCCTACTTAGATGCCAGCAGGAGCACAGGTGAAAGAATCCAGATGGTCTGCTGTCACCGAGATTCTTCTCCCATGTCGACGGTGACATAGGCAAAAAGCAGCTGGCGGCCCCTTTTACCGCCGAGCCAATCACGAAGTCCAATCCTTTGGCAGCTAAATCTACACTCTTCCGTTGGCAGATTGGCAGCTATATAAACATGAAACTCACCTTTTGAATGCGTTCCACATATCCTGTTGCCATCAACCCGCTGCTATCAGTCCTCCTGTAGCTCCTGGGCCAGGACCAGGATGGAAATCAACCCAGACGTCACCAGAACAGAACTTAAGTCATGGTCATTTCTGGTACCATCAGAGTTGTGGCTGCATAGTAATACTGGACTTGTGCATGGCTCAATAATTTTGTGTAAGCACCACCATACTATTACGCAGTGCTGAACTGTGTAATGTTGAAGCCTGAAAATGTATCAGAAAAGATCTTGAGATGTAAGCAGCACCCACTAATTATGTACATATTGGCTACTTGGCACTAGACGTACACAAAAAGCCTCAACAATTGCAAATAGAAATTGTTAGACCTAACAGCCTTGGGGTGGTCACCCCTAACTTTTTGCCTGCCTCCCTCCACTTTTTGGACACTGTTTTTGCTGATTTTAAGACTCTGCGCATTTTACCACTGCTACCCAATGCTAAAGTGCCTATGCTCTCTCCCTTCAAACATGGAAACATTGGTTCACACCAAATTGGCTTATTTAATCTATTTATAAGTCCCCATTAAAGTGCACTACGTTTGCCAGTGCCTATAGATTAAATGCTACTAGTGGACCTGCAGTACTGATTGTGCCACCCACATATGTAGTCTCTTAACCATGCCTCAGGCCTGCCATTGCACGGCCTGTGTGTGCAGGTACACTGCCACTTCGACTTGACATTTAAAAGTACTTGCCAAGCCTTAAATTCCCCTTTTTCTACCTATAAGACACCCCTACGGTATGCCTTCAGTAACCCCCTAGGGCAGGGTGCTGGGTAGGCAAAAGGCAGGACACGTACCTGTGTAGTTTACATGTCCTGGTAGTGGAAAACTCCTACATTCATTTTACACTGCTGTGAGGCCTGCTCCCTTCATAGGCTACCAATGGGGCTGCCCTCATACATTGTTTGAGTGGTATCTGCTGATCTGAAAGGAGTAGAAAGGTCATATTTAGTAAGGCTAGAATGGTGATACAAAATCCTGCTGACTGGTGAAGTTGGATTTAATATTACTATTTTTGAAATACCACTTTAAGAAAGTGAGCATTTCTCTGCACTTAAATCTTTCTGTGCTTTACAATCCATGTCTGGATGGGTTTAGTTGACAGCTCCTTGTGCATTCACTCAGACACACCCCAAACATAGAATACTCAGCCTCACTTGCATATATCTGCATTTTGAATGGGTCTTACTGGGCTGGGAGGGTGGAGGGCCTGACAATTACATGTTAATGGACAGTAGCCTGCCCTCACACAAAGGACTGCCACACCCACTACTGGGACCCTGGCAGACAGGATTAAACTGAAAAGGGACCTTGGGCACTTCTAAGCCACTCTTTGAAGTCCCCCCACTTCAAAGGCACATTTGGGAATTTAAACAGGGCCTCTGGCCCTACGAACTCAGACACTTCCTAGAGAAGAGAACCTGAACCAGAACCTGCATTCTGCCAAGAAGACCTGCCTGGCTGCTCAAAGGACTCACCTACCTGCTTTCTGTGAAGGACTGCTGCCTTGCTGGTGCCCTGCTGCCTTGCTGCTCTCTGGCTGTGGTGAAGAAGTGCTCTCCAAGGGCTTGGATAGAGCTCGCCTCCTGTTCCCTGAAGTCTCAGGACCAAAAAGACTTCATCTCTACAACAAGGACTCCTTGTGCGGTGAGATTCAACACACAGCCTGCCAGAAACAATGCACAGTCTGCACCGCAGTGAAAATTTCCCTGCACGCTGAGCCGGAACGACTCAGTTCGACTTTGCATTGAGAAGATTGACGCAGCGCCAGCGTAGCAATCAGAAATTCGACACACGCCCTCACCGGATCAATGCACAGCCGAGACGGAATGATGCAGCCTGACTTCCAGAGAAGAATCGACGCAGGGCCTGCCGTGCGATAGAAAATTAATTGCAACACCCACGGGATCGACGCAGCTCCTGTGACTTCGTCCTGTCAGCACCAGAAATCCACCTATCGTCCCTGGGGTGTCTGAAAACCCCGCAACCAGAAGAGGATCCACGACTGAGCGCTGGAAATCGATGCACAGCCATCCCTGCGTGAAACCTAAACGATGCATCACCGTGTGCAGCCTGAGAAATCAATGCACATCCCTTTGTTTCCACGCTTTTCCTCCTCTGCAGTTCTTTGCAGAGATTTTCCACGTGTACTAGGTACTTTGTGCTTTAAAGAGACTTTGTTTGCTTATAAAAGACTTAAGACACTTTATATCACTTTTTGCATTTTAATTGTTTTGACCTGCAATGATCCAGATAAATATTATATATTCTAAACACTGTGTGGTGTATTTCTGTGGTGCTATATGGTGTTATTGTATGATTTATTGCACAAATAATTTGCACATTGCCTTCTAAGTTAAGCCTGACCGCTCAGTGCCAAGCTATCAGAGGTGTTGTGTCTGTGGGTGTGGTGGATGGGGGGTATGCTTGTGTAATGGTGGGTGTACTGACTGGGGGGGTGACTGTTGTGGTGGTGTGTGTGGTGTTTGCATGTGGGTGTCTCTGCTTATGTTTTTTGGTGAGTTTGAGTTAGGATGTGCTGCTTATGGGTTTTGTTGTGGGTGTGTGTATATATTTGCATGTGCTTTGGAGAGGGCTGGGTTGAGGGATTTTTAGGATGGGGTAGGTGTGGAGGTCTGGGCATGAGGTTGGGGTGAGTGGGAGGCTGCAGCCAAAGACTGCTGTAGGCCAGACAGAGCACCGTGAATGCCATCCAGGTAAGCCAGCATCTGTGTGTTTTGGCCAACCAGCCTGGATCGCTGGGAGGACTGCTGGACTTGGCTCTTAGCTGATTTTCGTGTAGCCCAACACAGGTCCTCCCACCTCTTCCAACAGTTCAGGCTACACAGCGTGTGGACCCCCAGGTTCTGCACCTTCTAGGTGAAGGCCTTCCAGATTTTCCACTTCTGATGGGCATTGACCTGTAGAGATACCATACGAGAACAGGAAAAGGCAATTCAGTGTTAAAGTTGGGCAGTTACTGCTGAGACATTACATTTTATAAATTCATACATTCATTTACAAAAAAGTTACTAGATTTTTTGTTCCATAAAAACTGTCATAGGCAGAGTGGAAATACTGCTTTCCAGTGATCTCATATGCACCATCATTACTTACATCTCAAGTTACCTACAGCATAATTTTGGCCAGAGCTATGCAACCAATCCTGTTGTGCAAGCCACCTTTGTCATTGTGAGCTACTGAAGGCCAAACCACCTGTACAATCCTTGCACATAATCATACTTACAGCTACACTGGCTTACTGCCTAAACTCCCAAGAGTCAAAACCCATGGTTTATATCACATACAGTGATTGAGGGTAAGATGTGAGGGCTGCTATGTGTCAATGAGAACATGGATTTGTGGGTTGTTTAAACACGTGTGATTTCTAATGGGACAGATGGATGATGGTGAGCTAGTGCCATGTGAACGTGCTGCACCTCAAAAAAGTTTACCTATATGTGGCACCATGACAGGTTTAAACCATACAGAGTGAACTGATACACAATATGTGCTGGAATGTGACAATACAGCATCAGACAACCCCAGACCCTCTACTGTTTTCATTCAACATCACTATCCTTTCAACATTGGCTGTATGTTGTCAGTCATACTACTGGTACACTGTCCACTGGCTACTGGTAGTCAGTGGCCTGCAGTTTCTGTGATGAAATAGGATTTGTGTGTTACATGGACTCACATAATAGCTTCCACTTCCAGGTGAAGTAACATTGCATGCACATACATTTCAGACATTGGTAACAAAACTATGTCCCAGCTACATCATTCGGTCAACTTCAAGCACAACATCACCCACATTACCAAAAAGTAACCAATTAGCCTATGAATCATAAAGTAAGAAGTTACTCAGCCAGACATTCCCCAATCAGACATGTTCCTCTTGGGGTCCCATAGAGTGGGCTGTACAGGGACAGAACCTTGCTGGCAAGACGTTCCAGCTCCTCAGAGAGAAGGCAGGGGCCCTGTCACCTGCATTGCCCAGCATCCTGGCTCCCAGAGGTCAATAACAGCAGCAAAAAACAAGGAGGTTTTGATGACTGCAATGTTAGAGGCAAATTAGTGTTTTTTCACAACGCGGCATACAAGTATACGGCAGACGCGGTCCTTGATTGAGAAAGACACAGCCATTGCCTTTTGTGCATAGCTGTCAAACACGTTAGCCTAAGGCAGGGCCCTTTGTAGAAGTTACCACCTACTATGCGGCCAACTTCTGCTGATGGCCGCCGGATAGCCAATGTCCTGCGTGCAAGGTCAGGCAGCCACCATTTTAGGGTGTGAAGCTGCACATTTAGCTTTGTTTTTGCATCACCAGCACTCAAAATGGAGGCTAGCACATTTCTAAGAGACAGATACGAACAACAATTTTCTTGCAAGATATGACATGATAAAATGTGAACTGTGTCTGTGTTTGACAACGATAGCACTATCTCCACTGGGGAAGTACTATCTCCACTTATTTATTTTGTTTGTTTGAAAGGAAAATAGTTGCAATAATGTTGTTCAAATGTATTATTTGCACATGATGACCAAAAAATCCTAAATATGTATTTTACAATCTTAGTGGACCAAATACTTGATGTCAATGTGTGTACATTGATTACCCAATGACATTTCTATTGTTACCCAGTAAGTAGATTGTATTGACATCAAAAGTATGGAGTGACCATTTTACCTGATCTCTTCTATTCCATAGATATAGGCGTCTGAACCCAGTCACGGGCAGGAGGTGACAGCTCCAGGTGTTCTGGCACTTTCCAGACCTTGACTCCATGGCAAACTATCATGGATTTGTGTCAGCTGTTGGAGCCTAATCTCCTGTCTCACAATAGGAACCCAATAGTCATAACACCAATAGTAAAATTCATGGCAGTACTACATTTTGTAGCCACTGGCACCTTTCAATACACTGTGGCAGTATCTGGGGCATGTCCCAGCTAACATTCAGTGCTGTGCTATAAGAAGTCCATGCTTCCCTGATGAAAAACATCAACAGCTGCATCCAGTCCCCACGTCCACAGAATTTGGCCACCGTGACTGTAGAATTTTATGCTTTGAGTGGGATACCCCATGTGGTTGAAACAATAGATGGCATGCGTATTGTCTAGGTGCCACCACACAACTGAGAACAGGTCTGCAGCAATCGAAACGCCCATTCCATCAACGTAGAAGTTGTCTGCTTAACAGACTTATACATTCTCAAGTGTGTGTGCTCTCTTCCCTGGGACAACACATGATTCAATCATACTACGGAACAGCAATATACACATGCAGATGTCACAACTTGGACCAGAGAGGGCCTGGCTTGTTGCTAAGTACAACATGATTTGTTGATCTGTTGCCTGAATCCTAGTTTAGGAAGGGACAATGATTTGATATGTGAGTAATCTGTTGATGTGTTACTTCGATGTAGAAGACGCAGAGTATCCTAACTGACCACGATTATTGGTACCGCTGAGGAGTCCAACAACACCAGGGGAAGTCCGCTTCAATGAGGCCCATGGAAGAACACACAGGCCAGTGGAGCGGGCTTTCAGACTACGGAAGTCTAGGTTTAGGTGCCTAGACAAGGCAGGTGGAGCTTTCCTCTACTCACCGGATAAGGTGTGCCAAATCCCGGTTGCCTGCTGCACTCTCCATAACATCACCCTGAGGAGAGACATCCCTATAATTGCAGAGTAGGGAGGACGTGATGAGTCTTCGGGTGAGGATATTGAAATGCCTTATGAAGATGACAGTGGTGAAGAAGGAGTTGATTTACATCAAGATGTAATTGCCCACTTCATCACCTGAATGTAAGTTTACCTTTACAATCAATCAATCATTATACTTGTAAAGCATGGCTAGTCACCCACTAGGGTCTCAAGGTGCTGGGCCGGGGCAGTAAATGATTGGTCGTCGATGAACTGAGGGGATCAGGTGAAGAGCCAGGTTTTAAGGTCTTTTCTGAATTGCGATAGAGTGGGAGATCTTCTGAGGTGGATAGGAGAGAAGTTCCAGCCCTTGGCAGCGTGGTGGGAGAAAGACCTTCCTCCGGCTCTGGCCTTCTGGACGTGTGGGACAGCTGCGAGGGTGAAGTCAGTAGAGCGGAGCTGTCTGGTGGCCATGTAGAAGTGGAGTCTCTGGTTGAGGTATTCTGGTCTGGTGTTGTGGAGGGCTTTGTATGCGTGCGTGAGAAGTTTGAATGTTATTGTCTTGTCTATTGGGAGCCAGTGCAGGTCTCTTAGTAGGGCAAAGGTGTGGCTGTGTTTGGGGGCGTTCTTGATGAGACAGGTGGAGGCGATCTGGATGCGTTGCAGTCTTTTCTGTACCTTGGTGGTGATTCAGGCATAGAAGGCATTACCGTAGTCCAGGCAGCTACTGATGAGGGCCTGGGTGACTGTTCTTTTGGATTCAGTTGGGATCCATTTGAAGATCTTCTGGAGCATGCGCATGGTGTGGAAACAGGTGGAGGAGACTGTGCTGACTTGATGGTTCATCGAGAGTGCTGAGTCCAGGATGAATCCGAAGTTGAGGGCATGGTCAGTGGGGGCCGGAGCGCTTCCAAGGGCCACCAGGAGATGTCCAAGGCTGAGGGATTGTTGCCAATTATGAGGGTTCTGTTTTTTCGGTATTTAGCTTGAGGCAGCTCTTGTTCATCTAGGCGGTGAGTGCCCTCATTCCGTTGTGGAAGTTGGCTTTGCCTCTGTGTGGGTCGTGGATTAGCTGAGTATAGTCAGCGTATGAGAAGATGTTGAGTGCATTGTGTCTGGCGATGGTGGCTAGGGGTGCCATTTAGAGGTTGAAGAATGGGGCTCAGAGAAAAGCCTCTGGGGACGCCGCAGATGATCTTGGTGGTCTCTGAGTAGAAGGGGTGGAGTCTGACTTTTTTAGGTCCTGTCGGAGAGGAAGGAGGTGATCCAGTCTCGGATGCCAGTGTCATGGAGACAAGTCTGTAGAGTGTGATGGGAGATGGTGTTGAAGGCGGCAGACAGGTCGAGGTCGTAGTCCCACCCCTGTCTAGGAGGATGCGAATGTCATCTGTGGCGGCGAGGAGGGCAGTCTCGGTACTGTGGTTGCTCCGGAAACCTGACTGTGAGGGGTCCCGGATGTTGTTGAGTTCGATGTGTTTGGTGAGTTGTCTGTTGACAGCCTTTTTGATGACTTTAGCTGGGAAGGGGAGTAGAGAGATGGGCCTGAAGTTCTTGAGGTCATCTGGGTCAGCTGTGGGTTGCTTCAGTAAGGGCTTGATTTCAGCGTGTTTCCAGATTTCTGGGAAGGTGGTGGTTTCGAAGGAGCGGTTGATGATGTGCCGGAGTTTGGGTGCAATGGTGCTGCTTGCTTTGTTGACGATGTGGTGGGGGCAGAGATCGGAGGGAGAGACGGAGTTGATGGAGTTCATGATGTTGAAGGTTTCTTTGTCAAGAGATGTTGGCCAAGTAGAGAAAGTGGTGGGGGTTAGAGGAGTTTCAGTAGTGGATATGACAGTGGTGGGTGTGGGATGGTCCTGAGCGGGAAGCTGTCGTAGAAGTCTGCTATCTTGTGGAGGAAGTATGTGGAGAGGTTGTTGCAGAGTTCTTGTGAAGAGAGGATGTCTGTGGAGTTCGACCTGGGGTTGGTCAGTTCACTGATGATCACAAAGAGTTCTTTTCTGTTGTGTGCATTGTTGTTGATGCGTTCCTGGAAGGCAATTCTCTTGGTGGTCCTGATGAGTTGGTGGTGTGTGTTTATGGCTTTTATGAAGGCTTCGTGGTTGGTGGGGCTCTTGTCAGTGCGGCATTTTCTTTTGAAGCATTTGCAGTTTTGTTTGGATTCCTTGAGGGCAGGGGTGAACTAATTGGCTTTCATTGATGTGAGTCTGTTGAAGGGTTTGTTGATGGGGGCTAAGGTGTTAGTGCAGTCTAAGATCCAGTCGATGAGGTCCCGGGCAGCTGTGTTAGTGTCAAGGTCATCTACGGGGGTGAGTTGTTTAGGGTGGTGAGTAGCTGGTCCTTGGTGATGTTCCAGCTCCTGCAGGGTGGTAGGTGTGCAAGGTGTCAGTCGGGGGGATTTGCTGAAGGTAAAGTGGATTCTTTGGTGGTCGGTCCAATGGAGTTCGGTGATGTGGCTAATGGAGAGGTGGTTGCTGGCGGTGAAGATGGGGTTGAGTGTGCATCCGGTGGAGTGGGTGGGCGAAGTAATGAGTTGCTTTAGTCCAAGGTTGGCAAGCTTTTTGAGCAGCGTCATGGAGTTGATGTCATTGGGGTTCTCCAGGTTGAAGTTGAGGTCCCAGAGGAAGTCCTTGGAAGCAAGTGCGTGGGTAGTGGCGAGGTCAGCGATGGTGTCGCAGAGTGGAGGACGGGGCCCGGCGGCCTATAGATGAGGATTCCCTGCATAGTCGTGTTAGGGTTGGTTCCAATCTGGAACTGGAGGAGTTCCATGTTGGTTGTGGAGTCTTTGGTGCTGGTGGAGAGAAGCAGGGGCTCTTTGTGGACGATGGCGATGTCCTCCCCGGGATAGTTCCTGCAGTCTTTGCGGATGATCTTGTAGCCGTCTTGGATGGCGATGGCGATGTCTGGAGCCGAAGAGGGTCTTTACAAATTTTAAGATCCAATGTCAGTACAACATGTGCCCTATGGTACATATCTGTCTGCTATGGTAATTTGTTCGAAATGGTCAGTGCAGGAAAGTTCAAGGCAAAGATGTTAGTGGATCAGAGTTTCCCTACATTGGGTTATGTCATTGATATAGATAAACTGGGCTTGTGCTAAGTATGTGTGTCCTCATGACTTGCCAATTGAGTTTGTTTTAACAAGTTGTAAAATAGTTTTCCCTTGATATTTTGTTTTACAGTCCTTCACCATGTCATCTTCATATGGACATTTCAACGTTGTGACATTTGCTGTGATATGTTGCTGTTTTGAAGTACAAAGTGTACATGTGTTGATCCAGGGACACATACCCACTTGGGATTGACAAATCTTTTCCAAAGACAACGTGCACTCTGATAACACGGAAGTTCAGAAGATTGTATCTGATCTGTTTTCTGTGTGATGCTGCTATTAAGGCAATATTTGCCATGGAGTTTCTCAAACCACATGTATGTGTTAAGCCCTAGGATACTGTTCTCCCTTCACATTTGCTAAATCTTCAATTTGTGGACAGTGGAGGTACCTGTTGGTGTGTTTCATCATAGGTGATAGAACGTTTTGTTAGCACACCACTGAATAGTGAATGTGTCATGCACCAGGTAGTGCCACATTGTCCTGTGCTGGCTATGTGGCCTCTAATGTTGTCACTGCCATGATGTAGACTATTGGTGTTTTTGATCTAGGATTCCTGTTGTGAGGGTAGGAGGTATGGCTCTAACGGAGGCCATGCATCAGTGATAGTTTACATATTGAATTTGTTCCCATTACATATTCCCTTTCCTCCATGGTATCAAGGTCGTGGAGCATATAACCCTGAATGACACAGGTAATGGGGTTAGGAGTGGTATTTGTAGTACAGACTCCATTTCTACAATAACCTGTTTCTAACATTTGTATGTTTCATATATATTCTTAGTAGAGTTTGTTTACTTTATATAAATTTGTTGACACTTTTCCTCTTTTTAATTGCAACATGTTTTTCCTAAATGGATGTTCTATAGTTTTCCCAACATGATGGTTAATAATCAAACAAGAGTCTTATACACTGTGGCCATTACATTTATAATGATAGAAAATAACAAGTGTGAGGTGAAATAAAATAAGATGAAATAAACTAAACAGAGTCTATCATGGGGGATGGAAACATGGTAGTAGAGCCAAATACAGTTTGAAGTACAATGTCCAAAATACTACTGTCCTCTGAAAAGGTATATGCATCCATGAAACAGTCCAAAGAGTAAATGGTAGGCACACAAGGAGGGAATTAGAGTTGGCGCCTCTTGGAGATGTGGGTGTTGTTCTTGCCATCCTCTGCTGCTGGTCCAGATGGCTGTCCCCTCTGGAAAGGAGAGGGGGGAGCACAGGTGCAGGAACTGGGCTGGTAGGAACAGGCTCCTCCTGTGGCAGGCCCTCCCTATCTGTGGTTGGAAGGGTTTTACTTTACCCAGATGTTGAGGGAATACAACCAGGGGCAGATGAACTAGGAAAAGCCCTGCATATAATGTGATAAATGCCATGCATCACCCCAGTCAAGGAGCACAAACTGGAATTGATGTTCTGCATCTCCCCATTGTTCAACTTCTGCACCTGCTTAATGTCCTGGAGCTCATTTAGGACCTGGACCATCGCACCTTAGGACTGTGGGACTGATACCAAAACTGGGTCAAGGGTGGTCTGGCTATCTAAAACCCCATGGCCTCCCTTAGCTGGCCCACAGATTCCCTCTCACTCCCACTACTAGCCTTTGCCCTTGAAGTGTGCCCCAAACCAATGAGTCTTGACAGACCTGTCAGCTGAGTTGTTGGTGGCTCGAACATAATCAGGACTGGGGGGCACAGGATTGGTGTGCTGATTCTCGGTACACAGGAAGTGGAAGTGTCCTCAAACTGAGGTCTTGTTGAAACTGTAGTGTGAGGTGTAGCTGTGGGCTGGGTTTGACTCACTGAAGCTGTGAGGCCAGACAGACCATATGGACCAGCTTGCTCCTCTTCATCCAGACTTATGGCATTGGAATTCTCACTGAAGGCTTGCTCCTGGGTTGGAGTGGAGATGCCTTTGCTGGCAGCACATGATGCACTGTGGTAGGTGGTTGGACCAGTGAAGAATACAGAGAATATGTGATTAAAATATAGTTTGTGTATTTTAGGTGTCTTTTTCTTCAAAAGAGGCAACCTAAAACCTAGGAAGAGATTGACCGATCAGGCCTTTGTGTTATTTTCATTGTTTTACCCATGCAGACTGATTTACACAGATGACAACTTTAGTGCTGACCTTGTAGAGATGTCCTCACATGCCAACGTGTTAGTTCAGATTTATAGGTTACGTGAGACAGACATTGAACCCAAAACAATGGTGAGTAGATTGGATGTATTGGACCATTCCAAGGCCTAGCAGGCTGCAAAACATTGGATACAAAGTGGTTCATAATGCATATGATACTGTAATTGGTCATCAAATGGACAGTGAAATTTCTTTTGTGTGTGCATCTAATTCTGTTCAGCATGCCACAACACATTCTTGATTATCTTGGATTCAACAGGCAATGAATAAAGTAAGCATTTTCATCAATTCAATGTAGCTATGAGCAGGTGTCAACATGGTTGAGATACACAAGAAGTGATATTTTAATCCATAACATGACATGGTGACTGACAAATACACTCGTTTTTTAAATGTTTGTGTACATGGAAGTAAAGGATGGTGTAACAACATTACATTCCGCTATTGTTTCTCAGATCCAATAACAGAGCATCATAGTAGTTGTAGTCATCTGTTGACCCCATGGACAATACTTGTTTGAAAAATAATTACATATCACTTTCAAAGACAGTCTTAATGATGAAAACACATTTGCAACTGGTACACACATATGGAAATATTGTGAATAGGAGAAAATACAACTTAGAAACACCATACTCTCCTGTGAAAATGGATGTCGTTTTGGACCTGTGTTTGGAAGCACAGCAACATGCATTGATAGACAGTAAAAGGCAGAGCCCATGCAAGGGATGATCCATGGGGAACTACACACACTCTGACTATCCATATTGCATTATGTCAGAAGGAGAGTTACACCCATGCTGCTGGTAATTAGTATGACACAAGAGATTTTATTTTCTAAAAATTAGCTATATCTGTATTATTAAGGTTGTTGCAGCATTCTAAAAGTCTACCTTAAGGGCAGGACTCTATTGATGATTAGGGAGACATACATAGATCTGACTTACCAGTCTGCACTCCACCAGGGATTCCAGTCAAGCCTTCAGGATGGAGGATTTGGAAGACCTTCTCCACCCAGAGAAAGCGTTGTAATGGGAAACAGGAGACCCACCACCAGTTCTCTGGGCCTCCAGGTGACACTTGGAGGCCAGTGAATGAACCTTTCCTCGCAGGTCATTCCACCTCTTCCTAATCTCATCCTGTGTGCACAGGGTGTTTACTACTGAATTCACCCTGTCAACTATTCTAGTCCACACTTGCCTTTTCTGAAAAATGATAGTAGTTTTGAACTTGTGCTCCAAACAATTGTGTCTCTACTCTAACAATTTCAACCACCATGACAGACAATGCTCCCTCTGTGACAGAGCGATTTCTTCTCCCTGCCATTCTGAAATATATCTAAACAAAAATAGTGCTAAAAAAAGTAAGGATACTGTAAAAAAAATAGATTTAACAAAAAAGATACAGAGGGAGAGGTAAACAGAATCAAAAAACCTGTCTCCTATGTTGTGGATTTGGCTGTCTATCTGGTCTTCTGCAATGGAATGGCAAAGGATCATGGTCTGAAATGGAGTGTGTTTTATAGTGTGTTTTGCAGGTGTTCACAATTTAGCAACTTGCAACAGGTGTGGGCTACTAGAATCCAACCAATGGCCACAGCCATGGTACTATACTGAACGTGCCCCTCGACGGACTCCCGCTATCATGAGCTCGCCGCTGACGCACCGCTAACACAACTGTGTCATCTAAATAGGCTTGGCAGGATGCTGCCATCAAGATGGAGATGACGTGCTAATCATCAGAATCGGAGTCTGCTGCGTCAGCCTTGGGATGCAACTGGCATGATGGAGTACACTCCATTGTGGTGGTCTTTGACTTAGCCGCTGTGCATCTAAATGCGGCGGGTGGCATACAGCCGACGTGACGGTCTTTTCAGGTCCTCCGCCAATGAGGCTTGGTTGTAAGACCGCCAATATCTAAATCAGGCCCTTAATCTTCTTGTGCTTAAAAAATAAAAACAAAAATGTTTAATATAATTTAGGTCTCTTGTAAAGTTCTCTAGTGCCCTCAGGAAAGGTGCTATTTAAAAAAACATAAAATAACAAGCATTTGCAATGCAATAGGACTTGCATATTTAGAACAAGTTAATTATCATCTGTTGATGATAGCACCCACAAGCAAAAATAAAAGAAAACATGCTGGGAAATGAGAAAAGAAAACTCAGCAAAATAGAAAAGTTAGCTATAAAAAGTAAAACTGTGCAATTTTGTTCGTTCTGCTGTGCACGTTTTTGCGGGTCACAAGCCTTCTGTTTGCAAGGCACTAGAACCTAAAAAGAACAAATAGTACATCGATCATCTGAGGCGTCCCCCAGGAATCGTCCCTCAGACCGACCCTCTTCAATATCTGCATGGCCCTGCTCGCAAACATCGCCCGATCCCACAACCTCAGCATCATCTCATACGCCGACGACACCCAGCTGGTCCTCTCCCTCATCAAGGAATCTTCCAAGACCTACCTCCACAAAGGAATAAAGGTCATCGCCGAATGAATGAAGAGCAGCTGCTTCAAACTCAATTCGGACAGGATGGAAGTCCTTATCTTCGGCTCCACCCCCTCCGCATGGGATGACTCCTGGTGGCCTGCCACTCTCGGAACCGCTCTGACTCTCACCGACCATGCACGCAACCTAGGATTCATCTTGGACCCCTCACTATCCATGATCCAGCAAGTCAACGCCATCTCCTCCTCCTGCTTCAACACCCTCCGCATGCTCCAAAAGATCTACAAATGGATACCCACCGAAAACAGAAGAACAGTCACCCAAGCCCTCGTAAGTAGCAAACTGGACTACTGCAATGCCATCTGTGCAGGAACCACGGCCTAACTCCAGAAGAGGCTGCAATGCAACCAGAACGCCTCCACACGCCTCATTCTGGATATCAGCCACCACTGCCACATCCCAGACCGCCTGAAAGACCTGCACTGGCTCCCAGTCAACAAGAGAATCACCTTCAAACTCCTCACCCACACTCACAAAGCACTGCACAACACTGGGACAGAATACCTCAACAAACGAATCTCCTTCTAAGCCCCGACCCGGCATCTCCACTCCGCTGACCTCACCCTCACAACCGTCCCACGCGTCCGCAGAACTACAACCGGCGGAAGATCATTTTCACACCTCGCAGCCAAAACGTGGAACACTCTTCCCACCCACCTGCGCCAGACCAAAGACCTCCTTACCTTCAGGAAACTTCTCATGACCTGGCTGTTCGAGCAGTAGCAGCACCTCCCCCCTCTTTTTTCCCCTCCCCTCCTCAGCACCTTGAGACCCTCACGGGTGAGTAGTGCACTTTACAAATCCCCTGACTGATTGATTGATCACATCAGGAGCAGCGGATGGGCACTAATTACATTAAATCAATTAGTGCTTGACCCGTGCTTTACACAGAGAAATAGAAAAGATACCAGGCGAGTCATGACGAATTACCAGGCTGTAAAGAAGAGTGCAATGCAAACCAACAAATGATTAGTGACAGAGGGGCTCCAAGCCCTTTACTAAACACAATAGAGTTTTGAAAGCAAGTCTCATGTGCTAGCGCATGCACTCGCAGGCTCAACCCGAAAAATGGAAGGCTTAGCTGAATAACCTGTGCCTAGCAGTCTTTTGGTAATCTCAGAAATCCACCTGTTGGAGTTAAATGCTAGTTTTGAGGTGCTTTCATGATGACGTATTTTAGAACAGCTATGAAGACAAAATGGTCAGCACTACACAGATGTGTAAACATAGAGAAAGATAGTGTGTCTGCATGTACGTCGGTGCTTGTTTGTGTGTACGTGGAAGAATGGATGTTTGTGGTTGCTAGCACTCCTTGTATTGAATGGTTTGTACTTGCATTGAGGAATGCTGGCATAAGGTAAGGGTCTCTAGCATAAAGTTGGTATCCCAAACCAGGAACCTAGTGCCACCTCTGGCATATGGTCAACACTGCTGTTGTCAGTGAGTGATAAATTGCCCACTCACTGATGAGCATCCTGTCATCTGGAGAGCATTCCACCTATGGCATCTGACTGCTTATGTCATGTCTTGGCAGCCCATGGTGGATACTAATTATATAATACACCCCTAAAATTATGTGAGCAGAAAATGGCACCCACGTTCCTGGCCATTCATGACATCTCATGGCATCCCAACCATTGCATCTGATGTTATCCGTAGGATAAGGTGGCCACTGTTGGCACACTCCAATCATCCCTGGCATTTGCTAACTTCCTGACATAGGTTCGACACTTGTCAAATAATACTGGGATCCTCTGCACATGGGGTCCTCCTTGCCATCTAGAAGCCATCCCTACATTCCAGTGGCCAATTCTCATATATGAGGATGCTGAAGCATTTACAATGCAGAGGAAAATAATGCAATAATGTGCAGAATTAACATGTAGGCTTAGATTAAAATACATGTTTCTAAATGCAAAAATTGTCGTAGGCAACCACATTTACTGGTACTAGGCCTGAATAATTAAAGCTTTTATTTCTGACAAAGCTGATGGGACTAGAGAATGCTAAACCAGCACAAAATATATATTTTCTGACCTTCCCATGGAGATGTTTTTCTGAAATAAAAATAGTGGCATAAAAGTTTTCCTTTGATTCTGCCATTTTCTAACTACACAAAGATCACTGTTGATTAATTAACAGAGATTTGTTATTTAGTGGGTATTGAAGAAGTTCAGGGATGAAGCTGCAGCATTTCTACAGGGAAATGAATTATGTGAAAGTCTAAGAGAGAAAACAATATATTTGATAAGAAATGTTTCATTTGACACTGCTGCTTAAGATCATTGTGTTCTTGGTAAGGAGATAAGGAATGATTATTTTTCCATGAGAGCATCGAAAGATAATTGGCTGGCTGAAGAAAGAAGAAACAATGAACTGTAACACTGAAAATATGTGCTGCCTGAACAGTGCGTGTTCCTAGATGTAGGCCACCATTTCCTTGCCCTTGAAGGTGAAGAGGCACCTTCCAAAGGTGCACCAGCACACTATATGGCAACGAGTAATAGGGTTGCATACAAGTTTGTAGCTTCGTAAATTGTGCAAGATCACTGAAATTGAGGGTCCTTTGAGTTTTTCAAGATATGGTACATTGGAATTAACAGTCACTGAAAGATTGTGTAAAAAGCTATATGAGATAAAGCCACTACCTAGACCTACACAATATGAAGCATTAAATGCTTTGGAAAAAACAACACTTGTTAAAGAAAGAAGAAAATTTGAGAACAAGGCTAAGAGAGCAGTGCATAATTAAGCAGATGCTAGATGGGGTTAGGAACAGGAGAGGTCGAGCAAAGGTGTAGTCTAATGAGCTATACTGTACCCAGCAAATACTACTGAACAACCTGAGATGTTGAAAACTAATAACGCACAGGGGAATAAAGAAGAAAATATTCTTTTTATGGGATTTCCCTGGAAAAATGTGCATTTTCCTCCCGGGTTTTTCTTGACTCTCTTTGTGTGCCCTTAGGACTCTGGGTACTTCCACATTGTACTGCAATGGGAAAGTGTGTGCACCCTTCTTACACATGCTAGGAAGGGGAGCTTATGTGATTGCTTCAGGTGCTGTACGCAGGAGTGCTCTGGAAAAAGGTACATCACATAACCGTGGCAGGTACAGCCCTGGCTACTAGTAGGACATTGCACTGAGTGTGCCGCCCACCAGAATAGCATGTCACGCATGTATCTGGTCTGCCAATGCATGCCTGTGGAGATGCAGTTGCACTTGTGCTGAGGGTGGCACTTCTAACTTCGTAGCCAATCCTGAGTGGGCCCACGCCACTCCTAGAGTACCCCCACAGAAGGGTGGAGCAGGTGGTAGACGGAAGGCTGGGCAGGTACACATGGGTGTCCCATGCCCGGTAGTGAAGAATCCCGATGTGGGTTTTCCCACCCTAGGGAATCAGCTCTTCCCATAGGTTTTTTCTGATTCTCTATCCAGTGGCCTTCGGGCTCTGGGCACTTTCCCTCTGTAAGTACAGTGTGAAAGTGTGCACACCTCTTATGCGTATGTTAGTAAGTGGCGCTGGCCGGTGTGTGCACGTGTGCCCACTGGTGCTCCAAACATGTGCCGAGCCTGTCGTAGCAGGCCTGTGTGTACCACTTGCACCTATGATATTTTCAAACATGTATCCAGCCTGCCATAGCAGGCCTGTGTGTGCACACTTGCAAATATTGTATTCTCACACAATTCTAGTCTGGGATAACAGGCCTGCGCATGCACACTTGCACCTATGGTGTTCCTATGCCTGAGTGTGGCCTGTCACAGCAGGCCTGTGTATGCGAACTTGCACCTATGGTGTTCTTAAATATATGTCCAACCTGCCTTTGCAGGTTTGTGTGTACACAAGGGCAAATATACTCAGTGAGTGAAGAATACCCATGTGTGTTTTCACTGCCTATGAGAGTTGTTCTGTCCATAGGTTAACCTGATAGAAGTTTACAATTACTCCTAGCTGCAATAGTGGATTGCAGCAGAGCCGCCTCACAATGTTTACTATCATTGGATTCGTCCTGGCAAAACCCTTTCTGTGGTAAAGGTGTTTTTCCAATAATAACTTAGAAATGCAACTTCTAGAAAGTGAGAATTTCTATGCTCTGAAACACTTTGTGTGCCATTTTAAATTTGACTCTTTGTCTACACTGGAGGCTGGGGGAGCACATCTGTGCATTCCCCAGTGACAGCTATGAACCTTGGCCACACAACTGGAATGACAGACCTCTGCTATTTGAGGGCCTGGCTGGTTAGATTGGAGGGAGAGGTTTTGACACTTGGCTTCTCAGAGCCAGATTATGGCCCCAATAAAGATTAAGATCTGCATTCCACGACCCCAGGACAGACAGGACTGAAATTTAGGTGGGACATCTGTGGTTCAGAGGGGAACTCTGAACCGCTCCAACTTCAAAGGGACATTACAGTATATCTACTGGTGGCACACTGCAGCAAACTAGAGATATGCTTGTGGGGAAGCAGGGCTGGAGATACTGGACTCGGTGGTGCACAGTGCCAGAGGAGATAGGCACCTTTCCTTAATCATGGCTGGCCTGTGCTGATTGCCTGCTTCTGTGTTTGCTCTCCAAGGGCTTGGTGGCTTGCCCCTCGTTCTCTTGTGGAAGTCTCAGGGACATCAAGACCTCCTGCGAGGGACCTATTCCTTTTTCATGTGACATCTGGAGAGTGGTGCCCTCTTTATTGCCCACTTCATCTGCTGGGTCCCATCTGGTAGTAGCGGTGTGGAACCAAGTATTGTGCCTGGAGACCGGATTGCCTGGTGCAGAGCCCTCAAAGTACTGCCTGCATTCAGGGATTGTAACTGTTCATCGTGGGGCCTCAACACGCATAAGCGTCTTGTTGGTGGTGTGCCCACCTTGTCGATCTTGCTGCATTTCTCTTGGACGACACGCCAATTGCATGCTCATTGCATGTGGTGTCCGATTCTTAGGCTGTGACCTTCTAAGGTGAGAGCGCACCCGCAGCAGTGCCGTATTCTACCTTGTGTGACAATCTGAACTTGCACCTCTGTGTATGACTAGAATTGTCTGGGGTGACTCAAGTCATCACGCACCAGGTGTTGTGCCTCATTCTAGTGAGGTATGGAATTTGTAACTCTTTGCGTGTAATTGGAATTGTCTGCTGTGACTCCTGTCATCGTGCACCAGACATCGTGGCTCATCCCAGGAAGGAACAGAATTGGTAGCTCTTCGGGTGTAATTGGAATTGTCTGGTGTGATTCAAGTCATTGCGCACCAAACATTGTGCCTCATTCCAGGGAGGCGCAGATTTGTGTACTGGAGTGGTTGGCTTGGCTGGGCACTATTGTGAATGGTGTGTCTTATGGTGACCCACTCGCCATGCTTTCCAGAACAGGGCCTGTGCCAGAAGGCACGGTGTGGAGACCTTTGAGTGAAATTCCCGAGTGGGGGCCAATCCTCCATTTGTCGACTGCTGCCTGGTCAGCCTGTTGTCTATCCTTCCCCCCACCTCCACCCCGGGACCCTGAATAAGTGTGACTCCAGCGTGATTAACATAGTATCTGGTGAAAGGTTTCTTTCATCTCCAACCTGTGGGGCCAGGGTAGTAGTGCTTGGTTGAAGGGTGGATGAGAGTTTGGGCCCACAGGGTCCATGAGTACAGTAAGAACTAACCTGCTGGATATCAGTGCACCACATTAGTGTGCTGGCAGCAATGTCCAGGGTCTCCATCCCACATTCCTGAAAGTATACTTTTAGATTGCTGAAGTGTGTTACCAGTAGTTATACTGAAGTGAGCCTTTGAAGTTGAGGGTGGTTCAGAGGGTTCCCCTTTGAACCACAAATGTTTCCCCTAACTTTCAGTCCTGTCTGACATGGGGCCACGGAATGCAGATCTTAGGGGCTCATTATGTCCATGGCGGTCTGGGCTGCCATGCTGGCAGTGGCGGTAAATACCGCCATCTGGCATGGCGGCCCACACCGCCATATAATGAATCCCCCAAAACCCCACAGTGGAAGACACCGCCAGCCGTAATGCTGGCGGGGGTGATGTATTCCTATCCGACAGGGCATCGCTGCTGGATAATGATACCCATTCTGCCAGCCTTTTACAGGCGGTTCACACCGCCAGGGAAAGGCAGGCGGAATGGGTATCTTGGGGAGATTAGGGGCCCCCCTGGGGGTGTCTGCACTGCCCATGCACTTGGCATGGGCAGTGCATGGGCCCCCGTGCAGTGCCCCAGCGCGCAGGTCACTACCCCATTTACGGGCAGTGATCTGCGCGACGGGTGCTGCTGCACCCGCCGCACCCCAACATTAGCGGCGGCTCCATTTGGAGCCACTGTCAATGTTACGCCCCTTTTCCCTGCAGGGCCGGCGGGGAAAACATTATACGGCCGGCAGGGGGGTAGTCGTGCTGGCGGTCTTCTATTGACCGCCAGCGCTGATCTCTGCGGTTTTTACCGCTGAGATCCTAATGAGGGCCTTAATCTTTAGTGGGGCCATAATCTGGCTAGAAGAAGCCAAGTGTCGAAACCTCTCCCTCCAATCTATCCAGCCAGGCCCTCAAATGCCAGAGGTCTGTTGTTACTGTTGCCCAAGTTTTATAGCTATTGCTGGGGAATGCACAGATAAGCTTCACTAAGCCTCCAGTGGAATGAAGCTGCGCTGCATTAAAAAGGCACCCAAAAAGAGTTTTAGAAATAGAAAGGCCCACTTTCTAGTGGTAGTATTTCTAAGGTATTATTGACAAAATCACCTTTACCAAAGGAAGGGGTTTGTCATTGTGAATCCAATATTAGTAAACATCATGAAACTGCTCCAAGGCAATCCACTATTGCAGCTAGAAATAATTTTAAACTTCCCCCATGCTACCCTATGGGCAGAGCAGCTTTCTTTGGTAGTGAAAACACACATGGGTATTCTTCACTCTCTGGGCACATGTGCCCTTGCGCATGCACAAGTCTGTAGGGACAGGCTGGACACATGTTTAAGAACACCAAAAGGAAGCAAGTGTGCCCACACAGTCCTGCTGTGACAGGCTCAGTATATATGAAAGCACTGTTCTGCAAGTGTGCACAAAGTAGTAAACTGTGCCACGCTCAGTATATATCAAACCATCATTGTGCAAGTGCACACACACTGACCTGCTATGACAGGCTCAATGTGTATTAAAACACCATTGTGCAAGTGTGCACCTAATGGTAAGCTGTGCAGGCTCAGTATATATTAAAACGTCGTTGTGCAAGTGTACACACATTGTCCTGTGGTGGCTGGCTCAGTACATATTACACCATTGCAAGTGCGCACACACTGGCCTGAGGTGGCAGGTCCAGCACACATTGGTTAGCACTACTTCCGAACATATGTAGGAAGAGTGTGCCCACTTTCACACTTCACTTACAGTGGGAGAGTACCCAGGGCCCTCAAGCCACTCAAAGAGAATCAGCAAAAACCACCATGGAGAGCCGACCTCCTACCAATGTGGGGGTTCTCCCCTACCGGGGCATGGAACACCCTTGTGTACCTGCCCTGCCTTCCACCTATTAGCTGCTTCTCCCCCTCTGTGGGGCACTCGAGGGGTAGAGTAAGGCCTACTCAGGATTGGCCAAGGTGGGGCAGGTGCCACCCTCAGCACAGACTCACCTGTGGCTCCACAGACCGGCTCCACAGACCTGCACTGTCAAGCCTAATACATGTTGCTCAGGCTGTTCTGGTGAGGCGCACACTCAGTGCAACATTCCACTAGTGGTCAGGGCTGTTCTCACTCCAGATATATGGTATACTTTTTGACAGGGCACTCCTGGGTACAGCACCTCAACCAGTCACGTAAGCACCCCTTCCTGGCATGTGTAGGAAGGACGCACACACTTTCCCATTGCCGTACAGTGGGATAGTGGTCAGAGCCCTAAGGGCATGCAAAGAGAGTCAGCAAAAAAACAGGAGGAAAAAACAAAAAGTTTCAGGGAAATCCCTTAAGAAGGGCCATGTCAAATAACAACCTTACAATTTGACCCCGGAGACAGTGACATGAATAATGCCAATAATTGAAGATATGTTGAGGAATGCTGAGGAAAGAGATTCTAAGAGAAATTGTTCGGAGCCCTTGGAGCTCTCCGATCATGGGTAAATATCAGATTATTCAAGAAATCTAAAAGATTAACAATATATTTGTTCCATGTTGTTCTATGGTACCAAATACAGTCACCATCCTTTTCTAAATTCTATGCACTGCAGAATGGTTTACCTTTGTGGACTTGTGTCAGGCCTTTTTCTCAATCCCATTGCATGAGGACAGCCAGTTCTTGTTCACTTTTGTATTTAGAGAGAAGGTTTTGGCATGGTGCTGAGTTCCATAACGATTTACTAAGACTACATCCATTTTCAATCAGAAAAATATTGAGCCTCTGCAGATGTCTAGCAATTCAGTTTTTGTTCAATACATTGACGACCTACTTGTGGCATTGAGCACTTGAGAAGCTTGCAGACAAGTTTCCACTGCGTTAAATCACCTACCTGAATGAATGTTCGAAATTGGGTGCTGGTTGGCAGAGGTATGCACCCTCTCTAAGCAGGAACCACAATCGTAAGGGTAAGTCACCAATACACCCTTAATTTACCTGTGCTCACCCCCTGGTAGGTTGGCACAGAGTAGTCAGACAGCCTACGAGACAATGTGTTAAGTATTTGTGCAACACTTCAAACAGTGAAACAGGTCAAACAGCACACAAAAAGATACCATACCTCTTTAGAAAGATTTTCATTTGATAAATAAAACCAATCCAAAATGGCAAACACCCAATAACTAGAACTTCAGATATGATTTTTTAAAGAATAAACTTTGAAATAGCACTTAAAAACAAGAAATGCAACCAGGGATATCTGGTTGCCCCAGACGGGGACAAACTCAAATGTTCAGGCCAACCACGTTGGAGCTCGGGCCGGCTACAGTAACCCAGCGAGGCCCGCTGAACAAAAGTACCTTAATCCTGGTTGCATCTACGGAGAGGGTGCGGGGAGCAGGCTAAAGCTATGCATTGTTGTTTATCCCCGCAGTGAAGGCAATGCATTAATCCTTTCCATGCAGTAGCAGAAATGCGCCGTTTTTCTTTATGCAACAGCGGCAATGCGTCAGGTTTAAGATGCAGCAGTTCTGAAGGTGGTGCATCGAGGTCGGTTCGCAATGGAGAAGCAATACGTTGACTTCAATCCAATCCAAGTAATGGAGCCAACACGCTTGTTCCAATTCACACAACAGGGGGCTATTGGCCAGTTCCAATCCACACTGAGGGATATGTGCCAGTTCCAATCCACACAGCTGCAGCAATGCATCTCTTCTGACTCGACCAGCACTTTATGCCCACTTCCAAGAACCCAGGACTGGATTGACACCAGTTGGCAGAGTCCAGGTGCTGTAGCAGCTGAGTTGGAAGTCTTTGGTGTACCTGAAACTTTAGAAAACAGGGGGCAAACCAGCATGTTCTTGAAGTCACTTCGGTTCTGAGCTGGAGAGATGCAGGTCCAGTCCTCCGCCTAGGCAAAGAGGTCAGCAGGTCAGCACAGCGGAGCAGGATTCCAGCAGAGAGGCAGTCCTTGTCGGAGCACAGCAATCCTTTTTTCTGACACAGTATCCACAGATCCAGAAGTGAAGAGAGTTTGTGGTATCTGAGGTCTAGTACTTATAACCTGTAGTGCCTTCTTTGAAGTGGGGGAGACTTCAAAGATAGGCCCATGAAGTGCACATAATTCTGGCCCTTCCAGCCCTGGTTCCAGCCTTACTGCAGGCAGGTATGCAGCCCTTTGTGTGGGGACAGGACACAGCCTATTCAGGTATGCAGCTCCTCCCTCCCATCCTCCCCAAGATGGCCCATCAGGATGTGGGTGATCCATCACTCACACTTAAGCTCTATTTGTGTGGCTGTCTAGAGGTAATGCACAAAACCCAGCTGTCACCCACCCCAGATGTGTATTCAGAGACAGGCAGAAAGCACCAAATGGCTAAAACAAGAGAATGCAAACTTTCTAAAAATGAATTCAGAATTACAATATAAAATCGGGCTTCACCATGAATTATGATTTTAAATTGTGATTCAAGAGGCACCAGACCTGGAGTTCCCGTTTCTTCAAAATTGGAATTTACACTTATAAAACGTAGTGCCGGCAAACCTTTTGTAGGAAGCTGTGCACTTAACAAGACTATAAATAATAATAATAATAATAATAATAATAATAATAATAATAATAATAATAATAATACACTAATCCCAATGTTATCCTATGGGAGGGATAGACATTGCAGTAGTAAAAAACAAATTTAAGAGTTTATCAGTGCTAGGAAATGTAAAACTGAAAGGTACATGTACTACTTTATAAATACACTGCACCCTGCCCTTGGGCTTTCCAGGGTATACCTTAGGGGTGACATAAATGTATTAAAAAGAAAGGTTTTAGCCTGGCAAGCAGATTAACTTGCCGGCTCGACGTGACAGTTAAAAACTGCACACACAGGCTATGCAATGGCAGGCCTGAGACACATTTGAAATTCTATTAAAGTGAGTGGCACAATCAGTGCTGCAGGCCCACTAGAAGAATTTAATTTACATACCCTGGGCACAGTCAGTGCACTTTAATAGGGACTGATAAGTAAATTAAAAAAGCCAGTTGTGCATAAGCTAATGTTACCATGTTTTAATCAGAGAGCACATGCACTTTATCAGTGGTTAGTAATGGCCCAGAGTCCTAAAGCCAGTAAAAATGAGGTTAGTAAAACAGGAGGTCTGAAGGCAAACATTCAGGGGAAACCACACCAAGTATGCCAGGGCTAACAACGGCATAATGTGTCTCCAAGTAAACTGCAATACTGTAAAAAAGAAGTCCAGTACTTGGGATGTATCATTGAGAAAAGAATGAGCAAGATGTCACAAGAGAGAATAAAGGGCGTCCCGAAAATTAACCCACCCAGAATACAGAGAGGAGTCAGAATGTTCCTGGGAATGGTTGGCTACTGTCGACTATGGATACCAAACTTTTACCTACTGGCTAAGCCTCTACTGAGGCTGACACACAAAGATGTGTCTGATCCACTTCAATGGGACAACGAGTGCTTGAATGCTTTCTTAGAGCTGAGTAAAAGTGTCTGTCAGGCCCTGGCACTAGGCATGCCTGATCACAATAAGATATTAACATTGTTTTGGTGTGAGAGTGACTATATTTACAGATAGTCAGTACAACTGTGATCTAGTCCATGATGTTGGACAGTTATGGTCACAAGGGAGTTTCATAACTTTACCTGGTACACCCATCTGAAATTGGGAACATGTAAGAAAATTGCTTGATGCATTGTAAATGCCTACCGAAGTTGCAGTGTTTAAATGTGCGGGTCAAAGACATGGAAATGGATATGTCACAGCTGGAAACATATTTGCTGATGAAGTTACACAATATTGTGCAGTTGTGGCCTGCACAATTATCAGGGTTTATACAAATGACTGTTTTTTTAATGTTGTTGTCAATAGCTGATACATGAGAAGAACTTAAGAGATTGCAGGAATATGTGTCAAAGTGAGAACAGCAAGGTTGAATCAGAGCAGGATGTGGGAAAAATGCAAATGACATTTGGATTTCAACAGGTAGAAGACCAGTGTTGCCAGACAGTCTATTGTTTCCCCTGACACAACATTTTAATTGCCCAGCACATCTAGGGAGAGATGCAATGCTGAGATTATTCAAACAGAATTGGTTTCACCCCAGTTTTAGCATTCTTGCCGAAGAATTGTGCAATTGATGTGTGACATGCCAGCAAACGTACATAGAAAAAAGAACACCAATAGCATTGAGTCACATAGGAAGATCGGGTGGTCCCTTCAACAGAATGCAAATGGACTTTATCGAGATGCCTGTTTGTAATGGGCTGAGATATGCCCTCTGTTATAGTTTGCATTTTCTCTTGATGGGTGGAAACCTACCCAACACTGAGATTTGACAGTCTCACTGTAGCTAAACTACTGTTGTGAGAGTTAATACCAAGGTTCGGCTTACCTGCTTCTCTGGAGTCAGATTTTGAGACTCATTTTAACACTGAAGTCCTGATGAAATCATGCTTGAAGCAAAGATGAAAAGGTCCCTTTCAGGGGATTCGCATCACAAATACTGCTAAGTGTGCTGGGAAAAGGAATTGGGTAACTGCATCGCACACTGAGAGAGTGAGAAGTCCATATAAAGAAATAGTGTTCTTTGAGCCAGAACCAAGAGCACTGGTGACAGTACCACAGCATGTTGTACTAGTACAAGAAGCAATATTATGATAGACATAACAGCAGGAAAGAGAAAAAGGTGAAGAACCCCATACAGTTACACCAGTACAAAGTCCTGTGATTTCACAAAGTAGCATTGATGTTTCTGGTGAATAAGAAGAAACAACAATTCAACCTGAGATAACCGTTGAGCCATCACCAGGGCAAGTGGAAAATCCAGATGAAGGGACAAGCTCTGGCTCAAGAAGAGTCACTTACAATGAATGCTGAATGGCCATAAAACTAGGGTCAGAATAAATTAAATTCAAGTGTGTCAGTTGAATGTATACCAACAACAATTGCTGAGGAGACAGAATCAAGCAGTATAAGTGACAGAGCAGAAGATCAACATGCATCAAGGAGGTCAAAAAATGCAAGAGTACCTAGGCAGAGGTATTCTGCACTTGAATGGAACTACTACTTGAATCAAATATTAAACACAACAATGTCAGATTTGGCTGATCTAACATCAGCAGACGTTTCTGGGCCTCAATGACATCACTCTGAACACAGTGTTGGGAAACAATTGTTGAATAAAAAAGTTTGAAAGACTTTATTGAATTGAAAAGTTCAAAACAGTGAAATAAAGACTGAAATAAAGACTGATAAGTTGTTAAATAGAATTAAGAAGATTTCCATCAGCCCAAAGTTCCAGTAGAAGAGTTGGGATAACATTATAGAAGAAGTCAGAATGGGCTTAGGGATGAATACACGAAGATTGCTATAAATAAAGGGGAAAGAACTAACTGTGAAAGAAAAGAAGAAAACTTGAGAAGCTGCTTAATTCTAACGTCTGCCTGAAAGTGGATTATTGATTTTACTTGCTGCAATATTTTACTTAACGGTCTGACGTTAGACAAAGAAGTGTTTCCTAACAAGGGTAGATGCAATATTATTATGGGTATCACAATTGTAGTAGTAGCACTAGCGGGGACATCTTAAGGATTTTGGGGGCCCTGTTTGGAACAGCTTTGAATTTATGATCTGATTTCAGCTATTTCATGTCCTTTTCCACCTGGTCACTGACACTGCACATTGTAAATGTGTTTACATCTAATATTTAGGGATAGTGATGTGTTTTCAATATTGTAACAGCACCTGTTCACTAATATTAATGCAAATAATCTCTATGACACCCTCCCTTTTCTCACATGTGAGGCTCTGTGACACCCTCCCATTTCTCATATGTGAGGTCCTGTTTTGATCTAAAAGAAACTTTTGGATGGATTTTGCATGAAACATAAATACAACATTTCTCTCCAAAATGCCTGTAATAGACTGTCACACAACACCTACATTACAATAAAATAAAATAAAATAGTATTAAAAACAATTATTTAATAATTATTTAAGATCATCAGGGTAAAACTCCCAGCAGAACAGAGCTGGCTCTATCACCCCCTACCACCACCATCACCCCCTGAAAGTCTAGGGTCCTGGGTCAGTGACCACTTTTTCCATGCCTTAAATTGTTTCTGAGTATTAGTAGTAACAGCCATGTTAATAGAAAATCATTTCACACCAAAAATAAAGAGAGGTAACTCAACACTTCTATGACAACTACACACATAATAGATGGGGAAAAATTGAAGCCATAATTTGTGGATGACATTAAAGAAGATTACACAATAAATGTTTATTCTAGGCTATTTTTAAGAATATACACAAGCTTTAAATGTGAAGAAGTGTTACATCTATGCACACTTACCTTCATCAACTGCAGAGGAGGTGACGTCCTATCACATACCTCTGTCATATGCAATTACATGTAGCATTTTGCTTAGTTTAGTATATAGTAAAAGTACAATGAAATCTGAGGAAACTCCAGATAGATAGATTTATACATTTATTGGATCATAACAAAAACCATTGCAGTGGGGAAATATCCACATGGAAGATTATAAAAAAGGCTTAATATTCAGGCATTAATCAAGTCACTTGACAGTGGCAAAGTCATTATCACCATGTACCCATGCTCATGTAAACATATTAGTGAATGTGAAAAATTAAGTCAGGGTACTCTGGTCGACAGCATTTCGATCATTTAACCAATTATTGGGATTATCATCAGGAGATCAAAATTAATGCCTGGGATACACTGAGGGGTACTTTATGAATGTACCTCAAAAAGCCTGTAGAGAAAGGGAAAAGGAAAAAAGGGAGAGAGGGAAGCACTGTTTTTACTATGGCGCACATTTTCCAAACATGCGTCTGTGGCACTAAAATGACACATTGCTGGAATTGCATCAAAAAAATGATGCTACTATAGCAATGCATGGAATTTTACAATGTTGAGACAAATACACCAATAATATGCAGAATTAATGTGCAGGCTTTAATTAAAAGAAATATGTTTTTCTTTCTTTCTTTCTTTCTTTCTTTCTTTCTTTATTTTTGCATTTAGAAAACAAGAACCATCAAACAGAGCAAAGTACAGTTCACAAACAATATTCAGCAAACATAGGCCCTCATTATAATATTGGTGGCAAATGCTGCCTACCGCCATGCCGACGGCCGCCAACATACCGTCACCGTGTCTACCAATAGCATTATGACCGTAGATGGAATTACGCCAGAAGGCTGGCGGAATTCCATCTATGGACATGGCGGCGGGCGGCGGTAAAGTGATACGGCCTGGCGGTGTTTTGCCAGCAGCAGCGCCGCATCCCATCTCCTGCCGGAGGACCCCCTGCAAGCAGGTAAGTTGCGTTCTCCAATAGTAGAGGGGGATGGGGGTGTTGTGTGCATGTGTAGGGGTGGGGGTGAGTCTGTGTGAATGCGTGTGTGCATGAGTGGATGTGAGTGTACGTGCATGTTGTGTCGTTGGATTGCGTGTGTGCCTGGATGTATGTTCGTGAGTGTTGCTGTGAGTGTGTATGAATGTATGAATGCGTGGGTGAATGTGTGTATGGGTGTGTATGTATGTGCATATATGTGTGTAAATATGCGGGGGTCGGGAGAGGGAGGGGGATTGTTGGGGAGGACAATGGGGAGGGGGAAGACTGCTATTAGGGCCAGGGAAGGAATTCCCTGGCACTGATAGTGCCTACCGCCATGGTTTTAGTGGCGGTACAGAAACCACTGAAACCATGGCGGTGGGTGGTGTCAAAATGTTATGGGCGGTCTAGTGGCGGCCGCTAGTGGAAAGCCTTTAAGGTTGTAATCCGTGGAATCTGTCTTGCTAAGCAACATAGGGTGCTAAGGGCACTTAGATGGGAGTTAGCGGACCTGGAGGCGCGACTTGCTGACATGGAGAGGGGTTTGGCTTCTGATTGGTCTGCAGGCCTTTTGGCTGAATTTAGGGAGGCGCTGACCCAATATGAGGAGGCAGCACCTCATGAGGTGTGCTTCCTGGGTCAGGAGGTGAAAGTGAGAGGCCTGGAAGGACACTAGCTGCCATGCTTCGCTAACCGTGGGCAGGGAACTATTTAGTAGAATTGACTGACTCGGCGGGGATGCTTCGGACGGGTACGGAAAAGGTTCAGCGTGTCATGTCTGACTTTTACTCGGACCTGCCTGCTGAATGGCCAGGAATGAGTGCTTTAGATGCTGTTAATTACTTTGAGGAGATAAGCCTGCTCTGGCTTGAGAACTCCCACAGACAGTAACTTGATGCTCCTTTCTCGGTGGAGGATGTGGTTCAGGTTATATGCAGTTTATCAAGTCATAAGGCCCTGGGACTAGATGGCTTGACACTAGCTTCTATAAGGAATAGGCAGATATCCTAGCGCCATGCCTTCTTGAGGTTTACACAGAAGCGCTTGAGAGCGGATCCTCACAGCTTTGTTGCGGGAGGCTCTCATAGTGAGGATTTGAAAGCCCGGAAGGACCCCAGCAGTTGCGACTCTTATCAGCCGCTTTCGCCTATAAATATAGACAATAAGATTCTGGTGAAACTCATTGTGGACGTCTGCAGCCCCTGCTCCCATCCTTGGTACTACCGGACCAATCTGGCTTTGTGCCGGGATGTTCGACATTATATAATTTTCGTACCTTTTTTGCGATCTCTCATATGATCGGGCCTGTAGATCGTATGGCGGTGGTCTTTCTGGATGCCGCGAAGGCATTTGACTCTCTGGCTTGGTCGTACCTGTTCGCCTTACTAGCTAGAGTGGGGGTGAGCTCAAGGTTCATTCAACTGATCCGTTTGCTGTACTCGAAGCCGACTGCCAGATTGAGAATCAACTGGATGCTGGCAGATTCTTTTCTGATTGCTAGGGGCACTCGTCAGGGTTGCCCCCTCTTGCCACTACTTTTTGTGGTAGCTATGGAACCCCTTGCGGCGCACCTGCGACAGCACCATAATCATAGGGGGCTGGTGTTCCGACAGCACCCTATTCTAATTTTTACGTACGCGGCCAACGTCGCACTGTCTGTCCGTGACCAGCAGCTGCACCTCAACGCTTTGTTGGATGAGGTAGTTCAATTTGGCCGGGTCTCCGGGATCACAATTAACTGGTCTAAGTCGGTGGTGCTGCCTTTATCAGATGCTACCTTGCAGTGTCACTCTGGCTATCCCCTCTGTTGGGCAGATAGGCCGGTGCGTTATATGGGTATTTGTCGGAAAGTGGATGAGATGTGGTCGGCTAATTATGGCACAGCAGTTGCGTGGCTGGAGGATTAGGTGGCGGTCTGGTGCTTGCTGCCACTCTCGCTGACTGGACGCATCGCAATAGCGAAGATGGTGGTTCTGCCTAAATTCTTGTATCTCTTTGTTAACTTACCTCTTGTTCTTACAACTGGTTCCTTGAAGCGGCTTAGATCTTCATTTGTGGCCCTTGCGTGGGCGGGAGGACAGCCCAGAATTTCATGTGAGACTCTGACTCTACCGTTCGAGCAGGGAGATCTTGCAGCCCCCGATCTCAAACTTTGTTACCACTGTGCCCAGGCCCACTTTGTGTACTATTAGCCGCATCTAGCTCCTGAACATGACTTGGTATGGCCCGGCATATTGGATGGGTTGGTTGGCGGACCACCCAGACCCTGTCGGCCAAGTGTGGACACTGTAGCATGTTCGGCGTGGGCTTAGGCAAGCTTGCTAAGGCGGGCTGGGGTGCGTGAGGTGTTTGCACCTTCAATGCCAGTACAAGATGTGGTGGGCCTCCCCCGTTGGAGGATGGCCAGATATCTGAACACCTCCGGGAGTTAAATATGACCACTTTGGGGTCTTGGTGCCCGGCAGAAATGTTTGTTTCATTGGAGACCGCGCTGGGAGCCCCCTGCGTTACTGCGATTTATCTATTATTTTTTTTAGGATCCGGGCCTTGTTGCGGGCGCGGTACTCCTGCTTTTTCACAGAGCCCCCGATGTACTGAGCACTGGAACTGATATACAAGGTGATGTCCGCCCAACGACTCATTACAAGTCTGTATGTTTGTATGCAGACTAAGGAGCCTCTTGCTGAGTCCAAAGCTAGGGTGCACTGGGAGGCAGATTAGGCGTGCCCAGATGCAGGAGCTTTCCCCTAATTACAGGTTGCGCCTTATACATTTTATCTTCCTACATCTTCTGTATTTCACGCCTAGTAGACTGAAGAAAGTGGGCCTAAGGGCGGATGCTAGATGTGTACGTTGATCTGCCTTAGAGGCTGACTTTTTGCATTTGGCGTGGGACTGTGTGGCGCTGCGAGGTTACTGGTCTGAGATACTGCATACACTTGAAGAGATGACTGGGCTTGTGTTGCCGCGTACTCCTGAAGTTGCACTTGTGGGATACGTGGAGGAGATCCCCTCTGTGTTCAGACGGTCGGTGGGATTGATGCTACTGCTGGCTAGGCATAGGGTGGCGCTGTGCTGGAGAAGGAAACTGATACCCGATGTGATAAATGGTTGAAAGACGCTGCATACTGCCAGGAGCAGCTGGCGATTTACTGGGAATTGATGCCAGGGGGTTCCCGCCTGCAGGATATATGGGCCCCCTTGACAGCCTTCCTTTCGGCCCCAGCACAAGGAGAAGACTAGCTTTTCATGCATCCCCTTGAGTACTCAGCTGCGGTTGTTTTCCTCACCGAGTAACAGGGCAAGGGCCCCTCTTTTATGGGAGATACGATGACAGCACTGTTTCCTCTCACCTCCTTCCCTTCTTCCCTCTTCTCTCCCCCTCTTCTAGGCTCTGCTTCTTACGTTCACCTGTGCCTCGGGACAGGGGGCACTCATGTAGAGGAGTACTCTATCCTGTTGATTATCTTGATGTCTGGTCATTGTTGTTATTCATATGAGGCCTCCTAGCAGACTATGGAGGTCATTACGACCCAGGCTGGCGGTACCTACCTCCACTATTATGACACTGGCGGTTTGGCCAAAGCCAAACCGCCAATGTACCACACCAACAGCCATGGCGGTAACGAACGCCACAAAAACGCACGGCTAGGACCCCCGGGCACATGCAGCTCCAGCAAGACTGGCGAATGATCAGATAAAGTGCGAGGCATATGCTCAATTGACTTCGTTCAGAGTTCCACATCTCTGGTGCCCAACCATCTGTCTATTCTGGACCAGCTACCATGTGTATAATTAACACACTTGCCCTGCCTATTCCCTCCGTGCCTGGCCCTCCACAGGTCCACCAGGGCGCCCTCAGACATGATGTGCGACAATGCCCTCACAGCCACATGTTGAGGTGTAGCCCGGCTCTCACAATCCACCTCCATGTCCAAGACCACATTGAAATCACCACCCCATAATATAGAACCAGGGCCCAGCGAAACAACCAAGCGCAGACTTCCCCAAAAAATTCAGTGTCGTCAACATTGGGGCCATAAATGGATATCAGGCAGAACTGTCTATCATACAAAGTGCCCCTCAGCATGACATAGTGACCTTGTGGGTCCACCAGCACTCTACCTGTGCGCCATGGCAGTCCCTTCCTAAGCAAAATCACCACACCCTGCGCATAGCCTGAGTACATCACCATATGACTCTCACCGATTCAGTCAGCCTTCATTCACCCTTGCTTTCGTGCCCTCGACCAAGTGAGTCTCCTGCAGCATACATATATCAGTCGCATGGCACTGCATAAAGGCCGACAGCAATCTCATCTTGTGTCCATCATTTAGCCACCAGCCATTCCAAGTGAGGCACCTACAGCCGCCGTGATTGTATTCACCATCCCAAAAGCCGCCCAATCGCATGGCATCGCCAGCCTCCCTACATAAAGCAACAGTTTGCTAAGGAAGGGGGAAGAGAGAGAAGGGGGAAAAATAGCACCAACCACCCCAACAACAAACATTGCATGTCCCCACCCACTCTGGCCCCCCAGTAGGACCAGCCCAGTAAGCCCACCCACACCCAAACTCATAGCCCATTGCAAAACAGTAAACATCTTAACTGGACTCATCCAGCGGGGCATCAGCGAGGCCATGCAGTAACCGCCCCGATTGGGGAGGATGGGTGGGAGCATCGGGATACCGTCCATAGTCCAAGACTGGCCAAGTCAGAGCCAGCCCATGTCAAACCTAGTCCCAGTGCCAACCCACAGGCAGCGGGGCCATCGCAATCCTCAACAACAGAATAGAGTGTAATCATTATCGCTGCCATCAGGGGCATCATCAGCCGCCCCATCCCTGTGCGCAAGCTGGAGGTGCTTTTTTAGAAATAGTCTTGGCGTATTTGGTTGCATGTTTCGGATCCATAAAGAAATGCAGCTTGCCCTTGTGTAGTACACGCAACTTGGCAGGATAAATGAGAGAGAACTTAGTGTCCATCTGACTCAAGGTGCGCTTGACCGGAAGAAACGCCTTGCGGGCAGCTTGCACCCCGGGAGTAGAGTCTGGAAAAATACTGGGCTTGTTGTTATTATATATAACTGGACAACACTCCCGAGCCAGTCGAAGTATTGTATCCCTATCCCGTTAGTTCATTAAACTTACTATGATTGCCTGTGCCGGCATTCCTGGCGGGGGCTGGCGACGAAGCGACCGGTGAGCCTGCTCCACCACCTGAGAAAGCTCGCCAGGAAGAAGTGTTGTAAGCATAGTCTCCACATAATCTTCCATTCGTCCCATGGCTGTCGTCTCCGGCAGACCAAAAATGCATGTTATTGCAGTGGACCCGGGCCTCGAGATCCTCATTCTTATTACGGATGAGCTCTAACACACGTTCCATTCACAGTAGCTTCTCTCCATCACCGCGGCCGCTATCTTCTAAATCCGATGTGCGAGACTCCACATGGTCGAGACGGGTGGCATGATCATCCACCCTCTCCTTCACGCGGTCCATTTGTTCAATCAGATGGTCCTGTTTCCCATCTATACTAGCCAGGCTATGTTGAAGATCTACGAACATAGCTTTCAACGAGGGCGACTGTGTGTCCTCCTCCTGGGGTAGGTCGTCCCAACGACCTACCAGCCTGGATACTTTTCTTTTTGCCCTCAAACATAAGTTTGGGCTGCTTCTGATCCACCTTCCCCATCTCAGACAGGACTCACCAGGCCACACAGGTACATGCCGTGGAACTCTCCAACGCGGGCAACCACCCAGGCCAGAGGAAGGACGGAGAATCCGCCAACCTCCCAACGCGACCAAGAGCCAGTCGTCCGCACCTGCAGCCTCCAGACAGAGCCAACACGCCCGCCAAAAGTAAATGGGCCCCGGCCAGCAGCCCCAGTTCATCCCAACGACAAGAGTCGTCCCCTGGTCCCCACAGCAGTCACTGCCACAGACGCCACACTCTGCGGGCCCAATCAGCACCACCAAAAGGCCCAGGCAAGAAGCCTGGGGCCGAGGCACCATACAAGACCACCAGGTCGCACCACAGAAGTCAGGTGGCTGCCGTCCAACTGCCAGGGTACCAGCACCAGGGCACAAGCGCTTCTTTGGCGCACCAAAGCACCCCCCCAGAGGAAACCAGGCACGGTCCAGCCAGGTTGTGCAGCAGTACTCTAACGCAGCCCCGCCCGCACAGGTTGGCGGAACAGCAACACCAATACCTGCGGGGCCCGTGGGCCGACCTACCTGCCGGTTAGGCCCGTGAGGCATTCCCAATCCAGGGCTCATGCGGCACCTCAAGGAAGCTGCAAAGCCAAGCACCAGGTGATGGGAGGGAAGGGGCACCAGGCGGCTCCACCATCCGCGGGAGCACCACAATCTAAGGCCGCTCCTGCACGAAATCAGTGAGGTGGGCGCGAGGCCCAGTGCTGCCTCCACATTCCACGCGCCGACTGCCGTTCCTACAAACAAGCCAGCAGCACCTCCAGTCTCAGCAGCGTCTAGCCACCTCCCCGCTCAGGGGAGCAGCTACAACCAGCACGGGCAGCTGGTCCCAGTAGGAGAAATGCCAAATGTAGGCTCCTGCCCAGCAGAGCCTCTCAAGGTGGCAGCCATTTGCAGGACGGCCAAGCCACGCCTCCAAAACAAATGTGTTTGAATGCAAAAAGTGTAGTAAGCAATTACATTTAAGTAAATACTGGGCCTGAATAGTTGAATCAACCTGTTCTGATAAAGCTGACTAAAGAATGCCAACCTAGCATAAAATTGACATTTTCTGGCCTTCCCATGGATATGTTTTTCATAATGAACAATAGTTACACAAATGCTTTCATTTGATTCTGCAAATAGTTCCACTTATACAAAGATCACTGTTAGCTAGTCAGTAAAGATTTGTTATTTAGTGAGGTAATGTAGAAGTTCAAACATGAAGATGCAGCATTTCTAAAGGGAATAAATTATGTGAAAAAACATTGTATTTGTTAAGAAATATTTCAATTTACACTGCTGCTTAAGATCATTTTGTTCTTGATGAGTGTTGGAAGGAGGATTATTAGTAAGGGTGTGTACACACCTACCGATAGCAATAAGGCCACCAACCCTATGTTAGGTCCAGTCACGGTCTCAAGACATCAGCCTGTGTCTCAACCCTGGTAGCTTGGCAATGAGCAGGCAGGCTTAACTTAGGAGACATGTATGTCAACCATTTAAAACACTAGTACATTAAATAAGTAAGACATAACACACAATAAATAACCCACACCAATTTATAAAAATAGGAAATATATTTATCTTTAAAATGATACCACAATAAAAAAAATCCAAAATAGGGATCCAGAGATAGGATTTTTTTAAAGATTAAAAAATAAAGCTAGTGCTTAGAAGCAAATAGTGCCCAAAAGGTTAAAAAAAAAAAAAAGGTTGCACTGGACTGGGACACAGCCAAGAGTTCCAGTCGTCTGCATGTAACACATTTACACTTACTTCCGGAAGGGATTCTTGATGCAGGAAAGTGGTCCAAAACCCCAATCCAAGGTTCCGGAATCTCTAAGTTGCTCCTTTGAATGCTGGGATAGCAATCCACACTATGCACCTGGCCAAATCATTAAAGGTCCACTGAATGCTGTCCAGCTGGGCTCTTCTGGTAGGAGTTGATGCAGATGACTCTTGGTAGCTCCTTTATACCTGTCGCTTTGAGGGAGTCCACTCCTGAATTATTTAGAAGCCAGGCAAATGCTCTTTTGTGAAGTCTAGTTTTTGCAGCAGATGCAGTCCTTGTGAGTGCAGTCCTTCTTCTTATTTCCAGGCAAGGACCTTTAGGCATCCACAACACCAGTCCAAGGGTCTAGAAGCTTTGAGATGGGCCCTTGGATGCTGGGACTAAGTTTTCCAGAATGCACCTGGCAAATTCCTTCAAAGGTTACTGATGGCTGTCCAGCTGGGCTCTTCTTGATGGAGATAGTGCAGGCGGAGCTCTGTTAACCTGTTGCTTTCAGGAAGTCGACTTCTGAGTACTTGTTAATGCAAGGCAAAGTGCTTAGGGATGTTGTTCCAGTGTGCAACAGGAGCAGTGCTTCAGAGTGCAGTCCTTGCGGTTGCATACCAGGGTTTCAGCAGGGCAATCCTTTTTATTTTTGTGATTTCAGGCAGCAGATCTGAGTTGCAATGCAGCTCAGCCACTTTTATTCAGTCACCTTAGTGGACAAGCAGGGGATACCCTTGTCCAATGAGCTGTAGGGTACCACCCAAAAGCATGACAGCTTCCTCCAAAGTGTAGCATTTTCTTGCCCCATAAAGCACTGCACTTAAAAGTTGTAAGATGGACGGCTTTCCTACAACGGAGCAAGACATGGCTAAACCAACCTACTGGTGTGGCTCATTTCCATTGCAATTACCCCTCTGGACATCTGCAAATTCCTTTCCTGGGCCTGCAATCTATCTATTGGGTCCCGGGTGAGAGGGCAGGCCTGACAGGCATTCCTTTCTGTCCTGCTTCCTTTGAAGCCCCGTTTGATTTACCCATCAAAGCAGCCTGGCTAATCATGTTAAGGCTGGCCAACGAGGATAGGCCACTAGCAGACTGGAATTTGGATTACAGGAAAGAAAGTTGTACAAATTCAACAAACGCAAGTTGTTGGATTTATCATTACCAATCTTTTGAGTCATTTCATGAAACATTCAGCTCCTTCCTAGCAATAGTTATGCTTATGGAAAATCTTCCGATGTTAGTCTATGGTGCTAAGTACCTACAATGATGAAAAATGAAGGTACAGTTTTTTTCTCACCAGGGCATATAAAACATCTTCTATATTGTCCCTGCTGATAGTGACATGGCACCCCACCCATGGAGCATCTAGGGGAGACCTTAGGGGTGCATTATATGTAAAAATAAGGTAGATTATCACTTTGGAAGTACCTTCAATTCAAAAACTGAATTTGTACTCACTTTATTTTTTTAAAGACAGTCTGTAGGCAGGGTTGCCTTTAAAAATGACAGCAGGAAACACAGCAGTGCAAACTCCAGTACAGGAAATCTACTGGGCCTCTAAACTTTCCTGCCATCTTATATACTAGGGAAGTATAGTTAGTTTGAATCCCCCTTGCCCTATTATCTACTAGGGGCTTCCAGGGGTCTGTCATTGCCAATTATAATTATACCATTTTACCATATACCTTTTATTCCGAGCACTGGCACTAGGCCTGTTTAGCAGAGCCCACGGCACATTCAGGGACATTTACCACCTGTATCAGTCAGAAACATTGGGGTGAACATGCTAAAAGAATGACTTTCTCACAGTGAGAAGATGAGGAATAATCTTCTTCCCATGAGAGCACTGAAAGATGCCCAGGTCGGACGGTGTTGGCAGACAGTGTCACCTCTTGCTAGTTTGAACGACCATCGCCTGCCTGTGGCGAATTGCTCTCCTGTTACAATGGTAAAACCCATGAAATGTGACGAGCCGCCGGCGGAGGATTCCTCACCCACTGGAAACCCACTCCCAACCTCCGTCAAGGGCTTACAAGCTGGTCATGTGCATCATGAAACAACTCTGGATACAGTGCTGCATGCCATTAAGGAATCCCGTGAAGCATTGGAACGCAAAATTGATAACCTTACCACGGACCTTTCCCTTTTGCGGGATGACCACCGTAAACTAAAGGAGACAGTGGGTCCACATGAGAGTGCGCTGGCAGTGGTTTCCACAGTGCAGAAAGCCTCGTCCTCAGAACTTATAGACTTGGCCACCCGGTTGAAAACACTGGAAGCGAGGGCGGAGGTCACCGAGAATCAGGCCCGACGGAATAACATTCGACTGGTGGGGGTCCCGGAGGGGGCAGAATCCATTGCAGTTAAGCGCACCATGTGTGAGCATGGTATAAAATATGCCATGCTCTTTCCGGCTAAACTTCGAGTGGAATATGATGATAAGACCCATTTTTTCCTCACCCCTCAATTAGCGGTGGACTGGCTGGAATCCTTGAACATCTCCTGCAGAACTGTCCGCGACCGACCTTTCGAACCCCTGGGGGGAAACGCAGTAGGTCTCGGAGGAAGACCACAGAGGCGGCCCCATTGAGACATCAATCACTTCAGGCGATGCAAGATGCGGTGGATGCGGCGGCTGCGCTGAATGGATGGGACCTCCATTCGCGTCGGGCCCCGGATGCTGCATCGGATGTCGATTCAACCTGCAAACATTCCTCAGTGTCCTCCCGAGACACCCTTATCAGCTTGCCACCAATCACCCCGAGAACGGCGGATGAGCTTGTATGATCTCACTGGAGTGGTAAGCAATCAAGTGGGTTGGTATCTGAGTATGGTCTTCCTTTTTGCGGAGACCTTGCGCGGTCCCACCCGCGACTATGTGGTGATATGTCACTGGGTGTCACTTCCTGATCTGTACATTCCATGTTGTTGGGCCCAGGGACTGGTCCGGGGCACTGCCACTTGGTTTCTGGCACACCTCCTTCCTATAGGTTGTTAGTTATGATTACAATGGTTGTAATGGTTTGGACAGGGAGAGTTGTAGGTACTGGTCCTGGGGAGAGGGAGTTGCAAAGGGGTTTTGTTTTTTTGTTTTTTGTTTTAAGGGTATATTATGCACAACTACTTCACGGCCTAGACTGTTCTCACCTCAGCTTACTGTTCTGCAAATGTACATCCATGGGTTGCAATGGGGCAGCTCTTGCCGATCACCTCCGCGTACCTCCTTAGATCATGGCCACAGAATACAAAATACTCACTTGGAATGTTAGGGGTCTAAATAACATGTCCAAAAGATACAAGGTCCATAATTTTCTTAAGCGACGGGGGGTGCACATAGCTATTTTACAAGAAACCCATTTATTAGAGCAGGAGGTTAAAGCCCTGAAGAAGCGTTGGAGGGGACAAATCTTCGCCACTGCTTACTCAGCGTTTGCAAGGGGAGTGTTAATATGGATCCGCCCAGGCGTCCCTTTACAGGCTCTCCATACCCTGATTGATAAGGAGGGGAGATATGTGGTAGTTTCTGGTAGACTGGAAGGGAGGGAAGTAACCCTTGCGGGACTCTACGCCCCAAATCACAACCAGGGGAAATTCTTGGATCAATTATCGCTGGACATGAGTACGCTCCTTACCCGCCCTACACTGCTGGGTGGTGGCTTTAATTGTGTAATGGACGTTACAATGGATAGATCGCACCCACCGTTGTTGCAATCCCCAATCCATAAAACTGCGTCGTACTTTTTGCAGTGGCAGAGACACAGGCAACTAACGGATAGTTGGCGCAAACTTAACCCCCTTGGCAGAGAGTATTCTTTTTACTCGGCAGTCCACGATTTGCACGTCCGACTTGACACCTTTTTGGCATCTCCTGATGTGCAGTCTGCGGTGATGAAGGCCGAGTATCTTGGCCGCACCATCTCTGATCATAACCCCTTGCTAATTTCTTTGACCTGGTGTGGTGAGAGACCTTTGATACCCAATTGGCGCCTGAAAGCCGAATCCCTTGAGGACAAAGCTTTTAGGGCTCTACTGTATACGCATATCACTGACTATTTTAGGAATAACACTGAGACTGCCTCATCTAGATCCGTCGAATGGGAATCCTTTAAAACAGTGATTAGGGGCTATTGTATTGGCACGACTGTGGGAGTCCGGAAGGTGTTGGAGACTGAGCTAAATGGTCTAAAAGATTCTCTTAGGGATCTTGAACGCAAATATCCAGTGCATCCTGACCTATCGGCACAACTGGACGAGGCAAGGGCTAAAATAGCGGAAGCTAACTTTAGACTGTCCTGTTTTGACTATAAGCAATTTTTACATAGACAGCACACGGAGGGTGATAAGGCAAGTGCCCTCCTGGCCTGGTTAGTTAAACCGCCTCAGCAACAAACCATAGTAGTAGATCTGGAGGTCACCCGAGTGCCAAAGTGTATGGACAGAAAGAGATTACTGCTACCTTCTATGAGTATTATTCTGAGCTGTATGCCCCTCCTGCTGCCATATTAAGCAACGCTCAATTACGAGAACTGGGAAACCTCGACCTCCCTTCATTGGGAGTTGAGGACAGAATGGCCCTGGCGACTCCCATATTGCTTGCAGAAATCAAGGCTGCGGTTCAGAGTATGGCCAAGGGTAAGGTCCCGGGGGCTGATGGTCTCCCCCTGGAGTTTTACCTTGCGTACCAGGATTTACTAGCTCCCCAACTCAGCATCTTATATGCGGAGGCATGGAATAATAATAGCTTACCTCTTTCCACTACGGAAGCTATAATGATCCCTCTTTTGAAGCCCACCAAACCCCCAACGGATGTTCATTCATACCACCCACTATCTATGTTGAACTTAAATTATAAAATACTTAGTAGGGTGCTGGCTAATAGACTTCTACCGCACATGTCCTCGTTGATCCATCAGGACCAATCGGGATTTATTCCACAGCATAGCACTGCCCAAAATATTCGATGACTGCTTTCGCTACTCCATGCCCTGCCCTCTGACGCATCTAGGGCAGTGATCATCTCGATAGATGTTGAGAAGGCTTTTGATAGCCTCCGATGGGACTACCTAGAGCGAGTTATGCTGCAGTTGGGACTGGGTGAAGGTTTCGTTAAATGGACGAGGCTTCTTTACACAAACCCCACGGCACGAGTGCGCACAGGTCGTCCAGTATCCCCTTCTTTTGCCATAGGTAGGGGTACCAGACAGGGCTGCCCGCTGTCACCTCTCACTCTTTGCCTTAGCGGTTGAACCTCTTGCCCAGTCGGCTAGATCCTGGAGGTTTTATGAAGGTATCACGGTCAATACCTGGACACATCATATTGCCCTATAAGCGGATGACATGTTACTTTTTCTTCAGAATGTGGAAGCTGGTCTACCGGGAGCAATGACAATGTTAGACAACTTTGGTGCTGCATCTGGGCTCCGGATTAATTGGGGGAAGTCGTCCATTTTTCCAGCTTCCAGGAGCATAGCAGAGCCCGTGGACAGTCGGGCCTCCCATGGTCCCCGTTCACATTCAAATATTTAGGGGTTAATATCTATCACTCCACTGAAGACCTACTAGAGGGGAATATACAGAGCGCACTTAGGGGCATCAGAAACAGCATGACATTCTGGCAGACGCTTCCGCTAACGGTCACTGGGAGGGTTGCTTTACTTAAGATGATAGTGCTGCCTAGAATGTTATACTACTTTTCAACTATTCCACTCATAATACCGAGGGTAGTATTTAAAGCAATCACGTACATGATTACTGGCTCTGATAATAGCAAGGAGAGAAATAACCTTGCATTGGAAAGATCCGAAGGACCCACAGATAAACTGATGGAGAAATGCGTTGATCAAATGGGCGGAGGTCGAGGTGGCGGTGCTCTTGAGGGAGGCTCTCAGGGGTCTAAGAACTAGAGACAGTGCTCAGCAGTGGAATGTGATACTGGACACTTTGAGAGCACCCGATATTCCCACTTCTGATGCTGAAAATACACTCTCAGAGCCGGGCCTTGCCTAATTGACCACGATGCTCATGCAGGATGTTGTACAATGTGATAATTCTGCTGTTTATTTGAGAATTGGTCTAACGCAATTTCATGCAATTGATCGACTGTGCTGTGGGGGGAGGGGGGTTCACAAGTTTGTGGGGTTGTTCCATCGTATATGTGTTGTCATACAGTTCTGAAACAATAAAAGATATTTAAAAAAAAAAATGAGAGCATTAAAAGATGATTGGCTGGCTGAAGAAACAATTATCAAGGAACTGCACACTGAAAATATGTGTTGCCTGTAACAGTGTATGCTCCTAGAGTAGGCCACCACATTCCTTGCCCCTTTCATCCACAGAGCACTTTTCTTTGCTGCTCATTTTTTAGGCTGAGACTCTACTAAGTTTCTTGAACCTCTCTTCATAAGAGGTTCTGTTTTCATTGTGTATTGATTTATTCAGCTGATTTGATGCTGAAGCTTTAGGCTTATGATCTCTCACTCAAAGTTAGAACTCTTTATGGGCTTTTGAGACTGACATCTTCTTATTCCCACTTCTAGAACAGGGATTCGTTCCTTCATAGAATGTGCTTAATTCATATATTCCGATTTATTGATTACTTACTTTTATTATTGACAAAACAAATGACTGATATTGATGAACTTATATGATGATTGTAATTAAGGTGGAATACTAACAAATTTGATTAATAAAACCTTTTAACTCATACCAAACTCTCATAATTGACTGAAGATAGACGTGAGATAGTGATGGCAAGTTAATATGAGTTAATACAGCTACTGATTTATCTCAGCCACCATCAAAAATCCATCAGCACATAAATACAGCAGATATTTCTCCCTGAAGAATGGTACATTTTTCCTAGTAACCGATATCCTAACTGAGATCCATGCTCGTTCAATGGTCATCCCTGGTATATGGAGGGAATCTCTGGGGCATGGTGCTGACAACTGTCATGTGGAGGAGTTTTTTCCTCACGCACGGCTCGCCCACGGTAAGTTGGCAAGTGCAAGCAAGAATTGGCATCCCCTAGCACTATTTTCAGTGGTTAAGAGGGTACACAGTGAGATTTTCTCACTGTGAATGGTCGCAGGCAGTTGCGACTATTCACAATGAGAAAGCAGCCACGCAAGTAGAAAATATACTCGAATGCCAGCAAAATAAACACAAGGAGCAGCACGCTCTAGCATGCCTTATGGTGCAGTTTCCACAGATTTTTCAGCACTGACTGAGCAGTGTAACATGCTGTTTCAATGCAACTCCATGGAATTCCCCAGAGTCAAACTCAGCGAGTTCTGCCCACCCCTACTTATGAGACAATGTCTGTTCTTTATGTAAGTACTTTATGAAATTGGCAGGAGGTAATTTAGAGATTAAAGAAATGTGTGTTCAGACAATGCATGCTTTTGGGATTTAAGAGGGCAAATGTATTTATCAAATCAGAAAGATTGTATTTGTGTGCCAAAGGCATATATTTTTAGAAAACGGAAATTCTTACACAAATTAAAAAGTTCGTATTTTCAGAAAAAATATTGTGAGGTTCTAGAATGAAATAAACATATTTTAACTAGTTAAGTAATGAGTTATTGAAGTGATAATTTGCTTATTGCTGATGGTAAGTTCGTAGAGGCAAATGGTACTTCCTGTTGTAACTAGTGCCCCATGACTCATCTGAATTCTGAGGCTATTTATGATTTATACTGATAACTGTTTACAAAGGCGCAATGTAGTCCCCTGCCGCTCCTGTGGTGTGGAAGGGGTAAGGGGACCCTACAGGGATCCCTCATTCAGCACCCAGCCAATGAATATCTTTGAGATATGAGCGACGCAAGGGTCCCTCATGAAAATTTGCAGGGAGGCCTCAGCAATTTGAATTTCATCTTGGCTGCTAATTACATTATCATTTTTACTGCTGCCTGAGACCAGAGCCTGCACAATTGGTGTAACATATGACATGTCTGCTGTTTAAACCTGTAGGGTCCCTCGTACCTAAGCTGTTACTTTGCTATCTGAACCAGTAACATTTCATTCAATGTTGGACTCATCTCCTTTCCAGTCATACAAAATTAATTAAAAATACAGAATGGAAAAATGCAAGGGCTCTTGAGGTAAAAGTAAAAGAAAATGTAATGCCTTTTGTAAAACAATAGAGAGCCATACCAGATTGTATGTACAGGTTATTTGAACTGCTTCTACAACCTATGGCATTTAGCCAATACTTTAGAGAGATTGCACTGAGATGTACAGCCCAAATTTTCCTGTATATACGTAGATTTGCACAATAGTCACAACTATATGCGTATTAATGTTGGAATTTTCAAGTGTATTTGGTTAGCGGTTTCTAAGGTGGCAGGCAGCCTGGAATCCAAGCAATGGATTGGAGTAGGAAGTTGGATCGTATGGATGGGACTGAGCCAATGTAAGGTCGCAACGGTGGAACCAAAGTGCTTGGAAAAAGCAGAACCAAAGCCAGACACAGTAAGAAGGTATCCAAAATCATAATTCAACCTACATGCCGAAAGAATCAAAGGGAACCGATGAGGGAGAAAACAAGAAATGTGACGGAGCCAGTGAACAAACAAGGATGACAAGCAGCAAAACAATGTAATGCAGGACGTTGCCAGGCACCTTCCTAAGGGAAATCATGCTCTCAAAATTACTGCTGCCCCAATGCCCTGGATGTCCCTTCCCACAACCTCCAGACTGCTTAGAGTTCTTGGCACAACAGCCACCATGGGCTGGGTTCTTCGACAACCTTGGAGGAGTACGCCTCACAATTACTTTCTGCTGCCTTCCAAAAACACACTCAAGCCTAGGTATGGAGCTTAAATATGCCTTACTATTCCTGACATTCATTTCCAGAGTGTGTAGTGGAAGGGAACACCCTTACAGTTGGTGGTGTCGAAGAGGAAGAGGTTTCTCCATAAAGCAACAGTTAGAATGTGCATTAGCACTTACTTAGCAGACTTTTTCACATACAGATGTATATTTAAGCGGGCAAAAAAATGGAAGCCGCAAAACCTTCCAAGAGTATGACAAAAAACATGCAACTGTCGCAGGTTTCCAGGCATAAACTGGCAAACAACTGTGTTCCAAAAATGATTAAATCACCATTTATACAAGGTTGCAAATCTATGGGTGTAGATTAAAGCGTTTTTTATGAATGGACTTTGAGGTCTCAATACCTTGCTTATAGTTGTAAATAAATGTAAACCCAGAAGCACCAGAATGCAAAGTACTGTTGGTTGTAAACCAGGATGTGATTATGTGTCATCCATGACCTGGAAGCTATCATAGTCTCCCCAGTATTGGACAATGCATGCGTGGCAGCAATGAAAGAGAGTGTGCTGAGTCTGTCCCTGGTTAAATTGGGCATGAGGTGCAGTCCAGAGGACACCACATGTGTAAGGAAATGCCTCTTTTTACATGATTACCCCCAGGTTTTTGGAGTGATGCTGCCGGTTTGTCAACTCTCAAGGTGCACTGAGGCTTGCCAAACAGACGTTGAGTGCCATTGCTCTGACCCTTTAAAAGTATGTCTGGTTGGTTTACCCACAATTGGCATATGTTAATTCACTTGTAAGTCACTAGTATATGAAACCAAGGGTACCCAGGGCCTGTGAGTTGAAATGTCTCTTGTGGGTTGCAGCACTTATTGTGCCACCGTAACTGTAACAAAGCAAAATGTAACCCTCAGCCAGGAATTGCTGGCTGGCAGAGCAGTTATCAACCATTTAAGGTAAAAGCAAAGCCCAAGTAGTCCTTTTTAATATATATGTCACCCATAAGACAGGCCTACCAAACCCTAAGGCAAAGTGCTGTTTACTAAAAAGCAGGACTTGATTTTACATGTTCTGACTGTAAAAACCCCAAATTGTTATCTTTACTGTGGAAAGGCTAATAGCTCCATTTGCAAGTACAGTGTTACACATTGACAGCTCAGCACTGCTAATTTCTGAATGGGACTACTAAATATGATACTGCAGGGTAACAAAAGAATTGTTGCATTAAACCTGACTTGATGCTCAAGTTGAATTTAATGTAATTTTTGCACAAGTGGCAAATTTTGTGTATATAGTCACTTTGTTGTTTGATGTTTCCAGTGACCATTTACATGCGCTGGCCATGAGACAGCCTTCCTTCCTGTTGGAGGTGAGGTGTGAACAACTCTCAGGAAGGAACACAAAGGGCCTAGGTGTGCAACAGGTGTTACCTCTCCATGGCAGGAAGGCCAACCAGGGTATAAGCCCAAAATGGTGAGGTTTAAAGGGAAAGCCACCTTGGAAGGGTAAATGGTGAAGTTGTCACTAAATGGGATAGGACCTGGTAGTCCATTGGCTAGTAGTTGGCACATCCTCAAGTGCACAAACTGGCATAAAAGTGGCACCCACACCACATATTTTCTGTACTGAAGAGTAGACTGCACCTGCTGCTCCTTAGGCTAGTAAAGAGAGGATTCTGCTTCTGGTGCCCTGCTCAAGGAAAAGGCATCCCCACGCCCCAGACAGAAGTGACTCCAAGAGTCAGTTGGTTGATTTCTTGTTACAGCTACAGGGCCACCAAACCTAAAGAAGCCTGCCTTGGTGAGTTGATAGCCTAGAATGCCTGACCACCAAAGAGCAGCCTGAGAAGCTGGGTCCAACCCTCAAAAGTTGCACCAGGGTCCGCTGGACCTGGGAGAGTTCTCAGGATGCAGGTTGACCAACCAGCACGGAAAGTATCACTAGTTAAAGGGAACTGCTGGTTTTGACGTACTTGGAGACTGACCAGCAGACCAGTGGCCACCGTTTTTTGTCTGGATTTCAACTGGACTTCGAGGGACATCAACCTCTGTGGCCCAAGTTGCCCTACTGTGTTCATGGAACAAGATGTAGTACCAGGGAGCCCCTCTCACCAGATCAGCATCCTCAGCATCCGTCAGCATCATATATCCTTTGGATCAGAACCACTCCATTGAAGTCTATGGCAGTTCACCCCCAGAACCTGGAACTGAACTGGAGACGGCTTTGACTGTAATGTAACTGTTTAATAAAGCATCTTTGGACTCTGTGACTCATTCCCTGCTGAAGGTGGTCACCCAAAGTGGGTCAGAGCAGTAGTTTACAACTTTATGAATGTCTCCTAAAGTTTGCAAAGTTGACTGCAAGCACGGTCCATTACAATGATATTTTTTGTGCTGAAGGAAAAAGGAGTGATTTAGTGTTCCTTTGAAAATTCATATCCTTGGAACCCTCTGGTGAATTTTTGTCATTGAGGTGTCTATTTAAGGATAAAAATACAACCTACTTCATAAATAGGTATCACATTTTTATTGAGTTTGGCTTCTTTTCTATTCAACTGTTTAGGTAGTTGTTAATGCTTCACATGTGTTTCTTTGACAAAGACTGACTGCTCAGAGCCACAGCTAACAAGGGTTGAGCAAAGGTTTTTCAAGCAAGTCTGACTGGACGGAGTGCTGGTAGTGAGCTTATTATATGGTGAGGTTTCACAACCACACCATATAATAAACCACTTTCCTCACAACATGTTATTGGTGAATTCTATTGCATGTGAAGTGTAGTAGAGGGCTGTGTGCGTGCAACTATTTTAGAATGTCTTTTTTACCCTTATCACTTCGCTGCCTAACCCTTCACCCTTTCCCTTCTAACATCTAATAATTTGGAGGTTTGGGCCTTGGGAGGGGCATTAGGTTGGTGGAAGCAAAGGCGTTTTTGTTATTAAACTTTCGTACATTCCTTTGCTTGGTTGTTTTCGTAATTTTAAAACTAAAGTGACAATGCAAAACATGACTGCAAGCCGGCCACCAGTAACCTTACTTTGTAGCTTTAAAATGCAAAATATTTGTATAATTCTTTCTTATTGCATTGAAAGTCAACTAAGATACAGTGAAATAAAACATTACACATGTGGCATCAAATCATGCGCATGCTGCAAAACTCCCTCGTCCATCCTCAAAAACTCACGATCTCCTAATCCTGCTACCAATATATTTATGGGGCAGGAGTGAAATCTGGGTTCTCCCGGCAGCAAACATTATGCTGGATATTTACATTTGGCGCTCATATTCCTCTCTGTTATTCCTTCCACTTTCCTCATATTTTATTCAATTTTTTCCGGGAACCCCCTACTCTCATAGATCACCCGCTCTACCAGCATGCACCAGTTTATGTCTCTTTTGCAGTAGTGTATTCAAGGTGCTAACTCTGCTCTCCGCATACATGACATAAGATGTTTGGCCACCATCATCCTCGGTGTGATCTGGAGCTGGTCCATGAAGGTAAGGTCTGTTGTGACCCATACGTTCAGGAGACACCACTTCACAGACGTCGCCATGTTGCTTCCACAGATATTATTTAAACGGGCAACCAGTGACCCCCAGTAATACTGCAGTGATGGGCAGCTCCATATCGTGAAAAAATGCCCCCTCCTGACCACATTGCTTTGGGCACAGTGAAGACCACGCCTTGCCCATCTTAACCATCGTAATGTAGGCATAATAACAACTATGCAGGATTTTCTGTTGCACTACTAAGTGGAAACTTGGCCTAATAGCCACCTCAATGGGGGATGCCAAGGCATCCGGCCACTCATCTCACGGCCATCAAGGCCTTGCTCCCAGTGCTCCCGCAAACTAGTCAAGGGATCAGGAGAGTTATTCATCAATTTGTTATAGGTGAGGGAGATCTCCTTCCTAGACATATGATTGTCTAGTAATCTGCCTTCAAGAGAGAACGATTCAGAAGGTCCTCATCCTTTGGCAGTGCTTTGTGCAAGGCATTTTGTATTTTAAATATTAGTACGTTTTGGTGGGCGCAAGTTGGTACTCACTCTGTAGATCTGTGAATGAAATCACACCACCTTGTGTCCACAGTCCCACACCCTAGGAAGGCCAATTAAATCCCACTTGTCGAAGCCCTATTGTGTAGCAAGGGTGCCCAGTTGTGCCATATCCCACAGAGGAGTGGCAGCGTGATTCTGTCTAGCCAACCCAGAGCATTTAGTGTGGTGTGCCAGAGGATAGTTGTGACAGCAGTGGGGCTGGGTAAATACTTGGTGCACGCTCCCCCATAGAGGGCTCTAATGTAGCCTCCAGTTTGCATGACTCTCCTTTCCATTTGGTATGCTGCTTCATCTTCTGCCAGATGGACGCAGTGGTTAATGGTGACAGGCTGAGCCACCCAATAATATTTTTATACATTGTGCAGGGCAATCCCGCCATCATGCCAGCCCCTAATAATTTCTTAAGGGCTATACGTGAGGGACCCCCATCCCAAAGCATCGTGCAGATTTCGCTTTTGATCGCTTAGAAATAGGAGTTCATGACAGGTTAAGGTGACATTTTGAAGCAGATAATAATAACAGAGCAGTGTCATTATTTTAAATAGAGTGATCCTCCCTGAAAGTGACAAAGGTAAAGACCTCCAATGTTAAACATCCCTCCGTAGACGCACCAGTGGTGGGTCAAGGTTATGAGTTTAAAAAATGGGAGGGTCTCTGGTTATGTAAATCCCCAAATAGCACAACCATTGGTAACCACTCGAGCTACACAAACTCTGGGAAAGCACGGCTCAGTTCCATGAAGGAGATGTACCAGGGACTTGTTCCAATTAATGGTATTCCCGAAATATAGATGGTACAAAGGGAGTATGTGCATTATTTGGTCAAGACTGAATGTCGAGTTGGCAACATATAGCAAAATGTCATCTGCATAGAGTAAGACCCTGTCCTTCCAGTCTGCAGTCCATTTCAGCCCTCTGATCAGGGGGTCCCTTCCTATCCAAACAGCCAATGGCTCCAAGACAAGAGCAATAATTAAGGGGAACAGTGGAAAACACTGTCTCGTGCCACTTCGAAGCTGCAACACTGGGGACGTGGCACCATTTACCATCACCTGGGCAAGAGATCTGTGTATAGGAGCTGGGTCCAGGACATGAAACATCGGCTGAATCCCAGTTTAGTCAGAACTTTAAACATTGAAGGCCACTTGACCATATCGAAGGCCATTTGTGCATTCAGGGAAAGTACAAGGGCATCTCCTTGCAGCACAACTTCATGGCCAAGAACGCCATGCAGACACCTCAAATTAAGTGAGGTGTTTCTCCCTGGCATGAAGCCGGATTGGTCTGGGTGAACCAACATCCGAATTACCTGTATGAGAGGAAAGCCAAGAGTTTTGCTAAAATCTTGACCTCCAAATTTAATAGCAAATAGGAGGCGCAATCATCCGGCAGTTTACCCTCCTTGTGTATTACTGCTATACAAGCCAGCCTTTGATCATCAGGCAGGATAACAGTTTTGCAGCACTCTAAAAACTTCCTCAGGAAGTGGGGAGCATTCAATTTAGGGCCACCACTTTGCCAGGGTTAACGTCTCGGATAGCTTGTACCACTTCACCTTCCATGATTTACAGTTTGAGGAGTGTCCTACACATTCGTGAAAGGTTTGGGAGCCGGATATCACACAGTAGCGCACAGGACTCCTCAGCTGTGGCCATGAGTGCTGAGGAGTAAAGATGAGTGTTGTGTAGTCATTTTAGTTATAGCACCATGCACGTTATTTTAGCATACTAGGCCTGCCGCTGTGCACTTTCACCTAGTTATAATTTATTCAGCTTAATTTTATTATTCTTACAATAGCCACTTTTGCGGTCTTGTTTTATTTCTCTATATCTAGCTGTTTTTGCCTAAGCCAGCACTATGTTCTCAATCAAGACATTCTTGCTCACTCTGTGCTTCTTTCAAGGCTACAGTAAGATAGGTTGCCGGTAAACGTGGTATGAGTGTTGTCTCTGACATTCATATAAAAATACACATCCTTACATAGGGACATTTTCTCAGAACATCAGCTGTTTTATTATAAAAACACTTCCCTGTCCCTTAAATGTTAGAGGGAGATTACAGCCAGAGAACCACAACTGTATGCTGATTGCTGAAAGCTTCGCTACAGCTGCTTATGCAGACTTCAGGCCTTTGCTCAGGTATGGGGGATGGTGTCTTCCCAGGGGAACCTGAAGGGCAGATTTAGAGCTTAATAGGCAGTGCTCTATTATAGCCTAGGTAGGAATTAGTCTGTTGACTCTGGTGACAATACAATATGGTAGCGTTATTTCTATGCTTTACTCTCCTTGTGACAATTTTAATCTTGTCATGCTGTATCGTCCTGGTTATTGCAGCACATGCGTTCCTGTCTAAGATGCAGTTGCTTCATTAAAATCTTATTGAAACATTGTCAGAGAGACCAGATTCTCGGGATTTGCGCCTGTTCCCAATATGTCCACCTCTTGGCAGCTCCAAACTCTACTAGCTGTTGTAGCACAGAGTTAAAGAATGGCCAAGTGGGGGAAAGGGATTCAGGTTGGGAACAGCAGGGAAGGAGACCTGTGGAAGCAAGAGTTAATACACAATAGCAAGAGTACGCACATTGACTTTCATAAACTTTGTTCTTAATGTTTATATACGGATAACATGAAGGATCAAGAGCCATTCTATAACATGACATTAATAGCTCTGAATACCTGGAAAATAAAGAAGGATTATGCAAACTTTCATGTGAGTGTTCTTAGAATATCATATTATGCTTTCAACATTCAATTGTCTCAAGTTTGTTCTTGGAGTGAAGATTACATTATAACCAACATCAATGATCACATTAGTTGTCATAAATGAATTGCGATAGATTTATGAATAATACTGCAAGATCACTCTCTGTCTAGAATGTCAGGATTCTTTTACCTAGAAATCAGTAATCACTGTATTACAAAACTATGCATCAAGTATTCGATGCCTTGAAATGATCGTGCACCCTGCCGATCTGAACTACAAGAGTTAACTGCCATGAATGAATCGCGCACACTGTGGCCGATTCGCACATCAATGTTTAAATGCCAAGATCACAATCGTGGGTTCTGCCGATCTGAACTGCAAGAGTTAAATGCCAGGAATGAATTGCGCACACCGCTGCCGATTCGAACATCAAAGTTTAAATGCCAAAAATACGATAGCGTGTTTTGCTGATCTGAACTGCAAGAGTTAAATGCCATGAATGAATCGCGCACAATGCTGCCGATTCGAACATCAAAGTTTAAATGCCAAAAATACGATTGCATGTTTTGTCGATCTGAACTGCAAGAGTTAAATGCCCTGAATGAATCGGGCACCCTCCTGCCGATTCGAACATCAAAGTTTAAATGCCAAGATTATGATCTGGCGTTTTGCCAATCTGAACTGCAAGAGGTAAATGTCATGAATGAATCGTGCACACTGCTGCTGATTCGAACATCAAAGATTAAATGCCAAAGATTACGATCGCACGTTTTGACGATCTGAACTGCAAGAGTTAAATGCCATGAATGAATCGTGCACACTGCTGCCGATTCAAACATCAAAGATTAAATGCCAAAGATTACGATTGCGCGTTTTGCCAATCTGAACTGCAAGAGTTAAATGCCATGAATGAATTGCGCACACTGCTGCCGATTCAAACATCAAAGATTAAATGCCAAAGATTATGATCGCGCGTTTTGCCGATCTGAACTTCAAGAGTTTAATGCCAGAAATGGATCGCAGATCAACCCAAAAGGCCCAAAACTCGAAGATGCCTGGGAACGGAGTCGGGGGCCTAACCCCACCTCCGTCTTACCGCCCTCTTGGAGGATCACCAAGATAATGAAGACAGGGCCTGGAAAAGGCAAGATAGGCCTTTGGCACAGGAGCTCAGGAAAATGCTGCTGCTCTGCACCGGGACCTCTGAATAGTGAGCATGTGGAGCTGGGCTGGGTCCCTTAAATAGACCCAAGCCCCGCCCACATGCCACACCCAGTCTGACTACAGTACGGGATTCTAGAAGGGCTCAGAATAAGGACCACACCCTGCAGTCCAGCAGCAAAGCCTTGAAAATTAACAATACATTGCAAACAGTATTTCAGGATATTTCTCTGCAATGGAAAAGGTTAACATACTGCATCAACACACAATGCATGAATTATGACATTACGTAAGGATTGGCTTGTTGCGTTACGTCGCCCGTAGAGTGTGTATTGTCCGAATGTTGACAGTACTCCCCCCTCCCAAACGCTCTCTAGGTCCTGGCTTATCTGGGTTTAGGTGATGAAAACGCCTCACTACTCGTGGAGCATGCATATCAGATGTGGAAACCCATGAGTTGTCCTCTGGACAGTAACCTCTCCAAGACACCATATACCAGAGGTTACGACCTCTAAGTTTTAAATCCAGAACTTGTTTTGCTTTATATTCTAATTCTCCCTGTACTAGAACTGGAGCTGGTAGAGAGCAGGTTTTTTGGGCCGCTCTTTTAAGGAAAGAAGTGTGAAACACTGGATAAATACGTAGTGATTTTGGTAACTGCAGTTTATAGGTTACTGGATTGATCTGTGTAAGGACCTATACATTTGGGATTGAACATGTGTTTCTTCTTGAAATAAATATGACAAGTGGAAAGCCACACTCTGTCTCCTGGCTTATATTGTGGTCCCTCACAATGTTTTTTGTCATAATGTTTTTTATACGTTTGTTTTGCTTTCTCTAGATGCTGCTGGATTTGTTTCTGGGTTTGATGGAGTTGTTGTATAGTGTCTGACACCGCTGGTGTAAGTGAACTTTCTTGTGGAATTGTGATTGGCAGGGTGTCAGGATGGTAGCCAAATAGACCAAAAAAGGGCGTTGCACCAGTGGAAGTATGATACGAGTTATTGTAGGCCAATTCAGCTAACCAAAGCATTGATTTCCAAGAATGAAGTGCTTTCTCAGCGTAAGCACTCAGATATTGTTTCCATGTTTGATTGAGTCTCTCAGTTTGGCCATTGGTTTGAGGATGATGACTGGTAGATAGTGTAGATGTGACCTGTAGCGTTTTGCACCACGTTTTCCAGAAGTTAGAGGCAAATTGTGAGCCTCGATCTGAGAGAATCACTTTTGGTAATCCGTGATAAAGGACCACTCGGTTTAAAAGTATTGTTGCTAATTCACTGGAAGTAGGCAATTTTCTGCAAGCAATGAAATGTGCGTACTTAGTGAGACTATCTACCACCACAAGGATTACTGAGTGAGATTGAACAATTGGCAGTCCTGTAATAAAGTCTAATGATATATATGTTCCCAAGGTCGAGGTGGAGTTGGGAGAGGTTGCAGCAGACCTTTTGGTTTTGAATGACTTGTCTTGATGCGAGCACAAACTTCACAATTATCAACCATTTTTTTTACGTCTGTTGTCAAAGTAGGCCACCAAAAGCATTGTTGTATTAGTTCAAGAGTCTTAGGAATACCTGGATGACCTGCCGTAGGTATAACATGTCACCAATGAAACACTAGTTTGCGTAACTTGGTAGTTGGAGCAAATAAGCATGCATCATGAAAAGGCAGGCCTTGTTTGATCGATCTTTTGGGACCTGCTTGAGCCCATATCTGCCATTTTTCATTGGTGAAAGAATTACGAATCTCTTCAAAAAAATCTTCTGTCTTGATGATACAAAGAATTGTATCTGGAGCAATGGTAGCTAGCGGGGGCTGGACTGCGGGTAACATGGTAGAATCTTGTCTGGACAAGGCATCTGCTTTGCGATTGTCTTTACCTGGATGGAAGATTACCACAAAATTTAACTCGGCAAAAAACAGCATCCATCGCAACTGTTGAGGAGTCAAAAGTCTAGCTGAACTCATGAACTGGAGATTGCGATGATCCGTGTATACTGTGATAGTGTACATGGCGCCCAGTAAATAGTGTCTCCACTCTTTGAAGGCATCACGGATTGCTAGAAGCTCTCAGCAATGACATAATTTTGTTCAGCCTCATTCAGTTTTCGAGACATGTAAGCTACAGGGTGAAGCTGACCGATGTCTTTACTGCGTTGTGATAACACCGCACCAATTGCCACATCTGAAGCATCTGCTTCTACTACGAATGGACGGTCAGTATCTGGGTGAGTCATAACTGGGGCAGTGGAAAAAGGTTCTTTTAAGGTTGAAAAAGCTTTGTCAGCTTCTGGAGACCATACAAATGATTCTTTCTTTCGTAGTAGCTTGGTGATTGGTGCGACTGTCCGTGAGAAGTGATCTATGAACCTGCGATAGAAGTTTGCAAAGCCCAAGAAGCACTGAACATTTCAAACAATCTTTGGAATGAGCCAATTAGCTACTGCTTGTACTTTTCTTTCTGCCATGACCATGCCTTTAGGGGTGAGGATGACCCCTAAGAATTCAACCGTGGTAACATGAAATTCACATTTGGTTAATTTGCAATAGAGATGATGTTTTCGAAGAGCTGTAAGAATCTTCTTGACATGTTGTACATGTTCGACTTCTTTATAAGAGTAGATTAGAATATCATCGATGTAGACTATTGCAAATATGTCTAGGAATTTTCTGAGAACATAATTCCAAAAGAAGTGGAATGCTGCTGGTGCATTACAAAGTCCAAAGGGCATGACTGAGTATTCAAATAGACCATACTCGGTTATAAAGGCAGTCTTCCATTCGTCACCCTCTCTCATTCTGACTAAGTGGTAAGCACCTCTTAGGTCTAACTTGGTGTAAATTTTGGCCTTTTTAACTTGATCCAACAAGACAGGAATCAAGGGCAATGGGTATTTGTTATTTACTGTGATCTTATTCAAACCTCTATAGTCTATACAGATTCGGAGATCCCTATTAGCCTTGGAGACAAAAAAAAGAGGAGATGCTGCAGGAAACTTGGAGGGACGAATTAAACCATTAGCTAGAAATTGGTCTGAGTATTTTCGCAGGTATTGGTTTTCATGTTCTGACAAGGCATACACATGACAACTAGGGAGTACAGCACCAGGAGTCAGATCAATTTGACAGTCAATGGGTCTGTGAGGAGGCAAGGTTTCTGCTTCTTTTTCGTCAAAAACATCTGAGAATGATGAGTACTGGCAGGGCAGCGCTACATCTTTTTTGGCGGCTGTGGCTATGTGAGATCTGTGAGGAACTGTGACACTCGCTGCCTGGAGACATTTTTCTTTACATATTACTGAAGAAAACATGATTGTTCTTTCTTGCCAGTCTATTACAGGGTTATGGTAGCTTAGCCAAGGCATTCCAAGGATGATTCCATACTGAGGAGCTTGGATAACATCAAAGATCATTTTTTCTATATGTTTGATGTCTTGATTCCTCCCTTTTCAGCACTCCAACAATGGGAGGGTTTGTAGAGTCACTGGACCTCCAGCTAGAAGTTTTCCATCTACAGCTTGTATCATTTCTGGTGTTTTCTTCTTCTTGCATGGGATCCCCCATGTTTGAACAAATTGTGCATCGATAAAGTTTCCAGTAGCTCCGGAGTCTACTAAGGCTTTCTTCTGATAACTCTTCTCTTTCACTAACACTTCTAAGTCCATCTTTACATGTCTTGACAGTGAAGGGTCCATGGTTATACCGAAGAGCAACCTTTCTTTACACCTTGGGTGTTCTAGTTTCCCTGTTCGATTTGGTCATTTGCTGCCACTTTCTTGGTAAGACTGTGTTTACTTTTAGGTTTTATTGTACATTCCTTGACGAAATGGCCCTTTCGACCACAGTACAGGCATTGTCCATTCTTTCTACGTAGATCTTTCTCTTCCTTCGTCAAGGGTCGTCTAATAGTTCCAATTTCCATTGGTTCCTGATTATCCTCTTTCTGCACTCGTGATTCTCCACGGTCATGAATACGCCAGGAACTTTTCTCAGTCTTTTTGCGTGTTCCTTGTCTTTCAGCAAGACGATGATCTAGTCTCAGAACCAGATTTATCCAATCTTGACAATCCATGGGTTGAGGATCGATCTGGGCAAGAATGTCTTTTAGCTCATCTTTGAGTCCTTGATAAAACAGGGCTGCCTGTTTTTCTTCAGGCCAAGATGTTTCTGCTATTAGCTGATTAAAACTAGCCAAGTAGGAAACAAAGTCTTTATTGCCTTGTCGCAATTCTAGCAGTTCTCGGTCTGCGGATAGAATAACTGTTCTTCGATCAAACACTCTTTCAAATTCCTTGACAAAGTTTCTCCAATTATAAAGCAAGGGACTGTCTTTGCGCACAAGAGGAATTGCCCAGGTGGCCGCGTCTCCAGTCAAATAAGATAGCAAGAAGGCCACCCTGGATTGGGCATCAGGGAAGGTATGTGGTCGACAGGTGAAATGCAATTCTACTTGAGTCAAAAAGGATTGTGCTTTCAGAGAATCACCTGAAAACCTTTCTGGAGGAGCCAACAGAATGGCTGAGGGAACTGTGAGGGAAATGTTAGTGGGAGGATTTCCTCCTGAACCTTGAGGAGGATGACCAAGCCAACCCGCACCCAGAGGACCTTGCTCCTTCTTTTCTACTCTGTCTTGTAACTGACTCACTCTCTCTGCTAGACTGGTTGCTATATCCTTAGATGCTACTACATCTGATTGGAGCTGCGTAATTACTTTAACTAACTCATCCAATGTGGCCATATTGGCAACCTAGCGCAAACCAGGAGGGATAAACAATTTGTGGGCTCACTATTCTGTCACAGAAACAGGATCCTCTGGATGTGCGCCTGTTCCCAATATGTCCACCTCTTGGCAGCTTCAAGCTCTACTAGCTGTTAGAGCACAGAGTTAAAGAATGGCCAAGTTGGGGAAAGGGTTTTAGGTTGGAAACAGCGGGGAAGGAGACCTGTGGAAGCAAGAGTTAAAACTCAATAGCAAGAGTACGCACATTGACTTTCATAAACTCTGTTCTTAATGTTTATATACGGATAACATGAATGATCAAGAGCCTTTCTATAACATGACATTACTAGCTCTAAACACCTGGAAAATAAAGAAGGATTATGCAAACTTTCATGTGAGAGTTCTTAGAATATCATATTATGCTTTAAACATTCAATTGTCTCAAGTTTGTTCTTGGAGTGAAGATTACATTATAACCAACATCAATGATCACATTAGTTGTCATAAATGAATTGCGATAGACTTATGAATAATAATACTGCAAGATCACACTCTGTCTAGAATGTCAGGATTCTTTTAACTAGAAATCAGTAACCACTATATTACAAAACTGTGCATCAAGTATTCAATGCCTTGAAATGATCGCGCACCCTGCCGATCTGAACTACAAGAGTTAACTGCCATGAATGAATCGTGCACACTGTTGCCAATTCGAACATTAAAGTTTAAATGCCAAAAATACGATTGCACGTTTTGCCGATCTGAACTGCAAGAGTTAAATGCCAGGAATGAATCGCGCACCCTGCTGCAGATTCGAACATCAAAGTTTAAATGCCAAGGTTATGATTTCGCATTTTGACGATCTGAACTGCAAGAGGTAAATGTCATGAATGAATCGCGCACACTGCTGCTGATTCGAACATCAAAGATTAAATGCCACAGATTACGATTGCACATTTTGCCGATCTGAACTGCAAGAGTTAAATGGCATGAATGAATCGTGCACACTGCTGCCGATTCAAACATCAAAGATTAAGGTGGTCATTACAACCCTGGCGGACGGTGTTAAAGCGGCGGTAAAACCGCCAACAGGCCGGCGGTAAAAAAATTGCAATTATGACCGTGGCGGGAACCGCCAACAAAGACAGCCACTTTAACACTCCGACCGCCACGGCGGTACAGACAAACAGTGCGGCGGTCACGACCAGCAGACAGACGGGAGACAATGTACCGCCCACAGTATCACAACCTACCAATCCGCCACCTTTTCCAGGGCGGATTCACCGCGGATAAAAACACGGCGGAAACAGCCATTTCAAAGGGAAAATGCTCACCTCTACACACCCCACGAGGAAGAGGGTCACCATGGAGCCAGAACTCCATATTCTGCCAGCGATAGTCTTCCTGCTCTTATACGAGGATCATCAACGCCGGCGGCGAAGAGCACGGTGAGCACTGCACCTACGACATAGGGAAGGGGGAGGCAAAAAACAGGGACACACACAACCAACATCCCAACCCCCACCCCGACCCTCACCCACTACAACACACACACCAATGCATATCTATACATTACAGTAACACCCCCAACCCCCCCGGAAGAATGCAAAGACAAAAGGAAATGAGTTGAACCAATGTAATATATCAAAATACAGGAAGTAAATATATACATATATACACTATCAACAAAATATACACCACGATTAGTAGTGCAGGTAATGCACCATTCATTGTCCGTGGACCACTGGGCCCAAAATGCATGGGCGAGGCCCACACAAGATACCTGATCAAAACGGAGAGAACACTGCTGGGGCATCAGATAGAAATACAGGCACCTCAGGGGGAAGGGAAGGAGGGGCACCTCAGCCGGATGAGTGCACCACGCCAGATCCACGAGAGGGGTTCCATGCCTATTGATGTATCCTGGGGAGTGCAGAGCCACAGTCTCTCAAGTCTCTGCAGTGGGTGGGTTGCCCACTGTATCAACCTGGGGAGTGCAAAGCCACAGTCTCTCAAATATCTGCAGTGGGTGGATTGCCCACTGTACCATACTGGGGAGTGCAAAGCCACAGTCTCTCAAGTGGATAACAGTCTCCACTGGTTCTGGAGGGGGCATTGTGCCCAGAGTGCAGCACACACCCCGTGACGGTCCAAGTTGCATCACTGCCCCTGCCGCAAATGGGTTAGCGGTGCATTCCATGGCGGTCTTTGCCCTGTTCAGCGGTCCCTGGCTTGTTCAGCGGTGCTTGCGTTGCAAGTGTCAGACCTGTTCAGTAGTGCATTCCACGGCAGTCTTTGCCCTGTTCAGCGGTCCCTGGCCTGTTCAGCTGTGCTTGCGTTGCCAGTGTCAGACCTGTTCAGCGGTGCATTCCATGGCGGTCTTTGCCCTGTTCAGCGGTCCCTGCCCTGTTCAGAGGTGCTTGCCAAGGTGGTCCTTCATTGCCCAGCAGGGCTGTGGCTGGCGAGCCTTCATGGGTCAGCTGGGCTGTGGCTTGCAGTGGCCTCCTGGGCAGTGACAATGGGGCTGGTGGTGGCCTCCTGGGCAGTGACGATGGGGCTGGCCTCCTGGGCAGTGACTCTGGCGGTGGCCTCCTGGCCAGTGACGATGGGGCTGGCCGTGGCCTCCTAGGCAGTGGGGATGATGGCGGTCCTCTCCGCTGTGCTGCTCCTCCCAGACTTTGGAGATTTCTTCTGCCCCTTCCCCACCTTGGGAGGAGTCACAGCTGAGTCGACACTCCCCCCGGGACCCTTGTGAGCGGCTTTGCTGGCTGGAGGCTTCCCCCTCTCCCGCCGGGCACTGTGCAACGTCTGGTGCTTCACAGGCGGGGGACTGGCTGTGCTGTGGCTCCGTGCCACACTGGCTGTCCTGGTGGCCGGCGCACTCCACATACCTGTAACAACAGGCACCACTGGTCCCGGAGATTTTTTGGCTGAGGTGCTAGTACGGGACCTATGAGTTGGATGGGGGGGTGGTGGGAAATAGGTTAAGGGGGGCCAAGAAATTTTTGGGGGAGACACTGGGACGGGTAGATAGAGGGGGTTTGGGAGTGGAGGAAGAGGTGGTGGTTGTAGGAGGTGTAAGTTTTGTGGATTTGGGTGCAGGTGCATGGGCTGGTGGCTGTCGTGAGGTGGATGGCTGTTGGGTGGGTGTGTGCCTGCGTTTGTGTATCTTGGGAGGGGGCATCACAGACACACTGGGAGAGGACACAGGGGACGTGTAAATGGTAATGGGGTGGTGAGTGCACGTGAGCGGGGTGTGATGATGGGTGGGTGGTGCGGGACATAGTGGCTGTAGTGGTAGTGCATGCAGGTGTGAATGTAGACGAGACTGGGAGGGAGGAGGGAGACGAGGAGGAGGGGGACACGGTGGAGGCAGTGGATGTTGGTATGTCTGTATGTGTGTGATGCTTGCGTGAGTGCCTGCGGGATGTGGTGCTTATGTTTGCCTGAGCTGTCCTGTGTGTTGACGTGTGTGCATGTTGGTCTGCAGGTGTGCTTGGGGGATAGGCTAAGGTAGAGGGGATTGGGTCGGGTGGAGGAAGTTGGAGGGGGGAGGCTAGACACAGGGACAATGGCTGCCATCAGTGCTGAGGGCAGAGTTTGCAGGGTTCGATGAAGGGCAGCCTGACCAGGATGAATGCCCTCCAGGAATGCATTTGTGTGTTGCAATTCCCTTTCTAAACCCTGTATGGCATTCAAAATGGTAGACTGCCCAACAGTGAGGGACCTGAGGAGGTCAATGGCCTCCTCACTGAGGGCATCAGAGGGGACTGGGGCAGGGGCTGAGGTGCCTGGGGCGAAGGTGATGCCCACCCTTCTGGGTGAGCGGGCACGGGGCGAAGGCTGAGGGGCTGCTTGGAGGGCGGTGCTGGTAGGGGGGATGGCGGCTGCACCTGTAGAAGTGGGGGGCACAGATTTTGCCGCTACCACAAGGGAGCTCCCATCGGAGGACGAGTCCGTGTCGCTGGTTGCAGACCCTGTGACCGCTGTAGTGCTCCCCTCGCCCTCCGCCCCACTGGTGTATTCTGAGTCCATGGTGTGGGCCTCCAGGGCCATGTGGGATGCAGCTCCCTTGTGCTCCGGTGCCACTGTACCTCCGCCTGATGATGCTGATGCACACAAGAACAGGGAGACCACAAAAAGGGGGGGGACGACAGAAGAAAGACAGGTTGCATGGCTTACCGCTACCGTTGGTGGGCAAAACAGACACAACAGCCCCCTGCACTACGTCGTGATGTTGGGCTCTACAGATGCAATTCCTGGGATATGGCCAACATGGCTATGGTCGACATCTGCACACATAGATGACACAGGTGCATGAATACCTGTACTTGGCACTCTACAGAAGTGGGCTGGGGTGCCACATGGCCTGCATTACGGACGGGCCTAGCCTATGGAACTCGCCCTTGCCTAGGGAAACCCACAGCCCTCCTCCCCCACCCAGACACCTTCACTGCGCGCAAAGTCCGCTGAATGATAGTGTACTCACCCCCTTGTATCTGCTGTGATGCCCTCAAGCGCCCATCCAACTCAGGGTAGGCCACTGCCAGAATCCGGAACATCAGGGGGGTCATGGTTCGACGGGCACCCCTCCCACGTTGGGAGGCCATCCCCAGCTGAGCCTCCGCTGTCTTCTTGCTCCAGCGGCGAATGTCCTCCCATCTTTTCCGGCAGTGGGTGCTCCGTCTGTGGTGGACCCCCAGGGTCCGGACGTCCTTGGCGATGGCACGCCAAATATCCTTCTTCTGGTGGGCGCTGACCTACATGACATGTACAGGGGAAGAAGAGAAGTCATTAACAACTGCACTGTCTAAGTGATTGGCCCCCATCCCTACCCTTGCCATGTGGCACATGCACCCACCGTCTTTCATGCACGCAGAACTGTGCCCCCTTCCTTCTTACAACCAGCCTTCTTCACACAGGCATAGCCCATACAACATGCTCCCTGTGTACTTACCTGTTGGTCTGGAGGACCGTAGAGTAGCGTGTACTGGGGGAGGACCCCGTCCACGAGCTTCTCCAACTCCTCTACAGTGAAGGCAGGGGCCCTTTACCCAGACTCACAAGCCATTGTCTCTTCCAGACCGAGGTCACAGCAGCACTTGCAGTGTAGGTCCTCTCCTGTCGAAGATCAGGTATCGAGTGATTCAACAGAGAGAAAATCACGGTCACGTCTGCGGCGGTGCGTACCATCACCGCTGGCGTACATCGCCATTGGCTCCTGGGACCCATAGGGTCCAATGTTAACCAATGCAGCATTGCGCCGCGGTCTTCGACCGCCTACCGCGACGGTGTACAACGCCAGCGCAGTTACCTCACATCCCATTGTCTCACTTTAGAAGTCAGGCAGCCGCCATTTCAGGGGCCCACATGCCCTAATTACCAACTGCGTCACACAGACCTAGGCCTTGTCGCACAACACAAATACAGGCCACATTTTGTGTATGAATGGTGTTCTGTGTAGAGTGTGGGTACATACCTCTGAGTTGTTTGACTCTGTGGTCGCTGTTGTCATTCCTAGGCACCGTCTGCTGGGACATGTGAGGAGATGGCGGAATCCTCTGGTGTACCGACCGCTGTTGGACCTGTCGACAATGGAGGAAAGACATTTGATCATCACCTACAGGTTTGACCGTTCCACAATCCAGGAACTGTGTACCCAGTTGGAGCCAGACCTGATGTCAGCAATCCGCCATCCCACAGGGATCCCCCCTCAAGTGCAGGTGCTATCAGTGCTCCATTTCCTTGCAAGTGGGTCATTTCAAACTACAGTGGCCATGGCATCAGGGATGTCCCAGCCTATGTTTTCCAACGTATTGTCCAGAGTGTTGTCTGCCCTGCTGAAACACATGCGCAGCTACACCGTTTTCCCTCAGGTGGAGGATTTGCCTACAGTTAAAGGTGACTTCTATGCCTTTGGACATATCCCTAACATCATAGGTGCCATTAATGTGACCCATGTAGCTCTGGTCCCCCCCCACAGGAGTGAACAGGTGTACAGGAACCGGAAGAGTTATCATTCGATGAATGTCCAGATGGTATGTTTGGCAGACCAATACATCTCCCAGGTAAATGCTATGTTCCCTGGCTCTGTGCATGACGCCTACCTCCTGCAGAATAGCAGCATCCCTTATGTGATGGGTCAACTCCAGAGGCACCAGGTGTGGCTATTAGGGGACTCTGGTTACCCCAACCTGTCATGGCTACTGACCCCAGAGAGGAATCCCAGGACCAGGGCAGAGGAACGGTACAATGAGGCCCATGGGCGGACTAGGAGGGTGATCTAACGCACCTTCGGCCTCCTGAAGGCCATGTTCAGGTGCCTGCATATGACAGGTGGATTCCTATTCTACTCACCAAAGAAGGTGTGCCAGATCATCGTGGCCTGCTGTATGCTTCACAACTTGGCTTTGCAACGACAGGTGCCTTTTCTGCAGGAGGATGGTCCAGATGACGGTGTTGTGGCTGCTGTGGAGCCTGTGGACAGTGATGAGGAGGAAGCAGAGGAAGAAGACATTGACAACAGGGACTCAGTTATCCAGCAATATTTCCAGTGACACATAGGTGAGAACACATTCCTGCCTACTACAAGTACTTTCACACTTCTATCTCTATCCTGTCTGTCGATTTCAACCAGTATATGGTAACTGAGTTGTACATTTCCCTTACGGTTTCACAGGTGTGGTTTCCAACGTGTGTCATCTGCTTAGATTCCTCATGGACTTGAGATGTGTGACATAGGTATGTTGACATTACATTTGAAAACGCATTTTGTCACTGTCATTGCTAATACACATTTTCTAAATCACAGACTGACTCCAGATTGTGTTGTGCTTCAAGGGTGTTTATTTAAGTGCTAAATATTGTAGGGGGGATTGTAACATGGTGAGGGGTGATGGTGGAGGAATGTCCATGGCAGAGTCCAGTCTATTAGTCTCACAGGTGCATTGCCCATATGGGCATAGGAAGTGGAGCTGGGGCAGTTTAAATATGGACAGGGTTACAAAGTGGGACAGTGGGATGACAATCAGGGTGGTCTCATTTCTTGGCGGTAGTCTTGGCATGGTGCTCTGCCTTGTTCCTGGATCTCATGGACCGCTTGCGGGTGGTTCTCCGTCTGCAGGGGGTGGGGTGCTGGTGTGGTGGTCCTGTGGCGGTGCCTCCTGTCCACTAGCGCCGGCGGAGGTGGTGGGCAGTTCATCATCCATGCTCGTGTCAGGGGCCCCTTGGAGTGCCACAGTGTCCCTCCTGGTGTTGAGTATTTCCTTCAGCACACCTACAATGGTGCCCAGGGCGGAGCTGATGGTTCTGAGTTCCTCCCTGAACCCCAAATACTGTTCCTCCTGCATGCACTGGGTCTCCTGAAACTTGGCCAGGACCGTTGCCTTCGTCTCCTGGGAGTGGTTGTATGCTCCCATGATGGAGGAGAGGGCCTTGTGGAGAGTGGGTTCCCTAGGCCTGTCCGCCCCCTGTCGCCCAGCAGCCCTCCCAGTTCCCCTGTGTTCCTGGGCCTCCGTCCCCTGGACCGTGTGCCCACTACCACTGCCCCCAGGTCCCTGTTGTTGTTGGGGTGGTGGGTTATCCTGGGTTCCCTGTAGTGGTGGACACACAGCTGATTGACACACAGCTGATTGACGTGTCCTGGGGACGGAGGTATGGGCCCGCTGGGTGGGTGCTGTGCTGGTGTTACCAGAGGGTGGAAGCTCTGTGGTGGCCTGTGACTGGGTGTGGGGAACCAACTGTCCCGAGGCCCACGATGGTCTGGGCTGGTCATCTGGATCCAGTTGGACAGAGCTGCTGTCATCACTGTGGGCCTCTTCTGTGGGTGGGGTGGAGATGTCTGGACCCTCCTGTCTGGTGACGTTGGGTAGTGGTCCTGCAGGGGTGTAAAAGCATGATTATTGCATCTGTGTGTGTCATGGTGTGCAATGGATGGGTGACCGTGTACCCCAGTGCTAGCATTCCTGTGTGGGGGCTTGTGTGATGATGGTTGAGGGGGGGTGTTATGGGTATGTGCAGTGGGCATGCTTTAGTGATGGGTGTCCATGGTTTGGTGTTGCATGCAGGTCTTGGTGTTGGGATGTGTGGTTTGTGTTATTAGTACATTAGTGAGGAGTTGGAGTGATAGGGGAGGGGCGAGGGTGGGGGTCTGTGATAACATGCAGGTAGGGTGGGGGATGAAGTAGTTAAAGGTTTGACTTACCAGAGTCCATTCCTCCACCTACTCCTGCGAGGCCCTCAGGATGCAGAATCTCCAAGACCTGCTCCACCCATGTTGTTAGTTGTGGGGGAGGAGGTGGGGGTCCGCCGCCAGTCCGCTGTACCGCGATGTGGTGTCTTGAGACCATGGAACGCACCTTCCCCCATAGGCCGTTCCACCTCTTCCTGATGTCGTCCCGATTTCTTGGGTGTTGTCCCACTGCGTTCACCCTGTCGACTGTTCTTCGCCATAGCTCCATCTTCCTTGCAATTGAGGTGTGCTGCACCTGTGCTCCAAATAGCTGTGGCTCTACCAGTACGATTTCCTCCACCATGACCCTGAGCTCCTCCTCCGAGAACCTGGGGTGTCTTTGCCGTGCCATGGGGTGGTGTAGGTGATGTGTGGGGTGTTGTATGTGGTGATAAGTGTGGTGATATGTAGTGGTGTGTGGTGTTTTGTGCGTGGAAGTAGTGTGGGTGATGGTCTGGTGTGCCTGTGGATGCTTGGTAGTAGTTTGTAGTGTCTCTCTCTGGCCTTCTCTTTGTAATTGTTGTCGTAGGGGTTTGTGGGTGATGTGGGTGTGTGTTTTATATTGTATTTGGTGTGTGGGAGTGGTGTGTGTATGTGTATCCGGTGTGTGTATTTCGAATTGTCCAATGTGGCGGTGTTTTGTAGAAGTGTGTGTATTTTGTGCACGGCGGTGTGTACTGCCAATGGAATACTGCGGTTGAAAGACCGCCGCGTGGATTCGTGGGTCGTGATAGTGTGGGCGTTTTTTTGTTGGCGTGACGGTGGAGGATTTGTTTTCGCAAGTTTATCACTGACCTTTGGTGTGGCAGACTTGTGTGGGTGTCTGAATTTTGTCGTATTCCGAGATGTGGGTCATAATAGCTGTGGCGGAATTCCGCGGCCGTGGCGGTGTGTTGGCAGTCTTCTGCACGGCGGTTAGTGGCTTTTACCGCCAATGTTGTAATGACCCCCTAAATGCCAAAGATTACGATTGCGCGTTTTGCCAATCTGAACTGCAAGAGTTAAATGCCATGAATGAATCGCGCACACTTTTTTCGATTCGAACATCAAAGATTAAATGCCAAAGATTACGATCGCGCGTTTTGCTGATCTGAACTTCAAGAGTTTAATGCCAGAAATGGATCGCAAATGCGATCAACCCAAAAGGCCAAAAACTAGAAGATGCCTGGGAATGGAGACGGGGGCTTAACCCGACCTCCGTCTTACCTTCCTGTTGGAGGAGCACCAAGATAATGAAGATAGAGCCTGGAAAAGGCAAGATAGGCCTTTGGCACAGGAGCTCAGGAAAATGCTGCTGCTCTGCACCGGGATCTCTGAATAGTGAGCACGTGGAGCTGGGCTGGGTCCCTTAAATAGACCCAAGCCCCACCCACGTGCCACACCCAGTCTGACTGCAGGAAGGAATTCTAGAAGGGCTCAGAATAAGGACCACACCCTGCAATCCAGCAGCAAAGCCTTGAAAATGAACAATATATCGCAAACAGTGTTGAATACTTTTCAGGATGATTCTCTGCAATGCAAATGGTTAACATACTGCATCAACACACAATGCATGGATTATAGCATTACATAAGGATTGGCTTTTTGCATTACGTCGCCCATAGAGCGCGCATTGTCCGGATGTTGACAAACATATACTGCCTCTGTTTGTCACTGTGTATGTGAGACTAATGTAACTGAGAGAAACAGATGAGACCTGAGTGTCCACGGTTTCCCTGAGAAATCAATCATGTCATGCGCTTGGCTGCCCAATCATCCCTGCCCATGGGTAGAGATGAGGCACTGCTAGTTAGCCGAAGCAGAACCCGGATTGGAATGACAGGTGTCACCTGTAGTGGGTGAGACTCACTCTCCCACACCGCATGTGATTCTGCCGCTCAAAATCCAGTAGTCTCATTAGAATAATGAGAGCCTTCCCTGCACGGCGGACCTACAACTGCCCACCCCCCAACTTTGAAGAGCGCCCATCGCTCCAATATAAAATGTCTAACAATAGGTGGCTGGGGCCAGCATCAAGGTGCTCTCCACTTGCAATAAATGAAATGGAAATTTTTTACCAATGTTTCATAAGATTCTGCAAAGTCATAGGATCGTCCTGGTCGACAGTTGTGACATAACCAGTCAGCACCACCAGTATCAAAACAAAAGTAATGTCTCCGTTGGCAGACAGTAGCAGACTTTATGTAAACAGCCAGTAAGTGTTTCTTTGGTAGTCACAGTAGACGTTTCAGCATATAGGCCCTCATGATATTTGTTGCTGCAGCAAATCACAGTGCCCTTGCTGACTGCTGACGTCACTCTGTGGTTCCTGAGTGTTGGTCCCTTGACTTTGTCTCCTGGAGTGCTACTGATGTTTGGGCCCAACAACAGTTCTCCAGCCATCAAGCCAGTCCCATGGTTCTTTAGTGGAGGAAAACTACCAAGTTTTGCCTTCAGCTGCTACAGTTAGTTTTGCAGGTAAGATCATTGAATATTTAAAGCCACGGTCCCTCATGGCTCTCATGACAGTGGCATTTTCATAGATGAATGGAGAGCTGCTGCGGGCTGTTTGTAAAATTACATTGTGATCACAGTACTTAAATATTCTAGCGATTATTGGTTGAGGAAGTGTTCTCCTCTTTGGCAGAGTGCTTGAATCATGTTCCAAACGAGCGTGAAGTAATTAGAGAGGCCTCAGGCTGGAACATTTTCAGTATCTGGTCCTCAACAAACAAGTCCACCGCCAACTCCTCTGAGCGTTCAGGCACTCCAATAATACAAACATTGTTGCACCTCAAACAGCCTTCATAATCTTCAAGGCAGCCTCCAGTGCCTTGGTGGTGGTACGCAACTCAATGATCTGTGTTTTCTGAGCCACAGTGTCTCTCTTGAGGTCAGCCGTAGAGTCCTCCACCTACTTCATGTGAGCTCCCCTATTATGCAGACCTGCTCTCAGCCGGAGTCACTTCTGTCATGAATGAGTAAATTTTAGCCTCCAAGGAGTTGCACCCACCCTAAATCGCTTCCATTATGTCATGGAATGATCGGGGACATCTCCGCTGCAAGCGCCTCCCTAGGGAGTGCATACTTGTCAAGCCTTGATCCTGTGTGCTCTCCTTTTGCCATCCGTCATGATTTACTGGTGTGCTCTGCAATAGTGCCCCCCATGGCTACACCAAGGTCAAAAGACAGGGAAGGAAAAAATATGGGGTGTGGGAGAAGAGGTGGACGCTGCGGTACTCACCACAACCTGCCTAGGAGTAATTAAAGAGCATCCCGCACTGTCAGGTTTCTCACCACTCCTTCTACAGCCCATTCAGTTCCTGGTACTGGGTCTTCAAGTAAGCAGTAGAGGAAGCTCACTTATAGCCCCTGGGGTTTTCCCACAAGGTAGCCCAATATGATCAGTCTGTCCAGGGGAATGCGATTTGGAGGGATAGTTGCACCCCTAGCGCACTTCCCTACTGGTAGGCAGTTGCGAAGGCAGCATTTCCTAATTGATCCATGGGGTCTGTATCTGTCTGAAAGGTTGCAATGTGGAGCCAAGAAGCAATGATTTAATTCACTCACTTCTCTCTTTAGGAGGCACCTGTGAGCACAGGAGCATTTAGAGGCAGCAGTGCCTGACCTTGAGGTTGCGTAGGAGTTTTATGCAGTGGCCCAGCAGCAGCACCCTTCCTGAATACTGTGCACAGCAGATCTTTCACATGCACGCCGTCAAATTAAAATGTCCCAGCTGTGTTCAGCAACATGACACAGGGCCATTCATTGTCACTGCAGGTGTTCACAGCCCGTGGCTCCCCACCTCCTGGTAAATAGCAGCAAACTGCTTGTTTTGGGAGGCTGCACTTGCCCCAGGGGACACTTCACTCCCGGGTCTCAGTCCGAAACACCATAGTCTGAGGGAGCCGCTTTTCGGGACACTTGCTGCAACTTTCCGCTTGGTGGTGGATATGTCTCTGCACTAGAGACAAGGCCAGGATGACTAACCTGAAATCTAGGCTTCTGCGGGAGCGAAGAATAAAGCCCACACCCCTGTTGACTCATCATCCACACCTGAAGGATGCAGAGTGTGAGCAAATAGTCCCAAGGGGAGAGGGGTGGGGTATAGGGATGAAAGTGGGAAGAGAAGACAAACACTGGACTGCTGCGCTTTTACAGAGATGATTTTGGTGCGGCGATGTCTAGGTTTTTGTGTTGGAGATATTGAGAGAGCAAGAGAAAACAAAAACAGTTAGGGCACTAGTTGTCACTAACAACGTTCTTCTTAATTGTCCTATGCTAGACTATAATCAACAACTGCATTTACTGAGATTTTATTGGTGTGAGCCTAAAATGTTAATCAGCACAACTCAGGGAATCCAGAAGAAAACCTTTGTAGAGAAGTTCACATAATCAGTCTTATGCATTTATCATATTCATACTTTGGTGCCTGCATTGTTTATAAAAGGTTACAATACTAAGTTTACAGTATCACTCTTATACATCTATGGTATTCAGTACTTTGGGGTGTGTGTGTTTATAATAGGTTACAATATCATTATGCACTTCAGTTATTCACATGTGAGGTCAACAAATGTTCAGACATGGAACTACGAGCCTATTACTGCATAGACAGAGTGCAATATGGTAATTAGTAAGTACCATTATTGTCACGATAGCTCAAACATTTATGGCAAGAAATTTGCAATCCGAAATGTCACCAGATTAAGACTCAGAATGAAATGCCATCAGAGTTAAAGTCTTTGTACACTGACCTGTATTCTCCAGGAGTGTGGGGGGTAGAGGGGGTAAGCATAAGGTTCTTTTCTTTCTCATTGCTTTACAAGAAACCTAGACCGTTGTTCCTGAAGCCAGAAGACAGGAACGCAGATGCAGGGAAGAGAAGGCAGCGACCTAGAACTGGAAACTCTGGAAGGAGCCGGAAGGAGGAAGCAGAGTCAGGACCTTAGCAGAAGCCGGGATCACAGGAGCCAAGCAAGTAGATTGGGAACTTGAAGCCAAGCAACGCAATTAACCAAGGGTGTGGTTGAAATAGAAGCACTCGAAGTTGCCAGACACTGGAGAGGCGGGGTGAGTCAATTGTCTGGTAATGTGCTGAGACACGAAGATGAGCCATTGCCCACATGTTTTCAGCCAAGAAGCTGAAGGGGTGCCTCAACCAATAACAGTGTGTACATACAGGATATTATGTGTGAATATGACAAATACACGAACAATGGGGAGGGAGGGAGGGCTAGGAGGTCACTCATAGAAACCAGAAAATTGCTAGGATTGCAAACTGTGCATAATGTGCATTGTAACAACTAGGAATCAGACTGCTCAGGCCCAGAGGCAATCTCTCCTTCCGTTCACTCAGCCGCCAACGCTTCCAAATCACTCTCACCTCCCTCACCACCTCACCTCGCAGAGGGATGGAGTCTCAGGAGGAAGCCACCAGCTCCAAAGCCCAGAGCAGGTCCGTTGAGTAGGGCTGACTCCCTCTTTGCACTTTGCAGCCCCACTCTCTCGCTGACAATCACGGTGGGGCTCGATCCTCACGTCAGGTCTGGCCTTTGCCACATTGCTTAGGACTCATTTCAACTCAGGACTGCAGGTTGACAGAATCAGCACATCGGTATCTCCATGGCAAGACCCTGGCAAATCTCGGGCTTACTCGCCACAGTGGATGGATTATGAGTGGATTGTTAGGGAATTGTGTTGGTGGAGTGCCAGAGCCGCTCTATTAAGCAGCCATCCTCCTCAGAAGTTGGTCATGCCCCCCTAAAATGCAAAATTAACCTGTCAAAATAATCCCCTTTTGACAGGACTAAAACCCTCCTTTTAAATATTAATAAGTTACCCCTAAAGTAATACAAGGCAGGGTGCATTCTATGTAACTGTGTGACATGCAAAGGTTTATTGTAAAATATGTCTTTACAATGATAAGGCCCGAAAGCTATGTTCACTGTAGCACAGTTAGCTGTTTCATAGGAACTTTTGGGATTTATTATTCAAATGAAATGTTAACTCTACCTAAGAACTGGCTAAAATGTTCATTTTTGAAGTTTTTTATTTATTATAAATCCAACTCATCGGTAAAGTCAGATTTATACTAAATATTTTGCAAAAGGTCCCTTTGAAAAATCACCTTTTGCCTGCATTAAGCCTCTAGAAACACACTGATGATGTGTGAACTTACTCTCAAAACTGAGACAAAGGCCTCAGGTGCAAGGCGAAGTTGACATTCAGGAAGTCTTGTGTACTGTGACCAACCTCTTGCATGTTTCAAAGGATACCTACCCTGCCATTGGCAGATATATCTCACACCTGGACCTGCCTCCCTTTTGTCTTCCTAGTCCGGCTAGTTCAAAATCCATTGGGAGGAGGAACTGCCACAGAATTGGTTTAAGGTGAGCGGAGAGAGAGTTTGCCGATTTCCATAGCCACACGTCTGAGTGAGCACAGGTAGCTCTGCTCAAGGTAAGAAAGGTTCTTCAATGATTATTTTGGATGGACAAGAGTACTGTGTGATTGCGTGCTGCCAGGCAACTGGAACTGCTGCAAAAGAGGGTAGAGATCCCCTGGGGATTTTTCCCTATTGGTTATAGAGGAGCCAGGAGTCACCCTACTCACATGATAGTGCCAGTAATAAATGTGGCACCTCTGGGTACTGTATCTGCTATTGAGATCTGTGAGGAGAAGCCTAAAGGCTGGACCTACTCCCACTTTAAACCAGGACAAGGAAGTAGACTCCAAGGGTCAGTTGGCTAACATCCTATTAAGCTACATTAAGCCCACTTTCCAAGAAGAGCCTAGCTGACTAGTTTCAACTGAACCTGCTGACTAGTTTCAACTGAACCTGCCTTGGACCTTCTGGTGGCTTCTGTTGGAGTGAGTCCAGGTCCCTGAGTGCTGCTCTTAAGGTCCTGGAACCCTTGGCTGGTATCAGCCACATAAACATAAAAACCTGGGACATAGCAACTTTTGCTAAGTGTTCGCTTGGAGAACCGTCAGGTGACGGGGACATACCTTCTAGATGATCTGCTAAGGGTATTTTGCCAGTGGGCCTGACTTTGTCGCAGCTGCCCCTACGTTCTTCTCAATCACAAAATATCTGACTCAATGGGCCCGATGTCAACCAGCAGCCAATGATGTTGAACTCTTTTCAGCTACAGGATGCAGCCTTGCCCCATTGAGAAAACACAACTTCCAGAAAAGGGTTTAAGTCTGAAATTAGAAAGGTTAACTGAGCCAAACCCCAAGCACAAGCTCATTGACGCAGAAGACTTCCTGGGTGCGAATGCCGGTCTTTTCCTGCTCACAGTTTTCTCGCCTCCATCAACAGTTTCACCAAGACATTGTCCTTCGTCAACCCTTCATTGACAAGCCCATGTTTGGATCAAGTTCCCAGCCTTGCCTTGCTGAGGACTCTACCCTCTTGGAAATGTTCAAAGTGTGGAGGTAACTTTCCAACTGGGACCAATCGACCTTTGCATTCAACCTGCACTCCACCACAGTTGAATTTAAACCTTAACACTTGTTCCGATCTAGAACAGCAAGCTGCCTCTGGTTGGCGCATTGCTCTTTTTGGTGCTATTTTTCTTTACAACTTTAGAAATGCATATCTCCAGTTCCCTTTATCAGATTTATTTTGTTTTGAAGTCATTTTGTTCATTAAACAAATCTCTATTTTATATCAATTGTGTAGTAGGATTGTTGTTTCATTGTTTTTTTCAACGTTTTAACTGTTTTTGCTACTTCTAAGCCCTTAAGACATTTTCTTAACCACTTGTGTGCACAGGACGGCTTGAAGCCATCTGCGGACACAGTGGGCATGTGCACAGATCAGCTCCAAGCCATCAGGGCACAAGAGACAGGAAATACCTTTTGTGCGGGCACCAGAGGGATTTCCCGTAGCTGAAAATAGTTGTGGGAGCCAGGGAAGAGCTTCTCCAGTTCCTGAAGCTATTTCAGGCATTTCACTGAAATGACAATTGGAATGCCTGATGCACAGAAGTCATTTCAATGAAATTGAAAGTGAAATGACAGGTCATTTCACAGTCAGTGCATCATTGCTCGGGGGGCTAGCTCATCCCCCCGAACACCAATTGACATGGGGGAGGTATCAATGGAAAGGGGACAAGACACCAGGGATTTATTTTAGTTGCGGCAAGCGGCCCCTTTGGCAAGGGTCAACCCCGTAATTAGGGATACATTTTGGCCGTTTTCCGCCCCCCTCGGAACAGGTTGTCCTCATTTTTAGGCTGGTCTGCCTGAAGGAGGGGGAGGGGCGGGTGCAGAAAACCACTTAATCCTCAGGGATTTTTATAAATACATGTAGAGGAGTGGCTCTTTGGGCAGGGGTCACTCCACATTATGGAGGCATTATTTTATTATTTCAGCCATTTTCTAACACCCGGGGGGAGATTGGCCATATTTTTTAGGCTAATCTGCCCCAAGGGGGGCAGAAAACCACTAGGCACCAGGGATTTTTTTTATAACAGAAGTCAGTGAACGGCCCCCTGGGCAAAGGTGGCTCTCACTTCTGGAAGCATCACTGGGGCAATTTTCTGCCCCCCATATTTTTAGGCTGATCTGCCCACAAGGGTGGCATAAAACCAATAGACCCAAGGGATTCCTTTTTAGGGTCTAGCCTGCGTTGCATGCGCTTACGCATGCGTATCGCAGAGAGACGCTTTAGTATTTAGAAAAGGGCTTGGAGCCCTGTCAACTTCACGTCAGTGTTTTTTATTGGTTCGTGGGCTTGCCTAATAAAATCTGCTTGCTTTCATTAGTCGAAGGCACGCATACGTCATGCCTTTTCCGGTAGCTAGCCCTCCTGGAGCGCAGCGACCAAGTACAGAAAACATGCGAGGCTCGCTGTTTTCTATCGGGCTCGTGGACTTCTTTTTCTCTAATTTACGAGCGTGATCTCGCTTGGCAGAAGTCGAGCACTTTACATAGTTAATTTCACTTTTTCGGGTTATGTATATTAACGCACTTTTGCCCAATAGGTGAAAAGTCGGGTTAGGAGTTTACAACACGATCAGCTCTAACATGAGCAAACGCGAGACCCGTTGCATTGTAAATGCTTGTTTTATTTGTAAGGGTGGGGGTTGCCCAGCATGGGCATGGCCATTCCCCCTCGCCCCTCCAAAAGGGAAACAGTTTTTCTGCCTCCCAGGGGGGCTGAAGGGGGCAATTACCCATAAAGCCCACTAGGCACCAGGGTTACTTTTTTTGCAAAAATGGGGAAACAGTCTTTCCACGGCTCCTGGGGGAGCAGGTGGGTACAATTACCCCTGCATGCCCCCTGGGGGGACAGAAAGCCCACTAGACACCAGGGATTACTTTTTCATTTTTTTATTTGTATAACCATGAACCACTCCCCCAAAAAAGAAAAGAGTCTTTCTGCACCCTCTGTAGGGTAGATGGGGGCAACTATCCCCCTTTAGCCCATCAAGCCCCAGAGGCCAAAAGCCCACTAGACACCAGGGACTACTTTTTGTTTATTTTATTTGTAGGAGTGAGGGCTGCCCAGCATGGGCATGGCCTTGTCCCCACCCTCTCAAAATAGGGAAGCAGTCTTCTTGTTCCTCTGTGGTCTGAAGCATCTCACCCCAATGGCAAGCAAGGGGATATTTGATTATTTTGGGTGTTGTTTTTACAAATGGCCAGTAGAGTTTGTCTCGCTCCCAGTATCATCCCACTTGCATTGGTGAACAACTGCACTTTTTGGGCTCTGGTTGGCTGCCACCTGGGAAAGCCTACCAGACACAGTTCTGAAAACTAGACATCTGTGGGAGTCCAAGGTGGTGTGCTTCGCATTCATCCCACACCATTTTCTTGCGCACAATACCCTGCAAACCTCAAGCGTTGACTAAAAATACACATTTTTCTCCACAGTTCTGTAATGGAAACTTCTGGAATCCACAGGAATTCACAAAATTCCTACCACCAAGCATTGCTTCATTTGTGCCGATGTAAATGTTGTGTCATTTGTGTGATTGGGACTAGTGCCAGCGATTTTGTGGATTCCAGACATTTCTATCACATAAATGTAAAGAAAATGCGTGATTTTAGGCAAAGTTTAAGGTTTGCAGGGCAATGTGGGTAAAAAAAACTCATGGGATCCAAGCAAGTCACCCCATTCTGGATTCCTCTAGGTATCTAGGTTTCAAAAATGTACAGGTATGCTAGGTTTCCCTACCTGCTGGCTGAGATACTGTCCAAAAACCACAGCTACCCACTTTGCAAAAAACAGTTTAGTTTTGTGTAGAAAAATCTGATGATCTGATGTATCCAAGTTGTGTTTTAGGCTGTTTCCTGTCAAGGGCACTAGGCCTACCCACACAAGTGAGATACCATTTTCCATCAGAAGACCTGGGGGAATGATGGGTGGAAGGAAGTTTATGGGTCCCTGCTGATTCCAGAACTTTCCATCACAGAAATGTGAGGAAAGTGTGTTTTTTTTAAGTCAAAGTTTAAAGTTTACAAGAGATTCTAGGTAACACAGCCTGGTGAGAGCCATGCATGTCACCCCATCAGTGGAAAAATGTGATGTGTCCATATTGCGTTTTGTGGCATTTCCTGCTATTGGAAGACTTAGGGGAACACAGAAGAATAGAAAAAGTGTGATGGCCAACTGTATTTCTCTGCATTTGCACCTTCCAAATGTAAGACAATGTGTAAGAAAGTAGTCATTTTTAGAGATACCCTCCAATTCACATGCCAGTATGGGTACCCACAAATTCCGAGATGTGGAAATAGCCCCGGCTTCTCAACTCCATACCTTGTGCCTATTTCATAAATACGTAGGTTTCCTTGAAAATATATATTTTCATATATGAACTTCTCTTTACCAGGTACACAATAAAAAATCCTTACAAGTTGCAGCTCAGTTATTGGTTCTGGGTACCTCAAATTCTTTGGAAACCCACACACCCTATATATTCTCACAACCAGAAGATGTAATGGTATATAGCTTTTGTAAATCAGCCATTGTGATGAGAAGTTACAAATGAAAACGTTGTCATAAATGCAAGTTCTTTCCTACTAATTTTCAATACTTTTTATTTCAACCCTTGGTTCCAATAAGAAAAGCTTAAAGAGTCTACACAAATGACCCCTTGCTGAATTCAGAATATTGTCTAGTTTTCAGCAATGTATAGCTCTCCAGGATCTACCATGTGTATTACAGCGGTTTTTACCACAAAGTGGAAGGAGGTTGAAAGCACAAAAAATAAAAAAAATAGGGTACTTCTCAGTAAAAAGCCAAAACTGTGTTAAAAAAATTGGTTTTCTGAATCAAGTTTGGCTGTTCCTGAAAGCTGGTAATATGGTGATTTTAGCACCACAAACCTTTTGTTGATGCCATTTGCAAGAAAAAAAACAGATGCTTTCTTTTGTAGGACTTTTCCCCATTTTACCCCCAAAAAACAAAATATAATTAGGCTGATATGCCCCCAGAGGGGGCAGAAACCCCTAGACACCAGGGATATATTTTTGTTTATGTTTATTTTTTTTTCCTATATGGGGAGCAACCCCTTAGTCAAGGGTCGCTCCCCTGGGGGGCAAATTGTATTTAGGCCATTTCTGCCTCCCTTGGGGTCAGATCGGCCTATTTTTCTTAGGCCAATCTGCCCCCAAGGGGGGAAGAAACCACTAGACACCAAGGATTTTTATTTTTGGGGCATCTATTTCACGCAAGGGTCATTCCCCTCAGAGCAAATTTATTTTAGGCCATTTCTACCCCCGTTGGGGGTAGATTGGCCGATATTTATTAGGCCAATCTGTCTCCGGTGGGGGGGCAGAAACCACTTAGGCACCAGGGATTGGTGTGTGTATGTGTGCGTTTTGTTTGGACGGGCAGCCCCTTGTGCAAGGGTCGCTCCCCAAGGGGGCACATTACTGTTGGCCATATCTGCCCCCCTTGGGAGCAGATTGGCCTATTTTTGGAAGGCCCATCGGCCCCCAAGGGGGGGGCAGAAAGCCAGGGAAGATTTATTTTTCAAATTAGGAGGGTGGGGGTATGGCCGTATTCCCACCCCAAATAAATGAGGTCAAAGTTGTTCTGCCCCCCAGTGGGCAGATGGGGCAATTACCCCTGATCCACACCCCAAGGGGGCAGAAAGTCTACTAGATGCCAGGGAATTTAAAAAAACAAAAATGGGTGGGGTGGTGTCTACCAACTAGTATGGGCATGGTTATGCCCCGACCCCAACTGAAGAGGGTAACAGTCTTTCAGCTATCCCCCGGCACACTAAAACATCTTATCTCACTGCTAGCAAAAGGTAATTTGATTATTTTGGGGTTTTGGTTTTACATTTGGGCCATGAGAGCTTGGCTCACTCTCAAAATCGTCCCACTTGGAACGGTGAGGGCTGCACTTTTTGGACTTTGGGACGCTGCCATGTAGAAAAATCCACAAGACCTAGAAACATCTGTCCCGGTGCAGTGATCCCACACAGAAATGTGGGGGGAAAGTTGATTTTTTAGCTAAATTTGAGGTTTGCTGAGTTTTCTGGGTAAGAAAACATTGTGCGATCCACGCAAGTCACATCTCCCTGGACTCCCTCAGGTGTCTAATTTTCAGAAATATCTGGGTTTAGTAGGTTTCCCTAGATGGCTGCTGAGCCCAGGACCAAAAACCCAGGTGCCCCCCGCAAAAAACTGTAGTTTTGTTTTTGATAATTTTGATGTGTCCAGATAGTGTTTTGGGGCATTTCCTTTTGCGGGCGCTAGGCCTACCCACACAATTGAGGTACCATTTTTATCAGGAGATCTAGGGGAACCCTGGGTGAAAGGAAATTTGTGGCTGCTCTCAGATTCCAGAACTTTCTGTCACCGAAATGTGACAAATTTTTTTGGCCAAATTTTGAGGTTTGCAAAGGATTCTGTGTAACAGAACCTGGTGAGAGCCCCACAAGTCACCCCATCTTGGATTTCCTCAGGCGTCTAGTTTTTAAAGATGTGCAGGTTTGGTAGGTTTTCCTAGGTGCCGGCTGAGCTAGAGGCCAAAATCCAGAGCTAGGCACCTTGCAAAAACAGCTCTGTTTTCTTTGGGAAAATGTGATGTGTTCACGTCGTGTTTTGGGGCATTTCCTGTTGCGGGCACTAGGCCTATCCACACAAGTAAGGTACCATTTTTATCAGGAGACTTGGGGGAATGTTGGGTGGAAGGAAATTTGTGGCTCCTCTCAGATTCCAGAACTTTCTGCCACCGAAATGTGAGGAAAAAGTGTTTTTGGGCCTAATTTTGAGGTTTGCAAAGGAATGTGTGTAACAGAACCTGGTGAGAGCCCCACAAGTCACCCCATCTTGGATTCCCCTAGGTGTCTAGTTTTCAAAAATGCAAAGGTTTGGTAGGTTTCCCTAGGTGCCGGCTGAGCTAGAGACCAAACTCTACAGCTAGGCACTTTGTAAAAACAGCTCTGTTTTCTTTGGAAAAATGTGATGTGTCCACGTTGTGTTTTGGGGCATTTTCTGTCGCGGGCGCTAGGCCTACCCACACAAGTAAGGTACCATTTTTATCGGGAGGCTTGGGGGAACGCTGGGTAGAAGGACATTTGTGGCTCCTCCCAGATTACAGAACTTTCTGTCACCGAAGTGTGAGGAAATGTGTTTTTTTGGCCAAATTCTGAGGTTTGCAAAGGATTCTGTGTAACAGAACCTGGTGAGAGCCCCACAAGTCACCCCATCTTGGATTTCCTCAGGCGTCTAGTTTTTAAAGATGTGCAGGTTTGGTAGGTTTTCCTAGGTGCCGGCTGAGCTAGAGGCCAAAATCCAGAGCTAGGCACCTTGCAAAAACAGCTCTGTTTTCTTTGGGAAAATGTGATGTGTTCACGTCGTGTTTTGGGGCATTTCCTGTTGCGGGCACTAGGCCTATCCACACAAGTAAGGTACCATTTTTATCAGGAGACTTGGGGGAATGTTGGGTGGAAGGAAATTTGTGGCTCCTCTCAGATTCCAGAACTTTCTGCCACCGAAATGTGAGGAAAAAGTGTTTTTGGGCCTAATTTTGAGGTTTGCAAAGGAATGTGTGTAACAGAACCTGGTGAGAGCCCCACAAGTCACCCCATCTTGGATTCCCCTAGGTGTCTAGTTTTCAAAAATGCAAAGGTTTGGTAGGTTTCCCTAGGTGCCGGCTGAGCTAGAGACCAAACTCTACAGCTAGGCACTTTGTAAAAACAGCTCTGTTTTCTTTGGAAAAATGTGATGTGTCCACGTTGTGTTTTGGGGCATTTTCTGTCGCGGGCGCTAGGCCTACCCACACAAGTAAGGTACCATTTTTATCGGGAGGCTTGGGGGAACGCTGGGTAGAAGGACATTTGTGGCTCCTCCCAGATTACAGAACTTTCTGTCACCGAAGTGTGAGGAAATGTGTTTTTTTGGCCAAATTCTGAGGTTTGCAAAGGATTCTGTGTAACAGAACCTGGTGAGAGCCCCACAAGTCACCCCATCTTGGATTTCCTCAGGCGTCTAGTTTTTAAAGATGTGCAGGTTTGGTAGGTTTTCCTAGGTGCCGGCTGAGCTAGAGGCCAAAATCCAGAGCTAGGCACCTTGCAAAAACAGCTCTGTTTTCTTTGGGAAAATGTGATGTGTTCACGTCGTGTTTTGGGGCATTTCCTGTTGCGGGCACTAGGCCTATCCACACAAGTAAGGTACCATTTTTATCAGGAGACTTGGGGGAATGTTGGGTGGAAGGAAATTTGTGGCTCCTCTCAGATTCCAGAACTTTCTGCCACCGAAATGTGAGGAAAAAGTGTTTTTGGGCCTAATTTTGAGGTTTGCAAAGGAATGTGTGTAACAGAACCTGGTGAGAGCCCCACAAGTCACCCCATCTTGGATTCCCCTAGGTGTCTAGTTTTCAAAAATGCAAAGGTTTGGTAGGTTTCCCTAGGTGCCGGCTGAGCTAGAGACCAAACTCTACAGCTAGGCACTTTGTAAAAACAGCTCTGTTTTCTTTGGAAAAATGTGATGTGTCCACGTTGTGTTTTGGGGCATTTTCTGTCGCGGGCGCTAGGCCTACCCACACAAGTAAGGTACCATTTTTATCGGGAGGCTTGGGGGAACGCTGGGTAGAAGGACATTTGTGGCTCCTCCCAGATTACAGAACTTTCTGTCACCGAAGTGTGAGGAAATTTGTTTTTTTGGCCAAATTCTGAGGTTTGCAAAGGATTCTGTGTAACAGAACCTGGTGAGAGCCCCACAAGTCACCCCATCTTGGATTTCCTCAGGCGTCTAGTTTTTAAAGATGTGCAGGTTTGGTAGGTTTTCCTAGGTGCCGGCTGAGCTAGAGGCCAAAATCCAGAGCTAGGCACCTTGCAAAAACAGCTCTGTTTTCTTTGGGAAAATGTGATGTGTTCACGTCGTGTTTTGGGGCATTTCCTGTTGCGGGCACTAGGCCTATCCACACAAGTAAGGTACCATTTTTATCAGGAGACTTGGGGGAATGTTGGGTGGAAGGAAATTTGTGGCTCCTCTCAGATTCCAGAACTTTCTGCCACCGAAATGTGAGGAAAAAGTGTTTTTGGGCCTAATTTTGAGGTTTGCAAAGGAATGTGTGTAACAGAACCTGGTGAGAGCCCCACAAGTCACCCCATCTTGGATTCCCCTAGGTGTCTAGTTTTCAAAAATGCGAAGGTTTGGTAGGTTTCCCTAGGTGCCGGCTGAGCTAGAGACCAAACTCTACAGCTAGGCACTTTGTAAAAACAGCTCTGTTTTCTTTGGAAAAATGTGATGTGTCCACGTTGTGTTTTGGGGCATTTTCTGTCGCAGGCGCTAGGCCTACCCACACAAGTAAGGTACCATTTTTATCGGGAGGCTTGGGGGAACGCTGGGTAGAAGGACATTTCTGGCTCCTCTCAGATTCCAGAACTTTCTGTCACCGAAGTGTGAGGAAATGTGTTTTTTTGGCCAAATTCTGAGGTTTGCAAAGGATTCTGGGTAACAGAAACTGGTGAGATCCCCACAAGTCACCCCGTCTTGGATTCCCCTAGGTGTCTAGTTTTCAAAACTGTGAAGGTTTGGTAGAATTCCCTAGGAGCCGGCTGAGCTAGAGACCGAAATCCACAGCTAGGCACTTTGCAAAAAACAGCTCTGTTTTCTTTGGGAAAATGTGATGTGTCCGTGTTGTATTTTGGGGCATTTCCTGTTGCTGGTGCTAGGCCTATCCACACAAGTAAGGTACCATTTTTATTGGGAGACTTGGGGGAACGCTGGGTGGAAGGAAATGTGTGGCTCCTCTCAGATTCCAGTACTTTCTGTCACCGAAATGAGAGGAAAAACTGTTTTTTTGGCCAAAATTTGAGGTTTGCAAAGGATTCTGGGTAACAGAACTTGGTGAGAGCCCCTCAAGTCACCCCATTGTGGATTCCCCTAGGTGTCTAGTTTTCAAAAATGCACAGGTTTGGTAGGTTTCCGTGGGTGCAGGCTGAGCTAGAGGCCAAAAGCCACAACTAGGCACTTTGCAAAAAACACATCAGATTCCAATGTAAAAATGTGATGTGTCCATGTTGAGTTTCCTGTCGCGAGCATTAAGCCTACCCATGCAAGTGAGGAACCCTTTTTATCGGGAGACTTGGAGGAACACAGGATAGCAAAACAAGCGTTATTGCCCCTTGTCTTTCTCTACAGTTTTTCCTTCCAAATGTAAGACAGTGTGTAAAAAAGACATCTATTTGAGAAATGTCCTGTAATTCACATGCTAGTATGGGCACCCCGAAATTCAGAGATGTGCAAATAACCACTGCTTCTCAACACCTTATCTTGTGTCCATTTTGGAAATACAAAGGTTTTCTTGATACCTATATTTCACTCTTTATATTTCAGCAAATGAATTGCTGTATACCCGATATAGAATGAAAACCCATTGCAAGGTGCAGCTCATTTATTGGCTCTGGTTACCTAGGGTTCTTGATGAACCTACAAGCCCTATATATCCTCGCAACCAGAAGAGCCCAGCAGACATAAGGGTATATTGCTTTAAAAAATCTGACATCGCAGGAAAAAGTTACAGAATTAAACGTGGAGAAAAATGGCTGTTCTTTTCACCTCAAATTCAATATTTTATTTCAGCTGTTATTTTCTCTAGGAAACCCTTGTAGGATCTACACAAAGTACCCCTTGCTGAATTCCAAATTCTTTCTACTTTTCAGAAATGTTTAGCTTTCTGGGATCCAGCATTGGTTTCATACCCTTTCTGTCACTAACTGGAAGGAGCCTGAAAATAGTAAAAATGGGGTATGTCCCAGTAAAATGCCAAAATTGTGTTGAAAAATGGGGTTTTCTGATTCAAGTCTGCCTGTTCCTAAAAGCTGGGAAGATGGTGATTTTAGCACAGCAAACTTTTTCTTGATGCCATTTTCAGGGGAAAAACCACAAGCCTTCTTCTGCAGCCCTTTTTTCCCATTTTTTTTTTAAAAAACGACATTTTCGCTGTATTTTGGTAATTTCTTGGTGTCCTTCAGGGGAACCCACATAGTCTGGGTACCTCTAGAATCCATAGGATGCTGGAAAAAAAGGATGCAAATTTAGCGTGGGTAGCTTATGTGGACAAAAAGTTATGAGGGCCTAAGCGCGAACTGCCCCAAAAAGCCAAAAAAGGCTTTGCAACTGAAGGGGAAAAGGCCTGTCAGCGAACGGGTTAAGGTAATGGAGCCAAATGTAGCAACGTTTTTTTTAAGTGCAGACCTACGTCATTAAAGCAGACTTGATGCCTAGGTATCACCTGTCATCACTGTGCCATTCTACCCAATGGCTCCTGGATAGCCCTACTGTCTTTTCATATCAATCTGTCATAAAACCCCCGCACATCACTTGGCCTACTTTGGCCTGTACTCCTAGTTTCTGAGCCCTCGTGTGAAGCACTTTGGCACGAACCTGTGATGCATGGCAGAGAAAATGAAGAGGAACAGAACAGCCCAGGGGACCCTCTCGAATTCAGTGTAATTACACTCTCCTTCCTGTGTGCATTCACGACACTCTCGAGGAGTCCCTCTCGACCCTGCGCTTCACAGGTAACCACAGCGACAGCGAGTCATGGCGCCGAATTAAACCCCCTCACCGATGCCCTTTAATTATTAAGAGCAGAGGCCGTGCTTTCAATTCATTTTAACCATTTCCATGTCGGTCACTTTCGAACTGCAGGCGGAGAGAGCTCGTTTCGATGCTGCTGAAAGGGGGCAATGGCTTTCTGTGCTGGAAGATACCTTTGTCACCACGAAAAGAGCCATCTTGTTTTTCGACGGCTGCGGCCTGGTTGACTAGTGTATAAAGTGAGGCAATTGGGTTATTCATGGGGTCGAAAGTGGTACTGACCGGAGCAGGTGCACACAGATATCAGTAGAAAGTTACTTTAACATTTCTTGTGCCATAAACTTGATATTACGATACCTCACGTCATGTCGCTATATTTCATCAGACTATGTTTATAGACAATGGAATTATGAGATAGTGCGGTTACAGCGTTTCCTTGTAATAACAGACTTGCTGCACTTACCACACATTTCACCATCTGCAACTTAATTTTCCTATGTCAGCAAAGAAACGCTCTCTTCTAGATCAAAATTTACCAGCACAATGCACATAGACTGAGTTGCGGCCCACCGTATTGCATACATAAACTGGATACTTTTGTGTTCGAGTGCTGCAGTCCGACATTAAAGAGTTACGTTTTGTATGCAAATACATGGTAACACCAGGGTCCACCAAGCAAAGTGTGGTGTATGATACTTTCTGTTGGGCTCAGGCTTGATGGAAAGAGGTGCTGCAACGTGAACACTGAGTAAACATGAAACTCAACGAGTCAGTGGTTGATGGTTGTGCTGCTAAGCACACAAACACCCACAAGTGTGTCGTGGCGCTAGGATATAGGACCGCAAGAAACATGCTTATTTCAACGGAAAGCGAGAGGTTTTCAATAACATGTGCATGAGCCGGTCCTTTTTCTTTTTCCGCAGAAGAAGAGGGAGAATAATCCAGTACTCGGGTGTCAGGAAGGAGAAGGAGCGACGCCCCTCCCCAGAACAGTGAAAATTACGACTGATAAACAGGATGTGGGATAGAGAACTAAGAAAGCTGGGGTATGTCAACTAGAGGTGGGCGAGCCAATAAATTAAGTGGGAGATGAGCCAAAACTAAAGTCTCTTCAAAGTTAAACAAGCCTGTGCAATGCAACGGGTCTCGCGTTTTGTCGAGTTAGATTAGCGTTGTAAACTCCTAACCAGACTTTTCTTGCCACATTAAATGGGGGGAAAAAATGAGCGCGATCGCGCTGCGAAATAAAGAGAAAAAGTAGTCCAGGACCCATACGGAAAACATGGAGCCTCATATGTTTCCAGTAGCTGCTTGGTGGGCTCGAGGAGGGCTAAACACCAGAATATGAGGTATGCATGCCTTACACTAATGAAAGGAAGCGGTCTTTAAAAGGCAAGCCCATGAACCAGTGCAAGGGACTGACATGTTAGGGACGTGGTTAGAAGCCCAAAGAGAGATTACATCAGGGGACAGAGCGTTTGCGCTCACCCCTAAAACAAGCATTAACAATGCCAAACAGTCTCAGCAATGCCTGAGCTATTGACATTGTCAATGTGTAATGCATAGCTGAAGCTGTCTGGACCTCATGCATCGAAAGAGTTCACCAGAGAAACCCATATCTCAATTGCACCTGTAATGAGCTAAAAATGAGTAAACAGGATACAAAAAACAACCAGAGAAACTGAACGAAATCCCGTTCAGCCGGGAGAAACCCCAATACCGTGAGTCGAGGCACCGAAGGAGGCAGCTGACTCTCTAAGGAGACTTTACATTGTTACAAATAATTATTATATTCGTGGAAAATACACATCAATCCGTGTATTTTATTTTTCAAGAATGTTGAGAACATAAGCATTGGATTGAGAGGCTTTAAATTATCTTTCAATTGATGTTACTACAAGTCTGAAAAGAAAATTACATACTTACACTGATTTTATATTGCCAGGTCCTTAGCGGTGCTGCAATTTCACCACAAGCTAGATGTACCCAACAACCACACATAAATTGCATGCAATGGCTAATTGCGCACAAAATGTGAACCACAACTTATTTAAATGTTATCCTTAGAAGCCACAGGAAAACTACCATAATACAAAGGATATAATGCATGGTCAAGTACATCATTGATAAAAGAATGTAAATATCCCCAAATAGGCGCGTGGCAAACTATTTCCTTATCCAGGCATGATCCTAATGCGTGTCCGCCCACCTGTCAATCTGACTACGGTCACCTGTTCTAACTTGAGCCTTTCTGGGCTTTTTAACCAGCAGAGCTCGACATTCTAGAACTTGTAGTTTAGAGTGTCCCCATTATAAGCTTAGGCTCCAAATTCTCAGCACCTGAAGTGCTGCTGGCCTTTAGTCCTGGACTGAGTGCTGGTCTGAGAAGTGATATGGGGCAACTCTGTGACTGACCGCTCCTCAGCTCTGCAAGCCTTACAGAGGCAGTTCAAGAAAACATTCATGACATGTAGTACAGATTAAACAACGTATCTGCTAAGCAGAATCACACATTTATAAAATTATACAGAAAAGACATCTGTGCGCACTGCGTTTCAGGCTAATTTGATTAGTCATCACTTCATTGAAAATAGACTTATAATACCGAAAATGTAAAGTCCAGGTCGCCTCCAGCTGCTCTCAAAGGCTCCAGGCTGCAGAAGTTCCAATGTTTAGAGAAAGGGGTGGGTCTCATTTTCAAAGCATCTGATTAAGAGTATGACTAGTGTGATAATAACGTGTATTTTTATAACGCTGAATACAACACGTTTACCTTTTCTAAGCGCTCTAAATAAGAGATGTTACAATTTCCTATGGATGTCAAGATGCACCATTAAGGCCAACACGAGAAGCTAATAGGGGCCCCTTTAAAATAGAGCATAAAGTAGGCAGTGGGTGCACAGAAAGGAGAGTCCCACAAACTATAGGGGTAGCAGAAGAGATTGAAACCGAGATTGAGGAGGAATGAAGTGGAGAGCAAAAAGTGGAAACCGCTGCTGACGGGGACGATGCACGGTCTGTGCCAAATTATGCAAGATAAAGGGGGCGAAACCAGGAAGAGACCGGAAGCCCATACTGATGAAACATCACAAAAGTGGGAGTAGGAAAGAGAAGCCAGTGAGGTGAGGTTAGATAAAGACAAGTGAGAGCACGGAGAGCAACAGAGATTACAATATAATGAGCCCAGGCAGAAGGTAGGAGCAACAGTAAAGCTGAAAGGAATACTGACATTCACGCACTCCCAAGAATGCCCTATGTGTAAATTAATACCTTAAAGCCATGGCCGCACCAAAAGCACCACTCTATTCTTTTACAGATTGTATATGTGCATAAAATGCACGCTGGAACGCTGAGTGGTGGAAAACACAAGCACTCCTGTTAAGTGTTGAAAATTTTAAAAACTAGGAATGAAACCTGCATGGCAAGCTGAGGCATGCGGTATACGGTGGTGTGAGCGGGAAATAAAGAACGGTGCGAGTTGAAAGACTAGCTCACGCGAACAATGCAACGGGTCTCGCATTTCTCCCAGTTAGAGGTACTAGCAGCTGTAAACTCCCAACCGGACTTTTCTTGCCACATTAAATGGAAAAAAAGAGCACAATCGCGCTCATAGTGAAACCTATTGGAAAAAGTGCAATTAACTATGTAACAGGGTCAATGTAATGGAAAGCACCCGACTTCTGCCCAGCGAGATCGAGCTGGAAAAAAAGATAAAAAGTAGTCCACAAACCCGCTGGAAAACAGAGAGCCTTGCATGCTTTCAGTACTTGGTTGCTGCGCTCGAGGAGGACTAACCACCGGAAAAGGCATGACATATGTGTGCCTTCCACTAATAAAAGCAAGCAGATTTTAACAGGCAAGCCCACAAGCCAATTAAATACACTGATGTGACGTGGACGGGGCTCCGGGCCCTTTTCTAATTACTAAAGGTCTCGCTAGCAAAACGCATGCGCAAGCGCATGCGACACAGGCTCAACCCTAAAAAGTGTATTTTTTTAACAGATGAAAGCTGGCTGAGTCAGTGACAGGCTTCAGGCTCGAGCTTGGCACAAGCTTTCAGTGGCCCCCAGGGGTGGCCGCTGCAAATCTCAAGGTAAGGGGCAGGTCAGGGAATGGACGGGCGGAGGAGAGAATAAAAAAAATAAAAAAACTTACCTTTTGCTGTGGACGCTGCCTCTTGCCATGTTGCTCCTCTTCCCTCAATGTGGTGTCCCAGCATACACTGGGACACCAGCACAGGCTCCCCAGCAATCCCAGTGCTGCTTTCATGCTAAATCTAACATGAAAACAGCATCAGGATTGGTCTGAGCGACTTGGACTACCACTCAGACACAACCCTGGAGTCTGTGTAGTTTTTCCAGCCCCGCTGTATAGCACAGCCAAGCTGGAGAAACCTAGGTGAGCATGCGTGTTTGGCCGGCCAAGTAAGGCCGGCCAAACACACATGCGCACTTAGGTGCACTCTCTCCTCTTCCCGCACCCCTCCCTTCACATACTGCTGGCAGAGCCAGCATGTGAAAGATAACACAATAATGAAATATTGTTATATCTTTAATCTCCTGGTTTAGCCAGGCGGGTGACGCTCCTTCGCTCTTGCAAAGGAGCCGCCCCTGGTGGCCCGCCCACCGATGTCAGCAGATTTTTCTTGAAAGATAAAGGGGACAAGAAGAGGAAAAGGCACTGAAACAAAGACAGATTGTTGGAAAATTGAGCACTGAGTGAGGTGGAGTCAAGGAAGTTTGGCAAGAAATCGGGATGTAGGTGCATGGGGAGGGAGGACGATGATAAAAAAAACAGCAGCATTTTCCTGAGATTAAAGCTGAGGGAGATGATTTTGATGAAAATCCATGTGACGTGGCATTGAGCCAAAGTTGAGGTTTGAAGCTGTCAAGGTTCCTGCCCCTGAACCAGGTGTGGGCTATTTCTTGCTTGATGTGTTTAGTATATATCAGTATTCTGGCTTTGAAGGGTTGAGCTTCAGGCAGGTGCTGCACACCGAGGTCTGGAAGAGGTGCAAACAGTGTTTGAGGCATTACCAGTCTAGAGCAGAGGAGACTTACAAGCAGAAAGATTTTCAAGTATTTGTACAGCTCCCCATTTCTCCACAGCTAATTTCCTATTCAATTGCAGTAGCGATATGGGTACTGGATGGTGAGAAGTATTAGAAACCACAGATAAAAAATAAAGTGTTCAGCTTCAGCACAAACACACTCAACTGCACTTCTGAAGAAGTTATAAAGTGTAAAGCTATGCAGTCTAAAATAAGACATTAACCCTGCTTAAACCCTTTGCTCAAATGTAAGTGGCACAGCCATGCGTTTGAATTGCACTCACCTGCCATGCAATGACAACATCTACCTTTTAATGTTAGTGGTGGATCTGGATATCTTTCAGGACTGGCCTATCGTTTGCAAGCACTCAGTCTGACTGCGATGATCAACACGAAGATTTGCTTGTTCCTTCTAACATTTTTAGATGGATAGATCCTATAACACAGATATTTCTTGAGGGCTACCCCTGGACGACCCCAGTTAATAGATGGAATATTTCACAGCTACAATTAAATAACCGGCTTTTATACGTACACAGTCACTATTTGCTACTACTGGATATTTAAATCTTCTTTGATTCATGCCTAGGACGGACCACTAATTAGCAGTCATGCTTAGCATCATGAATTACTGATACTTCAAGAACCTTTGGACAGCATGGCCTTGTAGGCTTCTTTTAGTTGCAGCCAGATTCAGGCCCTGCCCGTAATGTCTGAACATTGCTAGTCGCCTAAATCTAGTGGACAATAAGTTTTGCAGACCCAATTTGGTTTACCCTAAATCTTGTACCCACCATTATCTAGCTACCAGAAGGCTACTGTTGCTGCACACTGGCATTGATGACTAACTTTCCATGCCCTTTCATGTGTTTAACCTTTATAAGATAATAGTAACCTGTCAATTATTGCAGTGTTGTCCAACCTTTTTATCGCTGCAGACCGGTAAATGTTTGATAATTTTTCCGTGGCCCGCTTGTCCCATTGTGTGACAAGCGGGCCACAGAAAAATTATCAAACATTTACCGCCCGCCACAGTGGGGCAGCCCGGTGCCGATTGATCCACGGACCGGCACCGGTCCGCGGCCCGGGGGTTGGGGAACACTGAGTTATTGTGCCTTCCCCATAGCTCTCTGAGTAGAAATTTTTTAGATAGAATTACTATTAAATCAAAATTGGTGCACATTTTATTGACCTTAAAAGTTTTTAATTTATCAAAGGTATTTATATACCTGGTCACACGGGCAGCAAAATGCTTTAGAATTAACAGATGCTACAATTCCAGCTCATATGGGATGAAGAGAAGGTTAGAAGGTTGGACCACTGAAACAAAACTTATCTTTAAGGTAGAATTTGAAAAGGTGAGTTTTTAGGTCTTCCTGGAACAGCAGCAGGTTGGTGGGGAGTCCTGTGTGTTCTGGAATGAAAGGCTGCGCCAACCTTACCAGGTCTGAAACCCACCATCTGCCTATCATGCACTGCTGTCAACCCGGGATGTTCAAACTCATTGATCTAATTTTCGAGCAAAGGCTCAAGACTTCCCAGTTTGCTTAGCAATCAATCCCCAACACTGTGGTTCTAGTAAAACAACCCAGAATGTTGCCCCACTCTTATTCAGAATATTGTCTTGCCCAAACTGTACAAGTGAGATTCAAATATAAAAACACTCACTGAATTGAGAGTATAATTGCCTAATGTGCCTTTGTGTGTTGGAGGAATTGCTTTGCTGTTGACCAATTCAACTGCACTTGAGGTTAAAGAAGCTGAGGATTCAACATCAAGCTGGCTATAAGGCTAGGACACTGGCATAAACAACAATAGCATAAGAGCAGTCAATGCATAGCTCCCAGTTCAAAGGAGCGCTGGGCCATTGACTAAGCAACTACGCAGGCGGGTAACAACACAGCTCTAATAAAGCTATTCTTCAGCACTCAAGGAGGTGTCTAAGTTGTATTTCTTCAGGACACATCTTCACACTCAGGTTGTCACCTCTTCCAGAAGTGGTCAAACATCCTGAAGCCATATCACAGAACTGTGCTCTGGAGCAGTGATCTTCTCTGTACATATTTTTATGACGTTGCAGTGCCCCAAGCCCACGTAGTTAACTCAGGCATTCTCTAGGTTAGTCCATGGGCTGCAGGCAACACAGCTCAGAAACGGGAAACAGCAGCAGCTCCTGGTTTCTGAATTGTGCTGACTACATCTCTTGCGCTCAGCCAAGACTTTCCGAGTTAAGTGTGTGTTCTTTAGACAGCGCAGTGCCCTAAATACAGGCACACAACTGTGCTCTGCACCAGTGCCCATGTCCATAACCTCTTTTCCTGCTTCCACTCTGGGTTAAACACCCTCACCTTGATAAGCTCTGTGGGTGTGTTATTAGCCCATCAGACGCTTCTGAGCCAGGCACGTTTTGTGAAAAAAGTTCATAAATAATAACTTGTTTTTATATAACTCTTCATAAACATTTCTGCTATTTCTCAGCCTTGTATGTACAGGTGTTACTATTACTCAATTTAATGTGGGCCAGTTTGGGGAAATATCACATTCTTTGTTCACTGTCTGCTTGGACTGGGCTGGTCCCTGTGCCCTTGTGATGCCACATTGTGGGATCCTTTGGCACTGGGGAGCTAGGGCTAGTTCCTTGATACTGCTCATCTGCTCCCTGCTATAACCAGGCGATTTAATGGCGCTTCCATCACTGTACAGTTGCCAATACATTTGGGTTTCCCATGTTTTTTACAGATCATATAACTGAATGGCACACAGGCAGGGTTGTCTTTCAGCTAGTTTGTAAACTAGGGGTCAGATATACTCAAAAGTGGTGCAGCGCAGTGCTGCGCCAAAAGTTTGCGACGCCACTATAGAAACACTGAGATGCACCATATTTACTGAAATACAGTGCACCCCTGTGTTTCCCTCTGCGCGGGTGCTAAAGTTAGTTGCTAGCGCCAACACAGTCATCCTTGCACGATATTGTTTGTTTGGGCACGTTTGATTCCCTGATTTATGGTTCCAGTATGACTAAATGTTTACATTTGCTACAAATAAACAAATACATGTATGTGTAAGTAAACTGTATTAATACAGCAATCAAATTTGGATTTGGCTTTATAAAAAGTCTGTTAAAAATATACCTTTCAGATTGGATTGCCATCTGGGACTGGAAATGGAGAATATTTCAATATGATTTATCATAAATGACTTCTGTTTATTTGTTTTTGATTGAAACTTGGGGTTATTAGGCTTACTAGTTTAAAGTGGCCCTCATGGATTAAGTTGGTTTGCATAAAGGCTGTTTTTCCGCATTGGTAGCCATCTCTTAATGTAATAATGATCGTACACTGGGTATATTCAAGGATGCTCAATGAACAGGTAGAACACTCTGGGGGTCATTCCAACCTCGGCGGTAAAAGGCGCTTACCGCCGTGCAGAAGACCGCCATAACACCGCAGCGGCAAACCGCCACGGTCATTCTCGACCCACAACAGGCAAACCGCCAAAATACAGACATCCACAAAAGTCCGCCACACCAAAGGCCAGCGAGAAACTGGAGATGACCAAACCTCCACCGTCACGCCAACAGAAATACACCCACACTATCACGACACACGAATCCACGTGGCGGTCTTCCAACCGCGGTATTCCATTGGCGGTACACACCGCCGTGCTCAAAATACACACACTTGTACAAAACCCTACCACATTGGACAATTTAAAATACACAAACCTGATACACATACACACACCACTCCCACACACCCAATACAATATAAAACACACACCCACATCACCCACAAACCTCCACTCCTACAGATTCGTGAACACGCACCGAGAAAAGACATCCGAGCACCCAGACGCCCAATTCACTGTCACCCAGCAATATTTGCACGCACTTCACACAACACAACAATACACATCACCACACTTAGCACCACACAATCCACCCCACACATCACCCACACCACCCCATGGCACCGCAAAGACACCCCAGGTTCTCTGATGATGAACTCAGGGTCATGGTGGAGGAAATTGTACGAGTAGAGCCACAGCTGTTCGGGACACAGGTGCAGCACAGCACCATTGCCAGGAAGATGGAGCTATGGAGCAGAATAGTGGACAGGGTCAACGCTGTGGGACAGCAACCAAGAAATAGGGACATCAGGAAGAGGTGGAACGACCTACGGGGGAAGGTGCGTTCCATGGTATCCAGGCACAACATCGCGGTGCAGCAGACTGGCGGCGGACCCCCACCTCCTCCCCCAGAATTTACAACATGGGAGGAGCAGGTCTTGAACATCCTGTATCCTGAGGGCCTCGCAGGAGTAGCTGGAGGAATGGACTCTGGTAAGTCTCATCTTCACTACTTCATCCCCCCACCCCACCAGCATGCCAACTCATACCCCCACCCCCACCCCCATCACACCTACTCCTTGCAAATGTCTCACCATCACAACCCACCCATCCGAACACCTAGCCCTGCATGTGTCCACAAAGCATGGACACCCATCACCAAAGCATGCCCACTGCACATATACATACACTCCCCCCCAAACCACCGTCACAACAGCCCCCACAAAGGAATGCCAGCACCGGGGTACACGGGCACCCACCCATTGCACGCTATGGCACACACAGAAGCAATAACCATACTTTTATACCCCTGCAGGACCCAAACGCCAGGTCACCGCGCAGGAGGGTCCACAAATGTCCACTCCACCCCCAGAAGAGGCCCACAGTGAGGACAGCAGCTCTGTCTCCCTGGATCTAGATGACCAGCCCGGTCCATCGGGGACCTCGGGACAGTCGGTTCCCCTCAGACAGCCACAGGCCACAGCAGACCTTCCCCCCTCTGGAAACACCAGCACAGCACCCACCCAGCGGGCCCATACCTCTGTCCCCAGGACACGTCAATCAGCGGTGTGTCCACCACTACAGGGAACCCAGGCTAACCCAACACCCCAACAACAACAGGGACCTGGGGACAGAGGCCCAGGGAAACAGGGGAAATGGGAGGGCTGCTGTGCGACAGGGGGGGGACAGGCCCAGGGAACCCACTCTCCACGAGGCCCTCTCCTCCATCATGGGAGCATACCACCACTCCCAGGAGACGATGGCGACGGTCCTGGCCAAGTTTCAGGAGATCCAGCTTCTGCAGGAGCAAGAGTATATGGGGTTCAGGGAGGAACTAAGAAACATCAGTTCCGCCATGGGTACCATCGTAGTGGCCCTGAATCAGGTAGTCACCACATTGCGGGACACTGTGGCACCTCAAAGGGCCCCTGACACTAGCATGGACCAAGAACTGCCTACCACCTCCGCCGGCACTAGTGGACAGGAGGCCCCGACACAAGACCAACAGGCCACCAGAACCCCACCCCCTGCAGAAGGAGAACCACCCCGCAAGAGGGCCCTGAGATCCAGGAAGAAGACAGAGTAAGATGTCAAGACCCCCGCCAGCAAAGGATACCGCCCTGATTGTCATCCCACTGTCCCACATTGTCACCCTGTCCAACCTTAAACTACCCCTGCTCCACTTTCCACAGGCATTTGGACAATGCACCTGTGATACTGATAGTCTGGACTCTGCCATGGACAATCCTCCACCATCACCCCTCACTGATTTGCAACCACCCACCAATTTAGAGCACTTGAATAAACACACTTATTGCACAAAACAATCTGGAGTCTGGCTGTGATTTTGAACAAATGTATTAGACATGACCGTGCCAAAATGTTCAATTACATTGTGATGCCAACAAACCGCTGTCACACAGCTGTAGTCCATGGGGAAACAAAGCAAATGTCACGCAGTGGGGCCCACATCTCTGAAAAAGGAAGGGAAAGTCACAACACAGTTACCATACACTGGGGGAAAAAGTCAGACAGTAGAGAGGTAGGAGTCTTTAAGTAAATGTAATATGCCGGTGTGTACTCTTACCTGTGCGTCATTGAAAATACTGCTGTATTACTATGTTCCTGTTCTCTATGTCGTCCTCTTCGGCTTCCTCGTCTTCACTCTCCACAGGCTCCACAGCTGCTACAACACCACCATCTGGACCATCCTCCTGCAGAAAAGGCACCTGGCGTCACAAAGCCAGGTTGTGAAGCATACAGCAGGCCACGATGATCTGGCACACCTTCTTTGGTGAGTACATTAGGGATCCACCTGTCATATGGAGGCACCTGAACCTGGCCTTCAAGAGGCCAAAGGTTCGCTCGATCACCCTCCTAGTCCGCCCATGGGCCTCATTGTACCGTTCCTCTGCCCTTGTCCTGGGATTCCTCACTGGGGTCAATAGCCAGGACAGGTTGGGGTAACCAGAGTCCCCTAATAGCCACACCCGGTGCCCCTGGAGTTGACCCATCACATACGGGATGCTGCTATTCCGCAGGATGTAGGCGTCATGCACTGACCCAGGGAACTTGGCATTAACATGGGAAATGTACTGGTCAGCCAAACACACCATCTGTACATTCATGGAATGATAACTCTTCTGGTTCCTGTACACCTGTTCACTCCTGCTGGGGGGGACCAAAGCAAAATATGTCCCATCAATGGCACCAATGATGTTGGGAATATGTCCAAGGGCATAGAAATCACCCTTCACTGTAACCAAATCCCCCACCTCAGGGAAAATGATGTAGCTCCGCATGTGTTTGAGCAGGGCAGACAACACTCTGGACAATACCTTGAAAAACATGGGCTGTGACATCCATGATGATATGGCCACTGTTGTTTGAAATGACCCACTTGCAAAGAAATGGAGTACTGACAGCACCTGCACTAGAGGGGGGATCCCTGTGGGTCGGCGGATGGGTGACATCAGGTCTGCCTCCAGCTGGGCACACAGTTCCTGTATAGTGGCTCGGTCAAGCCTGTATGTCAGTATGACATGTCGTTCCTCCATTGTCGACAGGTCCACCAGCGGTCTGTACACGGGAAGATTTCTCCATCTCCTCGCATGTCCCAGCGGACGGTGCCTATGAAGGACAACAGCGAGCACAGAGTCAATCAACCCACAGGTACGTAACTACAGCTTGCACATAACACGATTCCCAATGCATTGAAAGGTTTGTATGAGTGTTGATGCAAGGCCTAGGTATGTGTGACGCAGTAGAAATTAAGCCATGTGGGCCCTTGAAATGGCGGCTGCCTGACCTGTGAAGTGCGACAGTGGGATGTGAGGTCAATGCGCTGGCGTGGCACACCGTGGCGGTAGGCGGTCGAGGCTCAGCTGGGGATGGCCTCCCAACGTGGGAGGCGTGCCAGTCGTACTTTGACCCCCCTGATGTCCCGGATCCTGGCGGTGGCCTACCCCGATTTGGATGGGCGCGTGAGGACATCACAGCAGACACAAGGGGGTGAGTACACTATCATTCAGCTGACTTTGCACGCAGTGGAGGTGTCTGGGTGGCGGAGGAGGGCTGTGGGTATCCCTAGGCCAGGGCGATTTCTGTAGGCTAGGCCCCTCCGTAAGGCATGGCCCTGTGCCCCCGCCCCCCACCTCTGTAGGGTGCCAAGTACAGGTATCCATGGCTCTGTGTCATCTATGTGTGCAGTAGTCGTCCATAGGCTTGTAGGCCATGTCCCACGGATTGCGTAGTGGACCCCAAGTGCGCGGCGTAGTGCAGGGGGCTTCTGTGTCTGTCCTCTCCGCCAACGGTGTCGCCAATGCATGCACTCAACATGTCTTTATTTCTCCCCCCCCTTTTTTGTGGTCTTCCTGTTTTTGTGTGCATTAGCATCATCAGGCGGAGGAGAAGTGGCATTGGAGCACGAGGGACCTGGAGGGCCATGCAACGGAGTCCGAATACACCAGTGGGACGGAGGGCGAGGGGAGCTCCACAGCGGGGACTCGTGCAGACATTAGTGACAGCGACTCGTCCTCTGAAGGGAGCTCCCTTGTGGTGGCGGCAACATCCGTGCCCCCCGCAACAACAAGTACAGCCGCCACCCAGCGCACCAGCACCGCCCTCCCAGCAGCCCCTCAGCGTTTGCCCCGTGCCCTCTCACCCAGGAAGGTGGGCATCTCCTTCGCCCCAGGCACCTCAGGCCCTGCCCCAGTCACCCCTGCTGCCCTCAGTGAGGAGGTCATTGACCTCCTGAGGACCATCATTGTTGGGCAGTCTACCCTTTTGAATGCCATCCAGGGTGTAGAAAGGGAGGTGCACCAGAGTAATGCATACCTTGAGGGCATTCATTCTGGTCAGGCTGCCCATCAACGATCGTTCAACGCTCTGGCCTCAGCACTGACGGCAGCCATTGTCCCTGTATCTAGCCTCCCCCCTCCAACTTCCTCCACCCACACCCTATCACCTATACCTCTGCCTATCCCAGACACACCATCAGACCAGCCTGCACACACCTCAACACCCAAGGGAAGCTCATCCAGACATAAGCACTACACATCACACAAGCATTCACACAAGCAACATCCACATGCAGACATACCAACACCCACTGCCTCCACTGTGTCCCCCTCCTCCTCGTCTCCCTCCTCCCTCCCTGTGACGTCTCCACTCACACCTGCATGCACATCTTCAGCCACTACGTCCATCACCAGCACACCCACCAGAACACTCCGCACATGTGCAGTCACCACCCCCACTACCATTTACACGTCCCCTGTGTCCTCTCCCAGTGTGTCTGTCACCCCCTCTTCCAAACTACACAAACGCAGGCAGCCACCCACCCAATAGCCATCCACCTCACGACAGCCTCCAGCCCAAGCACCTGCACCCAAAGACACCAGACTTCACACTCCTACAACCACATCCTCTTCCTCCACTCCCATACCCACTACACCTACCCGTCCCTCTCTTTCTAAATTGCTTTTCCTTCCATACTTGACCTCTTTACAACAACTCCCCCACCCCGTCCATCTCATAGGACTCCAGTCAGCACCTCAGCCACCACAAAACCGGGACCTGTAAAGACTGTTTGCCATGGACTATGGAGTCCCCCACCCTCAAGGGCAACCAGTTCAGCTAGGAGCCAAGGCACAGCCAGCCCAGCCCCGGTAAAGCATCCGAAGATTGCCAGTGCCCGGTGCGAGTGGCCAAAGACACCAGGGACCAAAATCCCTACCATGGCTCTGGCAGGAAGTGGGGTGCCACCTGGCACACCACCACAGGTGGGAAAGGGCCACAGGCGAACAGGGAAGGGTGGGAAGGGCAGCACGCCCAACAAGTCCGGCAGCAGGCCAGGAGGGCCCCACCAGCCCCATCCCAGGTGTGCAGGAGGACACCCACAGGCCCGGAACTGCAGCCCAGGAGGGCCCCGCAAGCCACATCCCAGGTGGGCAGGAGGACACCCACAGGCCCGGTACTGCAGCCCAGGAGGGCCCCGCAAGCCACCCGACAGATGGGCAGGAAGGCCCCGCCAGCCACATGTCAGGTGGCGAATGACCTCCATGCCATGGCCGGATCCGCTGACCTGGACACTCATCTCAAGCACCGCTGAACAGCGCATTGCCGTCTCAAGCACCGCTGAACAGGGCACCGCCGTTTCAAGCACCGCTGAACTGGGCACCGCCGTCTCAAGCACCGCTGAACAGGGCACCGCTGTCTCAAGCACCGCTGAACTGGGCCCTTCATCCCAAGCACCGCTGAACTGGGCCCTTCATCTCAAGCACCGCTGAGCTGGGCACCGCCGTCTCAAGCACCGCTGAACTGGGCACCGCCGTCTCAAGCACCGCTGAACTGGGCCCTTCATCCCAAGCACCGCTGAACTGGGCCCTTCATCTCAAGCACAGCTGAACTGGGCACCGCCGTCTCAAGCACCGCTGAACTGGGCACCGCCATCTCAAGCACCGCTGAACAGGGCACCACCGTCTCAAGCACCGCTGAACTGGGCCCTTCATCCCAAGCACCGCTGAACTGGGCACCGCCATCTCAAGCACCGCTGAACTGGGCCCTTCATCCCAAGCACCGCTGAACTGGGCCCTTCATCTCAAGCACCGCTGAACTGGGCACCGCCGTCTCAAGCACCGCTGAACTGGGCACCGCCGTCTCAAGCACCGCTGAACAGAGCACCGCCGTCTCAAGCACCGCTGAACTGGCCCCTTCATCCCAAGCACCGCTGAACTGGGCACGGCCGTCTCAAGCACCGCTGAACTGGGCACCGCCGTCTCAAGCACCGCTGAACTGGGCACTGCCGTCTCAAGCACCGCTGAACAGGGCACCGCCGTCTCAAGCACCGCTGAACTGGGCACCGCCGTCTCAAGCACCGCTGAACTGGGCCCTTCATTTCAAGCACCGCTGAACTGGGCACCGCCGTCTCAAGCACCGCTGAACAGGGCACCGCCGTCTCAAGCACCGCTGAACTGGGCCCTTCATCTCAAGCACCGCTGGCCCATTGGCAGAAGGGGCAGGCCCGCATCTGTGTCGGGCAGTGCTGCACAAAGCACTCGGGGCACCAAGCCCCCTCCAGAACCAGTGGAGACTGTCATCCACTTGTGAGACTGTGGCTTTGCACTCCCCAGGATGGAACAGTGGGCAAGCCACCAACTGTATAGACTTGAGAGACTGTGGCTTTGCACTCCCCAGGATTGCACAGTGGGCAAACCACCCACTGTAGAGACTTGAGAGACTGTGGCTTTGCACTCCCCAGGATGGCACAGTGGCCATGGAGGCCCCTCGTGGATCTGGCGTCGTGGACTCATCTGGCTGAGGTGCCCCCCCTTCCCTTCCCCCTGAGGTGCCTGTAGTTTTGCTATCTGATGCCCCTGCAGTGTTCTCTCCGTTGGAGTCAGGTATCCTGTGTGGGCTTTGCCCATGTGATTTGGGCCCAGTGGTCCATGGACAATGCCTGCAGAAATTATTGGACTTTTAATATTTATGTATATAATAGTTTTAGATGTGTGATATATTTATAAGCCAGTGATACAATATATTCGACTGTTTATGATCATTTCCTTTTGTCTTTGCATTCTTCCGGGGGTTTGGGGGGTGTAACTGTGATGTGTTGCCATGCATTGATGTGTGTGTTGTAGTGGGTGAGGGTGGGGGTGGGTGTGTCGCGTATGTGTGTCCCCGTAATTTTTTGCCTCCCCCTCCCCTGTGTCGTAGGTGCAGTACTCACCGTAGTCTTCTGCGCCGGCGTTCGTGCTCCTGGTAGAGGAGCAGTAAGACAATAGCTGGGAGGATGTGGAGTTCGGGTTCCATGCTGTCCAGATTCCTCGTGGGGTGTATGGAGGTGAGCGTTTTACGTTCGAAATGGCTGTTTCCGCCTTGTTTTTATCAGCGGGGCTACCGCCCCGGAAAAGGTGGCGGATTGGTGGGTTGTGATAGGGTGGGCGGTACATTGACTCTCGCCTGTCTGTTGGCGGTGGCGCCGCGCTGTTTGTTTGTCCCGCCGTGGCGGTCGGAGTGTTGAAGTGGCGGTCTCTGTTGGCGGCTTCCGCCAGGGTCGGAATTCCATTTTTTTAACTGCCAGCCTGTTGGCAGGTTAGCCGCCGCTTTAACACCGACCACCAGGGTTGGAATGACCCCCTTTATGTTGTTAGTGTTCAATGTGTTGGATGATAAAAATGTAAGACTCTTTTGCTGTATCGAAAAGATATTGTGAAATGAGACAGTCTAAGATGGCTGCCATGAATAGAGCTGATTTGGATGAATGATGTTTTTTGAGATATGGGTTCTCGGCTCCGAGGTAGGTTGTACACAGTTGTGAACAACTAGTGGGCACACATATAATGTGTAAGGGATAGGTGGAGCACTTGATGTTGTTATGATGTTTAGTCTTGGCAATAAAAGAACTTCGGTCCTTTTGTTTGATTGAAAGACACTTATAGATCAACATAGCCCAAGATGGCCACCATGAATGTACTGGATCTGGATGCGGTACCTTTTCCGACTCACTGGACTTTTGTTCCAGGTCAGGACAGTCCTCACATTGGTTGCTCACACCTGTGAACAGTGAGTGGGTGGTTTAATTAAAATACGGTTGCTTCTGCCGAGATTGGTTTGTCTGAATATTTTGCAGATTCACGAACGGGGGCAACTACAAAATACCATAATAAAAGGAGTTGTTGAAATGGCTGCATTATTTCGGGAAAGTACAGAAGGTACCTTTATGACCTATGTGAGAGTGATGTGTTGTAGGTGGATTTAGGACTACTTTTGGAATAAGGTCAAAAGTTGGTGTAGGTTGAGATTAACTACTACATTGATGTTAAATAATTAGGATTGATTATCAACATGAAGAATAAAATCTTAATCTCAACAAGTGTTTAAATTAGACTTAAACAAAGAGTTTCAAACATGGCGACTTTGTATATGTTTTACTAACGTATTGAAAATATTTGGGTATTTGGTGACTGTAGTGTGATATATTACTGACTGTCCAAAAGAATGAGGAGGATGTGGTATTTGGTAATGAATGTGCAAAAAAAAATTCTGAGATTTTGACATCCTCTACTACGGATAGAATCGTGATGGATGACATTGATGGCCAAAATATAAGAATATAGAGGATCATTCTGACCCTGGCGGCCACCGACCACGGGAGCACCGCCAACAGGCTGGCGGTGCTCCAACGAGCATTCTGACCGCGGCGGTTCAGCCGCGGTCATAAGCGGAAAGTCAGCGGTCTCCCGCTGACTTTCCGCTGCTCGTGTGAATCCTCCATGAGGATTCTGACCCCCCCTACCGCCATCCTGTTCATGGCGGGAAAGCCGCCATGAACAGGATGGCGGTAGGGGGGGTCGCGGAGCCCCTGGGGGCCCCTGCCGTGCCCATGCCAATGGCATGGGCACGGCAGGGGCCCCCGTAAGAGGGCCCCGCAAAGTATTTCAGTGTCTGCCTTGCAGACACTGAAATACGCGACGGGTGCCACTGCACCCGTTGCACCTTCCCACTCCGCCGGCTCGATTACGAGCCGGCATCCTCGTGGGAAGGTCGTTTTCCCCTGGGCTGGCGGGCGGTTTTTCAGCAACCGCCCGCCAGCCCAGGGGAAAACTTGTAATACCCGCCGCGGTCTTTTGACCGCGGCGCGGTATTTTGGAGGGCGGCATCCTGGCGGGCGGCCTCCGCCGCTCGCCAGGGTCATAATGAGGCCCATAGTCTACTAGGGGTAAAAATTATCAGGGTGAACGTGGTAAAATATGTGAAGTGGTGTTGTTTTTTCTTTATACTAGATGTATAACAGGAGATATTGAGGGCACACGAGAAATACAGGATATGACAAACCAGTCTGCAATGGATTAGGTATATCTAAGATGGTATATTCAAAACAATTGGCTATGAATGTTAGTGTATGTACAGGTAGTGACATTTATACACAAAAAACTTCAATTTTGGTTTTAGATAATTTGTTGTGAGTTTTGTTAACATATATCATGTTGTAATAATTTAGTAGAGAGTGACATATATTATTTTTACATATGTCACCTTTTATGTACGTGGAGTAAATCATTAGTCGGCCATGTTCTGTATGTGTGTTGATGTTATTTCGCAACACTGAAAATCATTCTAGAGAAAAATGGACAAATTCCCTTGCTATTCTTTTTGGGTTGAGTTTTATTAGTTTGCTTGTATAAACATATGTAGTTATCTGTATTTATGTTTGTCTGTATGTACAAAAATGTATATATTTTTTGAATATACATGTAATTGGTATTTGTCTCTTGTTTGTGCATTCAATGTGTACTATATGTGCTATATTACAGTCCTGAAGAAGTCTAATGTTGGAGGACGAAACGCGTTGGCTGTTGCTGTTATAATTTTATATATTGCTGGAAAAGAGAAAGAGAATAAAGAGAAGACCTTTTACAACCTCACATTAAAGGATTGGACTTTTAAAACAAAAATGTCTTTTTGAAGGGTGGTGCACTACCATTATTTTTAACGATTGACCATGAATGATTGCTTAGGTACAGGAAAGTGTCCCTTCCTGCACATAAACAATCACTCAAAAATGACTATTTAGTACTTCTATGTGTGCTGCATTCTGCAGCACACATAGAAGTGCCAAATAGTCACTGTAGATTGTTTCTGTGCAGGAAGGGACACCTTTCTGCACATAAACAATCAATCACCTCAAAAGGTTTACACCCCAGCAGCAGGTGTTTGGTTTGAGTGCTCACAAAGGAAAACTAAATTCTTTGAGACTCCTTTGTAGACACATTGGGGTAGGTGCGTGGTCTATGAGCCTACTGCTGTCTAGTTTTTAGGGGATTAAATCATTCATGGCCTTTTGCTCTTTCGATGTGTGCTGTGGGATGCAGCACACATCGAAAGAGCAAAAACAAAGAGGAATGAAAGTATTCCTCCTCGTTGTGCCATGCCATGCCGTGTTAGCTTTTGGCACCACCACTGATTTACGTCTTCTTGGAAATCTGTGGCAGCGTCAAAAGCAATGGTTGTTGTGGCGGAACGCCCACAGCAACACCCACTGTACGTCCCTCTGATGCAGAAAACTGCAGTGGAGAGACCCACATTTAGAAGGTGGTATTTTAAGCCACAAAAAGTGGCTTAGCACCTCCTTGTAAATGTGGCACACTTCACAGCACAAAAGAAATGATGCTCTGGTGGCGCTAGGACCTTGTAAATCTGGCCCTAAGTATTTCCTGCTGAGCACCTTGTCATTTATTAAAGCAGAACATGCCAATATATCAGAAGCTGAGGAGGACAGTGTGAACTCTGAATTTATTACTAATTAATTTTATGTATCATGGGTTTAGAATTTTCATTGAATTTGACTAATATAGAAAATGACGTGTGACTTGGAAAATGTGGCCACTTGCGTGGCCGCCACAGATACGTAATGCTTTTAATAAAATGCATATTAATCATTATTCAAATTGTAGATATCGAGAAAGAATAGTCCTGTGTTATATTGATGATTTCATGTTATGTATTTCCTTAAATAACTGTTGCCTTAAGTTAGCGAAGTTTGGGCCTAGTCTGCACAGCCTCATATTAAGCTGCAATGTTTAATAAAATTGTGGGAATGTATCTCCAGAGAAATCAATGCACTTATTGTTCACACTGTGTTGACCAAACATTAGCAGATGTCTTTAACTTTCTCATGAGTACTGCCTACTAGAACGTCTTGTAGTAGAAGTTGATACTTTGCAAAGTTTTAGGTGTGAGACAGCAATATTCCCAGAAACTAACAATGGGTGCCCTGACTGAAGTACGGCTTGCTACAAAAGGTTACCTGACGAACCTGACAATGGGAACAGGGGAAGAGGAGCCAATCGTCGACATATGAAAGACAGTTTAGTTATTTCTTAGATTTGGCTTTTTATTTCTATTGGACTAATTGTAAACATATGATTTTCTGACCAATGACAAGGTGGGAGGTTCTTTAGGAAATTCGAACTCAGCCCAACTGCACAGAGGAGAGGGAGGTTGTTCTATTCTGATTTTTCCCCGTAGTGGTACTGATTGAGGAGCTGAACAGTTCCTGATGACTTTATTTCTATTTTTAACTTATTGCTTTGGTTTCTAATGCTGAATGTTGATCTCTTAGATATTGCATCTTAAATGGTTCAGATAGTTTAGAGTCCCCCGTGCCTGAACCATTCCCTTTCACTGCGTGTTGCAAATGCTGATCGAATCGATGTCCAACTGATGAAGATAATCGCAGCTTGTTGATCCATATGAGGAGAGGTATAACAAATGCTATTGTTTTTGTTATGGGTGGGTACCAACCACTATTTTGATAGAGCCATAGTTAGATTTTGTTTTAAATTAACTTTGATAAAAATTGTTTTGCATGAAGCCCAAACATGCTATTCTAATCAGAAGGCTAGTTAAGGAGACTCAGAAATGTTAACAAATTGCTATTAACAAAGAATTGAAGTTGTTCATTTGCGGAATTTAGATGTATTTTATTTCTATTGCAAAGTTATTCTTGCTCTTAATTTGTACAATGACTCTTGAATGCTTAACTGTCGGTGCATTAGCTAAATTGAGATTCTTTAGAAGATTTGGTCAACCAGTGTTGTTTACCATCTGGTTTCGAGACTAATTTACGTGACATTAGCATTGTGAACATAGCGTAATAAACTTTCTAACTTTTACATAAAGGTGTGGTTATTCATGGCCAAATCGGTCATAATGTGTAACGATCACTGATTCCAAAGATATTTGATGATGTTTATTGATTACAATGTTGCATTGAATTAGGATTTATGGTGGAATCACTCTAGGTGCAGGCAAAAGATCAATCAAACCTCTATTGCGTCCCCTTAGAAATTAACAATAAAAGACCAAATAAGGACAGACGCGCTAACAGAGATGGTAGCAAAGTAGGATGGTTAGTCTCCTTAAGAGGTCACCATGAATTCCTTTTTTCCTTAGAAATAGGAAAAAGAGTTGCATGGTTTGTCTCCTTAAGAGGCCATCATAGGGCTCTTTTTTGCTTTAGATTGTGCTAACAGAGTCAGATGGGTAGTCTCCTTAATAGATTAATATAATTAGGAGATTGGGTAGAGAAGACGGTGAAGGTTAAAGATTTCCAGATTTGATGATACAAAGTGAAAAGATCATGGCCCACATTATAATATTGGCGGTAAGTGCTTCCTACCACCGTAGCGACGGCCGCCAAAAGACCATCGCCGCAGCTAACATCTGTCCACCATAATATGACCACAGCCGGATTCCCGCCACAAGAAGGGCAGAAATCTGGCTGTGGCCATGCTGGCAGACGGTGTTAAGGTGGCACTGCTACCACCAGCAGCGCCATGCCAGTAGACTGTATGACAAATAATACTGCCTGGCGGTGTTCTGCTGGCGGGCGCTGCTGACAGTAGCAACGTCCTGTCCTATCCCCTGCCGGAAGACACCCTGGATGCAGGTAGTTTGGGTTTCCAACAGGGGAGGGGGTGGGGAGTGTTGTGTGTGCATGAATGTGTGAGTGTGTGTGAATGTGAATGAGTGTGTAGTGTTGTGTGTGTGTGAATGTGTGAGAATGCGTGAATGAATGGAAATGTGAATGCATGTCTGCGTGTCAGTTTGAATGTGTGTACGGATGTGTGCATGAATGAATGGATGCATGTGTGTATGAATGCGTGTATGCCTGTGTGAGTGAGTGTGTGAATGCATGGTGAGTGCCCGCAAGTGTGCGTGTATGGGGGAGGTTTGGAAGTGGAGAGAGCGTGGATGGAGGTGGGGGTTGTCTGGGAAGTGTTTTCTCCTACCAGTGACTGGGAAGGAGTTCCCTGTCACTGGTAGGGCCTAACGCCATGGTTTCCGTGGCATTACGAACACCACAAAAACCATGGCGGTAGGCAGGGTCATAATGCCGCCGGCGGAACAGTAGCGGTCACCGGGTTGGAGATTGTTATCTCCAGTCTGACGGCTGCTAACGCCATGGCAGTCGGTGTGGTACATTGGCAGGGTGGCTTCAGCCAGCTCGCCAATGTCATAATGTGGCGGTACTACTGCAACATTTACACCAACCGCCAGGGTCATAATGACCCCCTATGTCTCCCTGAGAACCTACCATGACTTTCCCAAGACCTTGGAGATTGCCAATGCTTGTTGAAGGAAGCAAATCGGAGGTGAATTGTGATGTTTGAGAGTGTCTAGGGAGTTTGCGTACTCCAGGTGAAGTTGTTTAGGGAGTTTGCATGCTCCAAAGTGTAAGAGTAGGGAAGTCGTCGAACTTCACATGTGTGTGGCGCTTTGTGCTAAAAAACTGTCCATGTGGTAGTTGGTATATGGACCCTGCCTGGTCTAAGACTCTGGAGGATTGAATAAGTGTATGAGACACTTGGTTTATGTTGTAATTTGTCTGTTTAATAGGTCAATCCGGCGTGGTTGACAAACTCTAGAGTGTGTGTTAAAGTGAGTGATAGGTTTTTTCAACTGAGGTTTGGTGAGTCCTGTGTGCACCAGGAGGATACAATGATCAGCTGAGAATAAAATTTGCTGGACGAATTTTGCTTGCGAGTCAGGGAAACTGAGATAAAGAAGATATAGAAGTATATTTGCATTTAGTTTTTCGCACATCTGAGTTTGGGAGGGCAAGCCGAAGGGCTTTGTCAGCCGCTGCACGTGAGTGTGACGTCATTGAAGCAACGCTGGCATAGGTTGGTTAGTGAGAAGGGTTGCGAACGGATTGGTGGACAACCATAAAGCGTAATTGGTTGAGAAGGTCGGCAAAAAGGATTATATGATTGAAAGTCACTTCCTGATTCGATTGAAAGTATCGTAAACTACAGAAATTACATTTTTCAAAGCATTAAAGAGTGCCCTAACGGGAGATATGTTTATTCCAGCTAGAACAGGGGAAGTTACACCACCAGAAGGTACACCCGCTTGTATTGTTTTTCAAGAACAGGGTGCTGCAGCATGTCTTTGGTTGAAACAGTGGTGCAAAAGAACAGAGAGAGAGGTGGGAGTTTAGCATTCCATGCCCATGGAACATTTAATTTGAGGATTTTAGAGAATTGGAGGAGAGTACTGTATGATTTGAAACCTCCTCCGAGACCTCACAATTCTAAGTATTAGCTATTTGGGAATTAGGAGCTAAACAGCAACTGAAATTTGAGAGAAGAATAAGGAAAGCTGAGAAAATTGTAGCTGAGGCTATATGGGATAGTGAGCAAACATTTTGGAGAACTGAGCCTTAACATGGAATTAAGCTGTTTCTGAAGATTACCCAAGAGAACCAGAATGAGGTTAAAAAGAGTACTAAGATGAGGGATTCATATCCTTCAGGCGACAGAGAGCAGAAATCCACAGAGTTTAGGAAGTCTTTAACACCCGATGAAGAGTCAGATGATGATGAATTTATTTTACAGTTACTGAGAAATCGTCCCCGACCTTATGCCGCACATGAGAGAATTTCAAGCACCAGTGTAGACGCTACAGCTCCTGTACTAATTGACTCTACGCAGAGCCAGATACAGGTTAGTCATAACGTTCCAGCTACTTCTGCGATCCAAAGGCCTATGCCGTAGATGGATAGTCCCAGAATGTATCCAGATGTTCCTATTCTAGATTCTGTAACAAACTTAGTAGTGCAGACAGGACAAGCTGCCCACTTGAGACAAGTTTATCAGAAGCTGACATTAATCCAGATAGGGTCTACCACAAATTTAATGTCCCCGATGCAAACACAGACGATCCTGAGATGCACTCTCATAACAGGATCACAGACTGAGATGTCTGCCTTGATAAGTCAGAATACAAGAATAATATACCCGAGAGGTCCAAATGCGCGGCCAAGCCCAGATGCACTGTCTGTACCGGTTACCATAGGACCAGTCATAGGTCCAGGGAAAAAATAAAAGCAGTGAGCAGAAAATCCTGAACCCAAGCGTAGAGAGGGAGAGGTTCAAAGAAAGCTTTAGAATGTGACTCCTATGAGATCGTCATTTGATGGAACAGGTCCATTAATTGATTTGGGCTCTTTTAGAACTCCTCCAAATAGTATGGTAACACCAGAAACTCCAAGTCTAACATTACAGCAAGCACCCGGTGTAAGCAATAACAACATTTTATTACAAGGTTTGACAGCTCAGCAGTCAACTGAATGGTTAATGAAGTTGACTAGCACCCAAGGAGATTCCAGCGGAGGAAGTGCACTCAATTTGACGAGGCATAGATTAGAGGCAGAAGACCTAATTGAGGAAATGATGGGATTGGACGGGATTGACTCATTCTGAGAAGATGAGTTATGTTACTTGTGCAAGCTGATTACTAACAAAGCAGGAGTAGTGCCTCAGAAGTTGGCAGACTTGGCAGAAAAATATGATATAGCAATTGGGAAGACAAAACATCTAAAGAGAAGTTACAGGCTAGAATTTGCCTCAAAGGATTTTGAGAACATGAGAGTCCCAGGAATGAAAATTCACCTTAGAAAATTAATTCAGAGCATCCAAACCTCTGGAGCTTCAGATAAGTGGGAAGGCAGATGGGCAAAGAAAAAAGACAAGAGGAAAAGGGATTCTGCAAAACTCGCTGCAATGTGCAGGAGTTTGAGGATCCAGTGAAAATCTTACCAATGAGAGAGATTCCCAGAGGGAATTTTGTCCATCTCCCTTGGAGCTGAGGTGACATTTTATCATTTACAAATGATTATCCCAGGTTGAGAGAGAAGCCTGTAGAGTAGTACCAGCAAAAAGATAGGCTTGTGAAACTACCTAGATGCCTGTAGGAGGATTTGAACACCCTTTTAGAAATCGGGGTTCCAGCAGACTTATGGGTCGAGAGCAAGAGAAGTGTAGATTGGCCGACAAGAGAACCTCAGAGAGATCCATCAACAGGTGCACCGTCTCCTGGTGTAATGAAATATTACTATAAGGTGATTGAATTTTTGAAGACTAGAATTTCGCCTAAGAACATTGACTGGCAGAGAATAGACAGGACAGCCCAGGAAGCGAATGAGTAAATGCATGCATACCATGTGAGAGTGTTATATGCATTTAAACATTACAGTGGCACAGAAACAATTGAGCCAAAAGACCTGATTCATTTTGTGTTCAGATTTATTGAAGGACTGAGACCCGCAACTAGCCAGATGATTAAGAGTCACTTGATTTGTTGTCAAGTGAAGCAAATAATGAAGTATTGCAGTATGCAAAGTACTGTAGTGCCGAGATAGAGTTGGAGCAGAGAAAGTTGAAGGAGAAGGCAACAGTGATGCGGATTAAGGCGGCACAATCAAGAATGCAGGGACGTTTTCTGCAACAGCAGCAGCAGGGAAACATGCGGTTGCAGAACCAGTCGAAAGGTAAAGGTTGTGGTGGAACTGGAAATGAGAACCATAGTCCTGATTTGAATACAGTTGTTATTCAGAATGATGTGCAAGGAATGAAAAGAATGTTACCATGTCATGCTTGTGGAGGCCTCGGACATTGGAAACCGGAGTGTCTGATGTTAGGTCAGGAAGGTGTTGTTCAGCAGACGAACAAAATCAATTCTTTCCCAAATATGAGCGGATCAAGAATGAGAGGTCAAAATCCAAATTTCCAAAGTAATGTGAATCAGGCACAAGGTTTTCAACCTATGCAATAGATGCAAATGCCACATTTGCAGATGCCCCAGGCATAGCAAATGCAACCTCTGATTCAAATGGTACCCAGACAGCAAATTCAAATTCCTCATGGCCCAATGAAGCAACAGCAGGCGATGCTTCCTCAGCAGGTCTCAGGTCAAAGGTTTAATCAGAGTGGTAACACAATACACCAATACCTGTTACACAGTGATGATGAAGCGAACGATGACTGGGTGAGCGAGAGTTTGGATGAAGAGGAATGTATGTTAGCAGCTTCATTAAAAGTAGATCAGAAAGGTCCATACGTGAAGGGAAATTTGATGGGTCACAAAGACTAATTTTTAATTCACACAGGAGCTACAGTCTCTAGAGTGAGAACTGAAGAAGTTCCAAACTTGCCACTTTCAAGGAAGACAGTGCAGATTGTAGGAGTTGCCAATCAGTATTTGACAAATCTGATCACAGAACCGGTTCAGGTTAAAATTGGAAATTTTAAAAGATTACACAAATTCATAGTTTGTGATTCAACTCCAATATCTTTACTAGGGAGAGACTTGCTATGCAAAACAAGATGTTCAATCACTTGCTCAAATGATGGAATTGCCATTCAAACAAACAGTGATGATGAAAATGACTCATCCACAGGAACAGACTGTGATACAGTGAATGACGAGTACCCTTTGATCAGTTTCTTTCCAGTTTTTACAATGGGAGATCTTCCTTCTGACTTACAGGGAACAGTTACAATGAAGGTGTGAGAATTTACAGGAATAGACATTTGTCCAATCAAAGGAGTTGAGCCAGTAAAGATTCATGTCAAGCCAAATGCCATTTTTCCCCAGATTCCCCATTACTACATGACACAGGATACGATTGAAGGGATTGCACCCGTAATTGCAGAATTCATAAACTCAAGGTGTCTTAACAGAAGTGCTGAGCAGCCCATGTAATTCACCAATAATAGGATTGCGATAGCCATGCGGGAAATTTCGGATTGTTCAAGATTTAAGAAAGGTAAATGATATTGTGATTGAGTGTTGTCCCATTGTGCCAAATCCAGCAGTGATATTGTTTCAGAACCCATGAAATGCTGAATGGTTCATTGTAGTAGACCTGTCGCAAGAGTTCTCTTCTATACCTCTTCATGAGGATAGCCAATTTCTCTTCTGTTTTACATTTTTGGATCGAATATATTGTTGGTGTAGAATTCCTCAAGGGTTTTCAGAGTCATCGCCCATTTTCAACCAGATCCTGAAAAAGAACCTGGAGTCATTGGAAATGCCTTTCCATTCAGCGTTAGTCCAGTACATTGATGATCTGTTAGTTGCGTTAAAGACAAGGGAAGCATGCAAGTATGATGCTATTGCTTTACTGAATGGGCATAAAATGTCCCCAGCTAAATTCCAGTACTGTCAGAAAGAAGTGAAATATTTGGGACACCTAATTGAAAGAGGAATTAGGAAAGATTTCAGAGAAAGGGTCAGAGCTTTATTGCAAATGAATCCCCCCGCAACACAGAGAGATGGCAGGATGTGTCTGGGAATGATGAGCTATTGTCGTCAGTGGATTCCCAACTTTTCAGTCATTTCAAAGCCATTGCAGAAGCTGACACACAAAAAGGTTACTGATCCCTTATTGTTAAATCAAGCCTGTATGAAAGCCTTTACTGAGTTGACAGAAAGTCTGTTTCAAAGCCCAGGCTTTGGGTATGTCTCACTACACAAAGCTCTTCATGTGGTTTTGTCATGAGCGTGATGCATGTTGTTTGTCTGTGTTGACATAAGTCCATGGTGGTGTAAACTGTCCAGTAGCATATTTTTCAGCTACTTTGGACCCAGTTACAGCAGCGTTACCTGGCTGCTTACACACAGTTGCTGCGGTTGGACTGAACCTCACTCAGAGTGAGAGCAGTGTGATGGGACATCATTTAACTGTTATGGTCTCTCACTCCATTTAAGTTTTACTTACCAAGACCCAACATTTGACTAATGCCTAGGTTGACATGCTACAAGACTGTCATCCTGGGTTTGCCCAATGTATCATTGAAAAGGTGTGCAGTGCTTATCCCAGCAACTTTACTTCCAAAAGAGAATATTGAGATTGATAAATTGAACGAAGTTGAACATGACTGTCTGGAGGTTACTGATTTGTGCACAAAACCGAGACCTGATATTTGAGATAACTGATTGGAGGAAAATGATCAAATTATCTTTGTTGATGGTTCCTGTTTAAGAGATAACATGGGAACATTGAGAGCAGGAAATGCTGTGTGCACAATTTCTGGTATACTTGACGCATCCTGGCTCTGAGAAGAGTATTCTGCACAAGTGGCGGCGTTGGTAGCCCTTTGCAAGAGCATGCCATGTCTCTGCACAGCTTAAAGTTACTATATATACAGACAGCCGGTACGGATTTGGAATAGTCCACGACTTTGTCCAGCTATGGTCACAGAGTGGTTTCCTGACCTCTTCTGGTTTACCGGTTAGAAATGGTGAAAGAATCCATGACTTGTTACAAGCTATTCAAATGCCTGAGAAGATTGTTGTGGTGAAATGCAGTGCACACCTGGAATCACAAGATTTTGTGTCAATGGGAAATGGATATGCGGATCTAGTCACAATGTTTTGTGCATTGAATTGTATATTGTTCAAAGACGAATTTGAATTGTTCCCTGAAGAAGAAATGTGCCCAAATTATGCACTACATGTCATAGATACGTAGGAAGAACTGACAGCACTTCAGGATAATGTGGACAGAGATGAAAAGTAAAATTGGTTAAAGTTCAAATGTGTTCAACGTGAGGAGGATGTATGGATGTCTGGGGAGGGACAAGTGATTTTGCCAAATAGGTTGTTGATGCAAATGGCTAGATATTATCATGGTTAAGCACATGTTGGAAGGGATGCCAAGTTTGCACATTCAAGCAGTTTTAGTTCACTCCAGGTTGCCGAAGCAATTTGCCATTTTTGCATCATCTGTCAGCAGAGGAACATGGGTAAAGGGACTGTGGTCAATATGAGCCACACTGGAAGAGCGTGAGGTCCTTTTAACAGAATGCAGATGTATTTTATTAAAATGCCTGTGTGTGGAGGTTTGACATATGTGCTGGTGATTGTATCTTTAGACACTGAATTTAAGCTTACCCTACACAAAGAAATGACAGCCTTACAGTAGCGAAGTTACCACTTAGGGAACTGATACCTTTTTTTGGTTTTCCGGTCTCTTTAGAATCAGATAGAGGAAGTCACTTCAACAATGAAGTGATTAAATTGCTATGTTCAGCTTTAAACATTGAGCAGAAGTTGCATTGTAGCTACCGCCCTGATGCCTCAGGACTTGTGGAGCAAATGAATGGTACCTTGAAGTCAAGAACTGCAAAGATGTGAGTGTCCATGAATCTTTAATGGCCTGACGCACTGCTGTTAGTTCTGATGACTATGAGAAACACCCCGACAGGAAAACTGGACTGTTGCCACATGAGTTACTCATGGGCAGAGCAATGAGGTTGCCAGCGGTTCCTGCGAATGCTCTTGTGAACATGACAGATGATACTGTGTTGGATTACTGCAAAGGTCTGGCTGATGTGGTTCACTGTTTCTCTCATCAGGTGGAAGCCACCACACTGCAAGCATCTAAAGATCAAAGACACAACCTGAGAGCAGGAGATTGGGTTGTGACCAGAAAACACGTGAGGAAGGCTTGTTTGGAGCCTCGGTGGAAAGGTCCTTACCAAGTAGTATTGGTTACTACTACAGCTGTGAAGTGCATTGGAGTTCCGAGCTCGATCCATTCGAGCCATTTTAAGAATGTACTCTGTCTGTTGGACAATGAAGAAGAGTTGTGAAGAGCACCAACAACTTCCAGAAAAAACCCAGGCTCAGAGAAGGAAACAAAAGAATCAGAGACTGAATCTGTGTAGACCGAAAACAGTGCAAACACTCCTGTGAGAGACGAAGAGTGACAGTGAACCAACCTCAACCGAAGTAGCAGGAGAATCTAGTCAGAGGAGGGCTTTCCCAGAAGCAGATGATCTTGAAAGACAAACAGAGCAAACAACAGACCCTGAGGGGGAAGGAGTTGAGGCGGATCAAAGCCAGAATAATCTGACAACTCCTCAACCAGTTGCAGGTACATCAAGAGAAAATCCTGCAAAATAAAGAAACGTTACAAGTCCAGCACCGAAAAGAGCATTGACAAAATGTACATTGAAAGGTGAGAAGTGGCCGAAATCACAAGCCAAGGGGAAAGAAGCAATTACAGTGACCACAACTGAAAAAGAAATAGACACAACAAGAATAGAAGATTTGAGTGATGGAGATTTGAATGAAGATTGAAGACTGAAAAGAAAGAGAATTGCAAATCAAAGATACGTGAGTCTTGAATGGGCGTATGCAATGAAAAGTGAATGGCAGAGTGAATTTTTGTATTTTTGTTTTGATCGACAAATCCCAGGTCAATATTTTGGCATGTGAAGATCAATAAACTGAACCTTGTAAAACTGTGAATCTAGGAAAAGGTGCAAAAGAGATTATTGACCAGAAGAGACTTTATATAACCCGAATTGACAAGCTGCTAAACTGATTTTGACAAAAGTTACTGATTTTTTTGACAAGCTGCCTATTTTTGACAAGGTCCTGGAAGAAGGACTGAAAGCTGTGAATAACTGCTAAAGGAGATTGAAGATGTTTTGTTTTGTTTTGCTGCATAGTTATAATTATTTCCCTTCTATTTTCTGATTCTTTACAGATCATGAATAACCATAGCCAACAGGTTAGGAAGAATAGATGCTGTAAATAATAGGTACTGTTTTGGCAACTGTATGTATGATAGTGTGTCTGGTGTTAATTGTGAGCATGACTCTTCTTGACAAGATTGTGGCCAACCATACCTCAGGTTTAGAGACAACTACTGAACTCACAGAATTAGATATGTTTAGGATAGATGAGAAATATTTGCATGTAGACAGTACCAAAGGAGAACTTTCTTCCAAAGTTTTCTATTGCTTATTGCGTGAGTATGTTGAGACGATGGATGCAAGAGATTGTTATGTTTGTACGCAGATTCCTTCATCAGTGGTGGAAGGAGTTTCTTGCCATAGTTTACCTCATACTTATGGAATAAGTTGTAGTCCTCTACTAACAAGATTTTATAACCAGGAGTATATTCAGTACTTCTAATCAAATCATCATGTAGTCTTTCTGTTTGTTCCTATAATTAAGTACCTAAGTAAAGTAGCTAAGGAAAACAGCATATAATTAGTGAGAGGGTTCTTTGAACCTGCCTTAACCTTTGACACAGCTTACCCACACAGAAGTAACTTCACATGCTTGCTTGCACCTATAGAAAAGAGTTTCCTAAATCAGACTGATGATAGGAGGAAAGCATTAAAGGAGAAATTAGAAAAGGGCTTAGAGAAAAGGACATTTAGAAATGATCATGCATTTAGTGAAATAAAGACACAAGAGAAATTAGCTTAGATGCACAACACATAGGAAAGCTTTGTGTATATAGGCCTAAATCTTGAACTGACACATTGTTTATAGAAGTGAGTGAATGTAGACATGTGTTTTTGTTTCAGAGCAAATGGACGTTCACATTAAATGCACAAGACCCAGCAAGAGTTTATTATATCTGTGGCCCAAACGCGTATTACCGTCTTCCAAGACGATGGTATGGCACATGTTACTTGGCGATAGTTTATCCAAAGATTTATCAACTTCAGACCCTGAAAAAAATACCTACAATGACTGGATTACATCATATTAGACAAAAGCAAGAATCTTATTCTGGCATAGTTGGAGACATATTTGGAGCTATAATTCCTTCAGTGCGAGTTATTCTGAATTCTTTGAAAATTCAAAAGTTGTCTAATATTGTGGATAACATGCTGACAAAGGAGGGCAGAGTTTCCAAAATGATGAACTCGCAACATTGTTGCTCATATATACTTAACAATAGTGAAGAAATTAGAGGCCTTATTAACAATTTGACTAATGATAGCGCTGATTTGAAGGAGCTGAAGGAACCAGGAGTTTGGGAAAAGGTTGGCAAAGGTTTTGCAGCTGTGGGAAGTTGGCTGGGCAAACTAGGGAAAGGGATGATTTTGAAAATAATACAGATAATATTGGTTATTGTGATTTGTATAATTGGAGCATGGGGAATTTATAAATTGTACCATGTGATTAAAATGAAGAAATTTAAAAACGATCAGAGGAGGCAAAAAAATAAAATGGAAAAGTACTTTACAGAAAATTAGAGAAAGGAAAGAAGAAATCAAGGTCACAGGGAAAGCAAATTTTAGGTAAACAAAACTTTGTATGACATGATGTAAGGTTTGATGACATATTTATCCATCAGTGGAGGGATTGTGAACGCTGAATGTATTACTAATTAATTTTATGTATCATGGTTTAAGAATTTGCATAAAATTTGACTAATATAAAAAATGATGTGGGACTTGGAAAATGTGCCCACTTGAGTGGCACCCATCAAATACGTAATGCTTTTAGTAAAATGCATATTAATCATTATTGAATTTGTAGTTGTGAAAGTGTAGCAGTGTGTTATATTGATGATTTCATGTTATTTATTTACTTAATAACTGTAGGCCTTACGTTAGCGAGGTTTGGGCCTAGTTTGCACAGCCTCATTTTAAGCTGCAATGTTTAATAAAATCGTGGGAATGTATGTCCAGAGAAATCAATGCATTTACTGTTCATACTGTGTTGACGAAACGTTAGCAGATGTCTTTAAATTTCTTATGAGAACTGCCTGCTAGAATGTCTTGTAGGAGAAGTAGATACTTTGTAAAGTTTTAGGCGTGAGACAGCAATGTTCCCAGGAACTAACAATGGATGCCCTGATTGAAGTACCTTACAAATCTGACGATGGGAACAGGGGAAGAGGAGCCAATCATCGACATGTGAAAGACAGTTTGGTTATATCTTAGATTTGGCTTTTTATTTCTATTGGACTAATTGTAAACGTACGATTTCCTGACCAATGACAAGGTGGGAAGTTCTTTAGGAAATTCTAATTTAGTCCAATTGCACAGAGGAGAGGAGTTGTTTCTATTCTGATTTTTCCCTGTAGTGGTACTGTTTGAGGACCTGAACAGCTCCTGATGACTTTATTTCTATGTTTAACTTATTGCTTACTTTTCTAATGCTGAATGTTGATCCCTTAGAAATTGCATCTTAAATGGTTCAGATAGTTTAGAGTCCCCCGGTGTCTGAACCATTCCCTTTCACTGCACGTTGCTGTTGCTGGTCGAACCGATGTCCAACTGATGAAGATAATCGCAGCTTGCTGATCCATGTGATGAGAGGTATAACAAATGCTATTGTTCTTGTAATGGGTTTTATTCTCTGTTTCTAGGTACCAACCACTATTTCGATAGAGCCGTAGTTAGATATTTTTTTCAAATTAACTTTGACAAAAATTGTTTTGCATGAAGCCCAAACATGCTATTCTAATCAGAAGAATAGTAAAGGAGACTCAGAAATATTACCAAATTGCTATTAACAAAGAATTGAAGTTGTTCATTTGCGGAATCTATATGTATGTCATTTCTATTGCGCAGTTATCCTTGCTCTTAATTTGAACTTTGACTCTTGACTGCTTAACTGTCAGTTCATTAGCTAAATTGAGATTCTTTAGAAGATTTCGTCAACCGGTGTTGTTTATGTATGTTTACCATCTGGTTTTGAGTCTAATTTACGTGATATTAGCATTGTTAATATAGGGAAATAAACTTTCTAACTTTTACATAAAGGTGTGGTTATTCATGGCCAAATTGGTCATGATGTGGAAAGAAAACTGATTCCAAGGAGTATTTGATGATGTTGATTGATTGCAATGTTGAAATTGCATTGAATTAGGACTTATGGTGGAATCACTCTAAGCGTAGTCAAAAGGTCTATTGAACCTCTCACGCGTCCCCTTATAAATTAACAATAAAAGACCAAATAAGGACAGACACGTTAACAACAGCTACAAGAAAATGCCTTTTGAACCCTCCCTAAAATCCCCCAAAGGATTGTTTCAGTGGACTACATTAAGACACTCGTTTTATTTCACTCAAATTGTTTCTTAACCTCTTGAGTTAGGACGTCGAGCACTGGCCGACGCCCGCACTACCTTCATGGTGCGGGTTACAACCAGTGGGCGATACCAGGGAGGGGGTTGAAAAATCCTCCAGGTGCGTCACACCAGAGGATTTTTTTTTATTTAATTCCCCATCGGGAGACACGGAAGAGCTTCTGTGTCTCCTCCACCCGCCCCTATGTGGCGTCAGCGCGCTGTGAGGTGTGCTGATGTCACAATCTGTTTTCCCCACTGGAGCAGGAAGCGGAGGTAAGGCCGCTTCCTGCTCCGGTGGGGAAAACTGGACCAAACGGGCATCCCCTCCATTTGGGAAGGCATTGTTTGAAAGGGGAGATGCTCCCCTTTTAAACAAGGCCTTTCTGAAACGGTTTCCTAGCCCTGGATCGCAGCGCAACTGCGATCCAGGGCCAGGAAACCCCACTAGACACCAGGAATTTCACTTGGCGGGGTTGTACCCCTCTGGAAACGGTCTGCCACCCCACACCCCCGGGACATATATTTTTTTTAAATGTACGTTTATCCTCAGGGGTTAAAATATATATATATATATATACATATATATATGTATATATATGTATATATATACATATATATATATTTTTTTTAAATGAAACTGACAAACTGACAGGGGGTCATCCGTCACAAACGGGGCAATTTTATTTTAATAGTTGCATGGTTCCCCAGTGGCCACTATGGCCCCCAGGGAAACTATATATAGATATTATTATTATATAGATATATATCTATATATAGATATATCTATCTATATAGATATGTAGATCTATATATATATATATATATATATATATATATATATATATTTTTTTTTTTTAAATGAAACTGACAGGGGGTCATCCGTGAGCAGGGCGACCCCCTGTGGGGGCATTTTTTTTTTTTAATAGTTGTATGGTTCCCCAGTGGCCACTATGGCCCCCAGGGAAACCATACAGCTATTGAAAATATATAGATCTATATGTATGTATAGATCTATATATAGATATATCTATAAATATATATAGATCTACATATCTATATATATATATATATATATATATATATATAGAGAGAGAGAGAGAGATATCACTTTTGTCAATGCGTGTGTGGTTTCCCTGGGGGCTGCGATCGGCCCCAAAGAAAACCATACCCACATATAAAAGTGATCTCTTTACATATATTTATAGGATATATATATATATATATATATATATATATATATATATATATATATATATATATATATTTGCCACCAGTCCTCTTGCAGTTGCAGCGTGCATCTTCAAAGCAATGCACATACTTCAACTGACGCGTTTCAACTGTAGCATTTAGCAGCAATAAAAAAGCCAAGTAACTCTTGTGATTATGTTTCTGGTACAAAAGGATCTCACTTTTGTCAAGTGGCAGTTTTGATGCCATAAAGTAGCGCAGAAGGTTTATATGCTGACTGCAAAGATCAAATCTGTGTTTTATGTAAATAGCTGAGTGGATTAGTAAAGCCAGCCATTACCTGTGTTATAATACAAATTAAATGTATGAGCGAGGGGTGCTATGGAGAGATGAAGGGCACTTTTGCTGGGTGGTAGTGAGTGATTTCGAGGAGGAGGTCATGGGAGTGGAAGCGCCAATAAAGTTTGTTGGACTGGGCGACAGAGGCGCTAAAGACTCTGATGATTGATATGTGACAAGGTGAAGTAATGATGTGTCTTTTTCGTTTTTTTGAGGGTCTTAAGAGAAAGTGCTGAAGAGGGAAGAAACAAAGGTAAGGTGACCGACCCATACTGTTGCACGCATCACACACTAGCAATTTTGTGACTGTCTACCTAGGCTAGTGTTTTAGAGCAAGAATTTAGCCAATAGCGGAGTTGGCGTCTTGTTGGATGACTGCTGCTCAAGCCCTAACTCGGGTTATAGAGAACAGCTCTGACATAGGATCAGAGACTGAAACAGCAGATACTGAGACAGCATCTGAGGGATAGAACAATGGTGGAGACTCTGGGAGTGATTTTTCCGACAACTCCTCTTCCAGTAATTCTGAGGAAGGTGATGAGGACAGTCCTGCTGTCCCTTCGCAAACACAATCTGTGCAGCGGAACAACAGTGGTTTAGCCCAACCCAGAGAGTAAGTGCATGTGGCGGCAAACACAGAGAAAGTGCTATCTTGGGAGCTCCCCAATTTAGTTCAGCCCCAAATTCCACCGTATTGTGGGGACATCAAAGTTATCTATCACAAAACAAACCTGGTTTTGTAAGGCAGACGCCTGCATTTTTGGTCCTGGGTTCGGTGGCCATAGAGGGAAACCTACCAATTCCAGATATTTCCGGAAACTAGACACCCGAAGAGTCCACTGAGGTGTGACTTGTGTGGATTCCCCAAAGTTTTCTAGCTCAGAATACCCTGCAAAGGTGAAATGTTGATTAAAAACTCTATTTTATTCTTGCATGTCTGTCACACAAACTACAGGAATATGCTGGGATCCACAAAATTCCTACCACCCAGTGTTTGCCCACCTGTCCTGATATAAACGCTACCCCACTTGAGTGCCTGTACCTAGTGCCTGCATCAGGAATGGATCACCCCATGATCAACAGTTGCCCTCCTGTAAGGACTAACATTGACCGTTGTGTGATCCATTCCTGACATGAGCACTAGGCCTACCCACACAAGTGAGGTACCATTTTTATTGGGAGACTTGGGGGAACACTGGGTGGAAAGAAATTTGTGGCTCCTCTCAGATTCCAGACCTTTCTGTCACCGAAATGTGAGGAAAAGATGTTTTTTTGGCCAAATCTTGAGGCTTGCAAAGGGTTCTGGGTAACAGAACCTGTTGAGAGCCCCGCAAGTCACCCCCAATTTGGATTCCCCTAGGTGTCTGGTTTTAAAAAATGCGAAGGTTTGGTCGGTTTCCCTAGGTGCCGGTTGAGCTACAGACCAAAATCCAGAGCTAGGCAATTTGCAAAAACAGCTCTTTTTTCTTTGGGAAAATGTGACATGTCCACGTTGTATTTTGGGAGAAAGTTTGTGGCTCCTCTCATATTCAAGAACTTTGCAGCACCGAAATCTCAGGGGAAAGTGTTTTTTGCCAAATTTTGAGGTTTGTAAAGGATTCTGGGTAACAGAACTTGGTGACAGCCCCACAAGTCACCCGATTCTGAATTTTCCTAAGTGTCTAGTTTCCAGAAATGCACAGGTTTGGTAGGTTTCCCTAGGTGCCGGCTGAGCTAGAGGACAAAATCCACAGCAAGGCTCTTTCCAGAAAACACGTGAGATTTCAGTGTAAAAATGTGGTTTGTCCATGTTGCATTTCCTGTCGCGGGCAGTAGACCTACCCACACAAGTGAGGTACCATTTTTATTGGGAGACACAGAATAGAAGAACAAGTGTTATTGCCCCTTGTCTTTCTTTACATTTTTTCCTTCCAAATGTAAGACAGTGTGTAATCAATAAGTCTATTTGAGAAATGCCCTGTAATTCACTTGCTAGTATGGGGACCCCGGAATTCAGAGATGTGCAAATAAACACTGCTTCTCAACTCCTTATCTTGTGCCCATTTCGGAAATACAAAGGTCTCCCTGATACCTGTTTTTGACTCTTTATATTTCACAAAATGAATTGCCGTATACCCAGTATACAATGAAAACCCATTGCAAGGTTCAGCCTCATTTAGTGGCTCTCGATACCTAGGGTTTTTGATGAACCTACAAGCCCTATATATCCCCACAACCAGAAGAGTCCAGTAGACATAACAGTATATTGCTTTCAAAAATCTGCCATAGCGGGAAAAAGTTATAGAAGAAAACGTGTATAGAAATGGCTCTTTTTTCACCTCAATTTTAATATTTTTTTTATTTTAGTTGTTACTTTCTGTAGGGAAACCTTGAAGGATCTACACAAGTGACCCCTTGCTAAATTTAGAATGTTGCCTACTTTTCAGAAATGTTTAGCTGTTCGGGATCCAGCATTGGTTTCACATCCAATTTTGTCACTAACTGGAAGGAGGCTGAAAGCACAAAAAATAGTAAAAATTGGGTATGTCCCAGTAAAATGACAAAATTGTGTTGAAAATTTTGGTTTTCTGATTCAAGTCTGCCTATTCCTGAAAGCTGGGAAGATGGTGATTTAGCGCAGAAAGCCCTTTGTTGATGGCATTTTTAGGGAAAAAACACATGCTTTCTTCTGCAGCCCTTTTTTTAATTTTTCTGAAAAAAACAACATTTTAGCTGTATTTTGGCTAATTTCTTGGTGTCCTCCAAAGGAACCCACAAACTCTAGGGACCTTTAGAATCCCTAGGATGGTGGAAAACAAGGACACAAATTTAGCGTGGATAGCTTATGTGGAGAAAAAGTTATGAAGGCCTAAGTGCGCACTACCCCAAATAGCTAAAAAAAGGGTTCAGAACTGGGAAGGGGGGCTCAGCAGCTTAGGTGTTAAAGTAATATATATATGAGATCTAAGAAGATGTTGATCTTGTATTGTACTGGCTGTTCAGGTTCTACATGTTCATAGGGATGTTACTGGAAAGTTATTACATACAATATTTTGTGGTAAAATAGTACTGCACCGTTTTAGCGTAAACGGCATGTGCCTCTGCTGGCGTGGACTGATTGACACAAATTCGTAGAATGTAGGTGCAGCAAATTTTAAGACCAGAGATTTTTCGTTGATCTGTCTTGTGCTGTTAATAAAATTAATCTGCATTCTTTGGAAAGGAGAGGTTATGTGCACCAGAGCACACTTATACTTAATAACTTCCGTGCACATTGGAGATTGGAGCATAGTGCTTAGAGAGAGTTCTGTTGTACATTTTCTTTTGACCCTAAACGTTTACTGATTTGTGCTGTCCCCAGGTTATACCACAAGCAGCCCCACTGAGCTGCTAACATGAATACACATCCTAGAATAGCCTGTGCTTTAATTGGTGAACACTGGCTTCTAAACGGGATGCTTAATTAGAACATTGATCGTTGAGCTCTCTATTGAAGATAATGGAGTAGCTCTGGTCATGTAACGACTGGTTTAAACCTTCTGCTCCACCATTCCAAAGTTTGTCTTTCTGTTTCTCCCTTTCTAATTTAGAACATTCTACCCTCAGTGGGTGGGAAGTTCTAATAAACTTATAGTCCTGCTGCCTCAGGCTATACCTGTTGTTAAAGGCCCTCTCCCAGGTTATAGGCGCTCTCCTGCGGCTCGAGCCTTTAACTCAGGTTCAGGGCATTTAACAATCAGTATAGCCCTCGGAAGCAGGCTATAAGGCTATATTCGATTTCTTCTGCACTGCATGTGAATGGCACCCAATGGTGCTGGCCAACAGCATCACCTTACTGAATTCTAAGGGATGTGAAACATCCAGACAGGGCCACAGGAATTCAAAGCATTACAGTGCCAGAACAAAGTGGATCAACCTCACCTCTAAATTATTCTACAGTCAGAAGGTGTGGGAATTACCCTCAGCCTCATGCAGCGAGCCTGCCCTCCTATTCTTTGAAAAACAAAATTCAGAGAGGAAACTTTGCATCTGCAGAGGTAGTGGGGCCCCTGGTCCAAATGGCCTCCCTGCTCCTGTATTTAAACACGATCCTGCCTTCTGCAGTAGCCAACTTTGCAAAATGTTCAATGTATGTGTCAGAGAAAGCAAGACTCCAGATTCTTGGAAAGAGGCAATTTTCCATCCAATTTATAAGACGGGTCCCTATGGGTACCCAGACAGCTACTGTATGATTGCGCTTCTTGATGTAGACGCAAAATAAATTGTGGGTCTCCTGTTAGAGGAACTGAAAGACTGGGCAACTAATTTAAATCTAATACCCTTAAATCAAACTAGCTTCCACCCCTCGTTGAACACCTTAGACAATCGGATAGCTCTAGCTATGCTAGCTGAAAAATACACAATTAAGAAACTGGCCTTGTATACCTACTTTGTGGACTTAACCAATGCTTTTGACTCAGTAGACCGGCACAGGTTGTGGAGGAAGCTAAAGAACTTTAATATTCTGCAGAGGCTTCTAAAAGGAATACAGCTCTTATACTCTGATAATTGGGACAGGGTTAAAGTAGCCAGCAATAGGAGAATCACTGCTAACATCCAGATACACCAAGGTATTAAGCAACGTTGTGTGCTAGCCCTGATGCTATTTAATCTATACCTGGCAGATCTGTGCACACAATTGAATACCTCCAGTTCCCATTCTCCCAAGTTAGGCCAACAATTAATAACTTCATTATTAAATGCAGATGGCGTTGACCTATTGAATCTTTCAGGCACTGGTCTCGAAAAGGTGGTAAGTACTTTCCATCAGTATTGTAAGACAAATGAATCTGTGATTCTGGAGAAAGCTAAGGTAGTCATCATTTGCAACAGAAGCTGTATTTATAAATACCTTGGCGTTTGGCTGCAGGAGCGTAGGTCTCACCGCCTGCACTCAAACACCTTGAAAGCAAGCATGACATCTGAACTCGCATTCATGCAAGCCCTGTCTACGAAATTGCAAAGCCCCACCTGGTGTTAACTCCTTATGATGATTAAGGCAAAGTTTCTGCCCTCCCTGGCATATGGCCTTGACATTTTCCCTGGCAAGTTTGACAACTTCATTAACACCTCACAGAGAAAAGTCTTTACCCTCATTTTTTCTTTGCCATACAGGTACTCTCCCGTGCAAATCAGATTGGAATTTGGTCTACAAGAGCAAGCACTGGTACAAGATGGAGAGCTCCTCAAATATGCTTCCCTGCTAAGACAGGCTACACCAAATTCATTAAAAGCACTGATTTGGAAAGAAATTGGCCTCAGCACTCCAGAGGTCTCAAATACATGGTCAGAGAGAATTGTAATGGCAGTAATCATCAGCATAACAAAATAAGATGGTACACAGTTCCAGAAAAGGGATAATAATACAACAAGTAAAGAGAAGTTCCTGTGAATCTGATCTGGTTGGAACAAGAGCCCTCACTCACCAGTTGGTGACATGCTTCATCATTGGGCTTTGCTCCTTGTCAGGCCGGCACTGCAATGCTTGACAGGCCCCCCAAGGGGCTCTTTGCCGGAGATCTTTTGAGTATAGAACTGCCGGATGGTGAGTGCTGGAATGTGGGATTGGTACAAAAAATAAATCTATGTGAGGTTAAAAATGACTAGAGGTCTAAGGAACTCTTATTTGATAGGAATCAAACCCCTGTCATGGTTAAAAACAGTGATGTAGGGGAAAAGATTAGTATTATGTCTAATCGACCCTTAATCAGAAAAAATTATGAAAAACGTTTATCTACAGTCCCTATAGTCAGTGAGTGTGTGGAGTGCAAGTACAGTAATCCCTATACCGCATCAAATAAAGGTCAACATGTTTCTCGCATTTAAAGTCAGTAAAGATCAGTGCGATTTGTCTGGACCAAACCTACCTAATCCTCATATTGCATTGATCTTATTGATGGGTAATTTCACAGGAACCTAAAAAAATGAAAAGAAGGAAAAAAACACATAAACCCATATCACAGATAAAGTAGTGTGCACTGTGAAGGGGTAGGGGGATTCGGACCACACTGGTGACTCATCCCTTGTGAAAGGTGTACAACATAGTGAGACAAACACAGACAATACATATAGGTGGTCATTACAACCCTGGCGGTCGGTGTTAAAGCGGCCGAAAGACCGCCAACAGGCCAGTGGTAAACAATTTGGAATCACGACCGTGGCGGAAACCGCAAACAAAGACAGCCACTTTAACACTCCGACCGCCACGGCGGTACAAACAAACATCGCAGCGGTCACCGCCAACAGACAGGCGGGAGACAATGTACTGGCCACACTATTATGACAGGCCAATCCGCCACCTTTTCCGGGGCGGATTCACCGCAGATAAAAACACGGCGGAAACAGGAATCCCGAAGGAAAAACGCTCACCTCTACACACTCCACGAGGAACGAGAACGCCATAGAACCAGAGCTTCACATTTTTCCAGCCCTCATATTTTTGCTCCTCTACCAGGATCACGAACAGCGGCGGCGAAGACCACAGTGAGTACTGCACCTACAACACAGGGGAGGGGGGAGGGGGGAGGGAAAAAACAGGGACACACACACGCAACACCCCTACCCACACCCTCACCCACTACAACACACACACTAATGCGTATCAATACATCACAGTTACACCCCCCAAGCCCCCTGGAAGAATGCAAAGACAATAGAAAATGAGTGTAACCATTGTAATATATTAAAAGCAAGTAGGCAGAAATGGATATATACACCATGTACATAATATATACCAAGCATAGGAGTCCAGGTAGTGTTCTAAGAAAGTCCCTGGAACACCTGGACCACACGGTATGGGCGAAGCCCACACAAGATCCCCGACCATGACAGAGAGAACACTGCAGGGGCATCACACAGCACCTAAAGAGGTACCTCAGGGGGAGGGAAAGGGGGCACCTCTGCCGCTTGAGTGGACGACGACAAATTCACAAGGGGGCCACATGCCCACTGTTCAATCCTGGGTAGTGCAAAGCCACAGTCTCTCAAGTCTCTACAGTGGGTGGGCTGCCCACTGTTCAATCCTGGGGAGTGCAAAGCCACAGTCTCTCAAGTCTCTACAGTGGGTGGGCTGCCCACTGTTCAATCCTGGGGAGTGCAAAGCCACAGTCTCCCAAGTCTCTACAGTGGGTGGTTTGCCCACTGTTCAATCCTGGGGAGTGCAAAGCCACAGTCTCTCAAGTCTCTACAGTGGGTGGTTTGCCCACTGTTCAATCCTGGGGAGTGCAAAGCCACAGTCTCTCAAGTCTCTACAGTGGGTGGGTTGCCCACTGTTCAATCCTGGGGAGTCAAAGCCACAGTCTCTCAAGTCTCTACAGTGGGTGATTTGCCCACTGTTCAATCCTGGGGAGTGCAAAGCCACAGTCTCTCAAGTGGATGCCTTCTCCACTGGTTCTGGAGGGGGCATGGTGCCCAGAGTGCTTTATCCAGCTAAGGACAGAGGGAGTGGATGGATCTCTCCACTGGTTCTGGAGGGGGCATGGTGCCCAGGGTGCTTCATCCTGCTAAGGACAGAGGTCGTGGATGGATCTCTCCACTGGTTCTGGAGGGGGCATGGTGCCCAGAGTGCTTCATCCTGCTAAGGACAGAGGGAGTGGATGGATCTCTCCACTGGTTCTGGAGGGGGCATGGTGCCCAGAGTGCTTCATCCTGCTAAGGACAGAGGGAGTGGATGGATCTCTCCACTGGTTCTGGAGGGGGCATGGTTCCCAGAGTGCTTCATCCTGCTAAGGACAGAGGTCGTGGATGTATCTCTCCATTGGTTCTGGAGGGTGCATGGTGCCCAGAGTGCATCATTCACCCCGTGACGGACTCAGTTGCGTCAGTGCCCTTGCCGCTCATTGGGCAGTGGTGCTTGAGATGGCGGTGCCCTGTTCAGAGGTGCTTGAGATGGCCGTGCCCTGTGCAGCGGTGCTTGAGACGGCGGTGCCCTGTGCAGCTGTGCTTGAGACGGCGGTGCCCTGTTCAGCGGTGCTTGAGATGGCGGTGCCCTGTTCAGCGGTGCATGAGAAGGCAGTGCCCTGTGCAGCGGTGCTTGAGACGTCGGTGCCCTGTTCAGCGGTGCTTAAGATGGCGGTGCCCTGTGCAGCGGTGCTTGAGACGGTGGTGCCCTGTGCAGCGGTGCTTGAGACGGCAGTGCCCTGTTCAGCGGTACTTGAGACGGCAGTGCCCTGTGCAGCGGTGCTTGAGACAGCGGTGCCCTCTGCAGCGGTGCTTGAGATGGCGGTCTCCATTGCAGGGTCTCAGCTGCTGGCGGTCTTTCATGGCCCAACTGGGCTTTTGCTGGCGGTCCTTTATGGCCCATGGGGCTTTTGCTGGCAGTCCTTCATGGCACAACGGGGCTTTTGCTTGCGGTCCTTAATGGCCCAACGGGGCTTTTGCTTGCGGTCCTTCATTGCCCAACGGGGCTTTTGCTGGTGGTGGCCTCCTGGGCAGCTGGGCTGGTGCTGGCGGTGGCCTCCTGGGCAGCTGGGCTGGTGCTGTTGGTGGCCTCCTGGGCAGCAGTACAGGTGCTGGTGGTTGCCTCCTGGGCAGTGGGGATGATGGCGGTCTTCTCCGCCATACTGCTCTTCCAAGACTTGCCAGGTTTCTTGTGGCCCTTCCCCACCTTGGAAGGTGTCACAGCTGACTCCACACTCCCACCGGGACCCCTGGGAGCGGCTTTAGTGGCTGGAGTCTTCCCCCTCTCCTGCCAGGCACTGGCCAACTTCTGATGCTTTACAGGTGGGGGACTGTTTGTGCTGTGGCTCCGTGCCACACTGGCTGCCCTGGTGGCCGGTGCACTCCAGATTCCCGTGACTACAGGCACCACTGGTCCCGGAGATGTTGTGGCTGAGGTGCTAGTTCTGGACCTATGAGATGGACGGGGTGGGGGAGGTGTGGGAAAGAGGTCAAGGGTGGACAGGAATGGTTTTTTGGACACACTGGGACGGGTAGCGGGAGTGGGGTTGGGGATGGTTGAAGAGATTGTGGCTGTAGGAGGTGTACGTTTGGTGACTTTGGTTGAAGGTGCATGCGCTGGAGGCTGTCATGAGGTGGATGGCTGTTGGGTGGGTGTGTGCCTGTGTTTGTGCATCTTGGGAGGGGCCGTCACAGACACACTGGGAGAGGGCACAGGGGAGGGGTGTGAATGATAGTGGGGGTGGTGACTGCACGTGAGCTGGGTGTGCTGGTGGGTGTGCTGGTGATGGACGTAGTGGCTGAAGATGTAGTGCATGTAGGTGTGAGTGGAGACGTCACTGGGAGGGAGGAGGGAGACGAGCAGGATGGGGACACCGTGGAGGCAGTGGATGTTGGTGTGTCTGCATGTGTGTGATGCTTGTGTGAATGCCTGTGGGATGTGTGGTGCTTATGTTTGCCTGAACTACCCTTGGGTGTTGACATGTGTGCATGTTGGTCTGTAGGTGTGCTTGGGATGGGTTGAGGTAGAGGGGATTGGGTCTGGGTGGAGGAAGTTGGAGGGGGGAGGCTAGAGACGGGGACAATGGCTGCCATCAGTGCTGAGGCCAGAGTCTGAAAAGCTTGGTGAAGGGCCGCCTGACCAGAATGAATGCCCTCCAGGAATGCATTAGTTTGTTGCAACTGCCTCTTTACACCCTGGATGGCATTCAAAATGGTAGACTGCCCAACATCGAGGGACCTGAGGAGGTCAATGGCCTCCTCACTGAGGGCAGCAGGGGTGACTGGGGCAGGGCCTGAGGTGGCTGGGTCGAAGGTGATGCCCACCGTCCTGGGTGAGCGGGCATGGGGCAAAGCCTGAGGGGCTGCTGGGAGGGTGGTGCTGGTAGGGAGGGTGGCAGCTGTACCTGTAGATGCGGGGGCACAGATGTTGCCGCCACCACAAGGGGGCTCCCATCAGAGGACGATTCTGTGTCGCTGGTCTCAGCTCCTGTCCCTGTCGTGGAGCTCCCCTCACCCTCCATCCCACTGGTGAATTCAGACTCCGTAGTGTCGACCTCCAGGGCCATGTGGGATGCAGCTCCCTCCTGCTCCGGTGCAACTGCTCCTCCGCCTGATGATGCTAATGCACACAAGAACAGGGAGTCCCCAAAAAGGGGGGGAAGACAGAAGAGAGATGTGTTGAGTGCATGCATTACCGCTACCGTTGGCGGACACGACAGACACAAAAGCCCCCTGCTCTACGCCGCGCTCTTGGGCTCCACTGTTCAATTCCTCGGAAATGGCCTACAAGGCTATGGACGACATCTGCACACATAGATGACACAGGGGCATGACTAGGTGTACTTGGCACTCTACAGAGGTGGGCTGTGGTGCCACATGGCCTGCCTTACGGAGGGGCCTGCCTACGGAACTCGCCCTGGCCTAGGGAAACCAACAGCCCACCTCCCACACCCAGGCAACTCCACTGCACGCAAAGTCAGCTGAATGAGAGTGTACTCACCCCCTTGTGTCTGCTGTGATGCTCTCAAGCGCCCATCCAACTCCAGGTATGCCACCGCCAGGATCCGTAACATCAGGGGGGTCATGGTAGGACGGGCACCACTCCCACGCTGGGAAGCCATCCCCAACTGAGCCTCCACCGTCTTCTTGCTCCAGCGGCGAATGTCCTCCCATCTTTTCTGGCAGTGGGTGCTCCGTCTGTGGTAGACCCCAGAGTCCGTACGTCCTTGTCGATGGCACGCCAAATATCTTTATTCTGGTGGGCGCTGACCTACATGAAATGTACAGGGGAAAAAGAGTAGTTATTACCAACTGCACCATCAAAGTGAGTGGCACCCATCCCTACCTTTGCCATGATGCACATGCACTCACTGTCATTTCATGCACGCCTCAATCTCCCCCCCCATCTTTCATCCACCCCACTCCACACAGTCAGAGCCCATACAGCATGCTCACAGTGTATTTACCTGTTTGTCTGGAGGACCGTAGAGTAGCCTGTACTGCGGGAGGACCCCAACCATGAGCTACTCCAACTCCTCCGATGTGAAGGCAGGGGCCCATTCCCCAGACACTCGAGCCATTGTCTCTTCCAGACCGAGGTCACAGCAGCACTTGAAGTGTAGGTCCTCTCCTGTCGAAGATCAGGTATCGAGTGATTGAACAGATAGAAAATGGCAGTCACATCCGCGGCGGTGCGTACCGCCACCACCGGTGCACATTGTCATTGGCTCCTGGGACCCATAGGGGCAATGTTAACCAATGCAGCATTGCACCGCGGTCTTCGACCGCCTACCGCAACGGTGTACAACACCAGCGCAGTTACCTCACAAATTAATTTTATGTATCATGGTTTAAGAATTTGCATAAAATTTGACTAATATAGAAAATGATGTGGGACTTGGAAAATGTGCCCACTTGAGTGGCACCCATCAAATACGTAATGCTTTTAGTAAAATGCATATTAATCATTATTCAATTTGTAGTTGTTGTGAAAGTGTAGCAGTGTGTTATATTGATGATTTCATGTTATTTATTTGCCAGGACCAGGAAACCCCACTAGACACCAGGAATTTCACTTGGCGGGGTTGTACCCCTCTGGAAACGGTCTGCCCCCCCACACCCCCGGGACATATATTTTTTTTAAATGTACGTTTATCCTCATGGGTTAAAATATATATATATATATATATATATATATACATATATATATATTTTTTTTAAATGAAACTGACAGGGGGTCATCCGTCACAAACAGGGCAATTTTATTTTAATAGTTGCATGGTTCCCCAGTGGCCACTATGGCCCCCAGGGAAACTATATATAGATATTATTATTATATAGATATATATCTATATATAGATATATCTATCTAAATAGATATGTAGATCTATACATATATATATATATATATATATATATATATATATATATATTTTTTTTTTATGAAACTGACAGGGGGTCGTCCGTGAGCAGGGCGACCCCCTGGGGGGGCATTTTTTTTTTTTAATAGTTGTATGGTTCCCCAGTGGCCACTATGGCCCCCAGGGAAACCATACAGCTATTGAAAATATATAGATCTATATGTATGTATAGATCTATATATAGATATATCTATAAATATATATAGATCTACATATCTATATATATTTATATACATATATATATATATATATATATATAGAGAGAGAGAGAGAGAGAGAGATATCACTTTTGTCAATGCGTGTGTGGTTTCCCTGGGGGCTGCGATCGGCCCCAAAGAAAACCATACCCACATATAAAAGTGATCTCTTTACATATATTTATAGGATATATATATATATATATATATATATATATATATATATATATATAAATATATATATTTGCCACCAGTCCTTTTGCAGTTGCAGCGTGCATCTTCAAAGCAATGCACATACTTCAACTGACGCGTTTCAACTGTAGCATTTAGCAGCAATAAAAAAGCCAAGTAACTCTTGTGATTATGTTTCTGGTACAAAAGGATCTCACTTTTGTCAAGTAGCAGTTTTGATGCCATAAAGTAGCGCAGAAGGTTTATATGCTGACTGCAAAGATCAAATCTGTGTTTTATGTAAATAGCTGAGTGGATTAGTAAAGCCAGCCATTACCTGTGCTATAATACAAATTAAATGTATGAGCGAGTGGTGCTATGGAGAGATGAAGGGCACTTTTGCTGGGTGGTAGTGAGTGATTTCGAGGAGGAGGTCATGGGAGTGGAAGCGCCAATAAAGTTTGTTGGACTGGGCGTCAGAGGCGCTAAAGACTCTGATGATTGATATGTGACATGGTGAAGTGATGATGTGTCTTTTTCGTTTTTTTGAGGGTCTTAAGAGAAAGTGCTGAAGAGGGAAGAAACAAAGGTAAGGTGACCGACCCATACTGTTGCACGCATCACACACTAGCAATTTTGTGACTGTTTACCTAGGCTAGTGTTTTAGAGCAAGAGTTTAGCCAATAGCGGAGATGGCGTCTTGTTGGATGACTGCTGCTCAAGCCCTAAATCGGGTTATAGAGAACAGCTCTGACGTAGGATCAGAGACTGAGACAGCAGATACTGAGGCAGCATCTGAGGGATAGAACAATGGTGGAGACTCTGGGAGTGATTTTTCCGACAACTCCTCTTCCAGTAATTCTGAGGAAGGTGATGAGGACAGTCCTGCTGTCCCTTTGCAAACACAATCTGTGCAGCGGAACAACAGTGGTTTAGCCCAACCCAGAGAGTAGGTGCATGTGGCGGCAAACACAGAGAAAGTGCTATCTTGGGAGCTCCCCAATTTAGTTCAGCCCCAAATTCCACCGCCCAAATCGTATTGTGGGGACATCAAAGTTATCTATCACAAAACAAACCTGGTTTGGTAAGGCAGGCGCCTGCATTTTTGGTCCCGGGCTCGGCGGCCATAGAGGGAAACCTACCAATTCCAGATATTTCCGGAAACTAGACACCCGAAGAGTCCACTGAGGTGTGACTTGTGTGGATTCCCCAAAGTTTTCTAGCTCAGAATATCCTGCAAAGGTGAAATGTTGATTAAAAACTCTATTTTATTCTTGCATGTCTGTCACACAAACTACAGGAATATGCTGGGATCCACAAAATTCCTACCACCCAGTGTTTGCCCACCTGTCCTGATATAAACGCTACCCCACTTGAGTGCCTGTACCTAGTGCCTGCATCAGGAATGGATCACCCCATGATCAACAGTTGCCCTCCTGTAAGGACTAACATTGACCGTTGTGTGAACCATTCCTGACATGAGCACTAGGCCTACCCACACAAGTGAGGTACCATTTTTATTGGGAGACTTGGGGGAACACTGGGTGGAAAGAAATTTGTGGCTCCTCTCAGATTCCAGACCTTTCTGTCACCGAAATGTGAGGAAAAGATGTCTTTTTGGCCAAATCTTGAGGCTTGCAAAGGGTTCTGGGTAACAGAACCTGTTGAGAGCCCCGCAAGTCACCCCCAATTTGGATTCCCCTAGGTGTCTGGTTTTAAAAAATGCGAAGGTTTGGTCGGTTTCCCTAGGTGCCGGCTGAGCTACATACCAAAATCCAGAGCTAGGCAATTTGCAAAAACAGCTCTTTTTTCTTTGGGAAAATGTGATATGTCCACGTTGTATTTTGGGAGAAAGTTTGTGGCTCCTCTCATATTCCAGAACTTTGCAGCACCGAAATCTCAGGGGAAAGTGTTTTTTGCCAAATTTTGAGGTTTGTAAAGGATTCTGGGTAACAGAACTTGGTGACAGCCCCACAAGTCACCCGATTCTGAATTTTCCTAAGTGTCTAGTTTCCAGAAATGCACAGGTTTGGTAGGTTTTCCTAGGTGCCGGCTGAGCTAGAGGACAAAATCCACAGCAAGGCTCTTTCCAGAAAACACGTGAGATTTCAATGTAAAAATGTGGTTTGTCCATGTTGCATTTCCTGTCGCGGGCAGTAGACCTACCCACACAAGTGAGGTACCATTTTTATTGGGAGACACAGAATAGAAGAACAAGTGTTATTGCCCCTTGTCTTTCTTTACATTTTTTCCTTCCAAATGTAAGACAGTGTGTAATCAATAAGTCTATTTGAGAAATGCCCTGTAATTCACTTGCTAGTATGGGGACCCCGGAATTCAGAGATGTGCAAATAAACACTGCTTCTCAACTCCTTATCTTGTGCCCATTTCGGAAATACAAAGGTCTCCCTGATACCTGTTTTTGACTCTATATTTCACAAAATGAATTGCCGTATACCCAGTATACAATGAAAACCCATTGCAAGGTTCAGCCTCATTTAGTGGCTCTCGATACCTAGGGTTTTTGATGAACCTACAAGCCCTATATATCCCCACAACCAGAAGAGTCCAGTAGACATAACAGTATATTGCTCTCAAAAATCTGCCATAGCGGGAAAAAGTTATAGAAGAAAACGTGTATAGAAATGGCTCTTTTTTCACCTCAATTTTAATTTTTTTTTTATTTTAGTTGTTACTTTCTGTAGGGAAACCTTGAAGGATCTACACAAGTGACCCCTTGCTAAATTTAGAATGTTGCCTACTTTTCAGAAATGTTTAGCTGTTCGGGATCCAGCATTGGTTTCACATCCATTTTTGTCACTAACTGGAAGGAGGCTGAAAGCACAAAAAATAGTAAAAATTGGGTATGTCCCAGTAAAATGACAAAATTGTGTTGAAAAATTTGGTTTTCTGATTCAAGTCTGCCTATTCCTGAAAGCTGGGAAGATGGTGATTTAGCGCAGAAAGCCCTTTGTTGATGGCATTTTCAGGGAAAAAACACATGCTTTCTTCTGCAGCCCTTTTTTAAATTTTTCTGAAAAAAACAACATTTTAGCTGTATTTTGGCTAATTTCTTGGTGTCCTCCAAAGGAACCCACAAACTCTAGGTACCTTTAGAATCCCTAGGATGGTGGAAAACAAGGACACAAATTTAGCGTGGATAGCTTATGTGGAGAAAAAGTTATGAAGGCATAAGTGCGCACTACCCCAAATAGCTAAAAAAGGGTTCAGAACTGGGAAGGGGGGCTCAGCAGCTTAGGTGTTAAAGTAATATATATATGAGATCTAAGAAGATGTTGATCTTGGATTGTACTGGCTGTTCAGGTTCTACATGTCCATAGGGATGTTACTGGAAAGTTATTGCATACAATATTTTGTGGTAAAATAGTACTGCACCGTTTTAGCATAAACGGCATGTGCCTCTGCTGGCATGGACTGATTGACACAAATTCGTAGAATGTAGGTGCAGCAAATTTTAAGACCAGAGATTTTTTGTTGATCTGTCTTGTGCTGTTAATAAAATTAATCTGCATTCTTTGGAAAGGAGAGGTGATGTGCACCAGAGCACACTTATACTTAATAACTGCCGTGCACATTGGAGATTGGAGCATAGTGCTTAGAGAGAGTTCTGTTGTACATTTTCTTTTGACCCTAAACGTTTACTGATTTGTGCTGTCCCCAGGTTATACCACAAGCAGCCCCACTGAGCTGCTAACATGAATACACATCCTAGAATAGCCTGTGCTTTAATTGGTGAACACTGGCTTCTAAACGGGATGCTTAATTAGAACATTGATCGTTGAGCTCTCCATTGAAGATAATGGAGTAGCTCTGGTCATGTAACGACTGGTTTAAACCTTCTGCTCCACCATTCTGAAGTTTGTCTTTCTGTTTCTCCCTTTCTAATTTAGAACATTCTACCCTCAGTGGGTGGGAAGTTCTAATAAACTTATAGTTCTGCTGCCTCAGGCTATACCTGCTGTTAAAGGCCCTCTCCCAGGTTATAGGAGCTCTCCTGCGGCTCGAGCCTTTAACTCAGGTTCAGGGCATTTAACAATCAGTATAGCCCTCGGAAGCAGGCTATAAGGCTATATTCGATTTCTTCTGCACTGCATGTGAATGGCACCCAATGGTGCTGGCCAACAGCATCACCTTACTGAATTCTAAGGGATGTGAAACATCCAGACAGGGCCACAGGAATTCAAAGCATTACAGTGCCAGAACAAAGTGGATCAACCTCACCTCTAAATTATTCTACAGTCAGAAGGTGTGGGAATTACCCTCAGCCTCATGCAGCGAGCCTGCCCTCCTATTCTTTGAAAAACAAAATTGAGAGAGAAAACTTTGCATCTGCAGAGGTAGTGGGGCCCCTGGTCCAAATGGCCTCCCTGCTCCAGTATTTAAACACGATCCTGCCTTCTGCAGTAGCCAACTTTGCAAAATGTTCAATGTATGTGTCAGAGAAAGCAAGACTCCAGATTCTTGGAAAGAGGCAATTTTCCATCCAATTTATAAGACGGGTCCCTATGGGTACCCAGACAGCTACTGTATGATTGCGCTTCTTGATGTAGATGCAAAATAAATTGTGGGTCTCCTGTTAGAGGAACTGAAAGACTGGGCAACTAATTTAAATCTAATACCCTAAATCAAACTAGCTTCCACCCCTCGTTGAACACCTCAGACAATCGGATAGCTCTAGCTATGCTAGCTGAAAAATACACAATTAAGAAACTGGCCTTGTATACCTAATTTGTGGACTTAACCAATGCTTTTGACTCAGTAGACCGGCACAGGTTGTGGAGGAAGCTAGAGAACTTTAATATTCTGCAGAGGCTTCTAAAAGGAATACAGCTCTTATACTCTGATAATTGGGACAGGGTTAAAGTAGCCAGCAATAGGAGAATCACTGCTAACATCCAGATACACCAAGGTATTAAGCAACGTTGTGTGCTAGCCCTGATGCTATTTAATCTATACCTGGCAGATCTGTGCACACAATTGAATACCTCCAGTTCCCATTCTCCCAAGTTAGGCCAACAATTAATAACTTCATTATTAAATGCAGATGGCGTTGACCTATTGAATCTTTCAGGCACTGGTCTCGAAAAGGTGGTAAGTACTTTCCATCAGTATTGTAAGACAAATGAATCTGTGATTCTGGAGAAAGCTAAGGTAGTCATCATTTGCAACAGAAGCTGTATTTATAAATACCTTGGCGTTTGGCTGCAGGAGCGTAGGTCTCACCGCCTGCACTCAAACACCTTGAAAGCAAGCATGACATCTGAACTCGCATCCATGCAAGCCCTGTCTACGAAATTGCAAAGCCCCACCTGGTGTTAACTCCTTATGATGATTAAGGCAAAGTTTCTGCCCTCCCTGTCATATGGCCTTGAAATTTTCCCTGGCAAGTTTGACAACTTCATTAACACCTCACAGAGAAAAGTCTTTACCCTCATTTTTTCTTTGCCATACAGGTACTCTCCCGTGCAAATTAGATTGGAATATGGTCTACAAGAGCAAGCACTGGTACAAGATGGAGAGCTCCTCAAATATGCTTCCCTGCTAAGACAGGCTACACCAAATTCATTAAAAGCACTGATTTGGAAAGAAATTGGCCTCAGCACTCCAGAGGTCTCAAATACATGGTCAGAGAGAATTGTAATGGCAGTAATCATCAGCATAACAAAATAAGATGGTACACAGTTCCAGAAAAGGGATAATAATACAGCAAGTAAAGAGAAGTTCCTGTGAATCTGATCTGGTTGGAACAAGAGCCCTCACTCACCAGTTGGTGACATGCTTCATCATAGGGCTTTGCTCCTTGTCAGGCCGGCACTGCAATGCCTGACGGGCCCCCCAAGGGGGCTCTTTGCTGGAGATCTTTTGAGTATAGAACTGCCGGATGGTGAGTACTAGAATGTGGGATTGGTACAAAAAATAAATCTATGTGAGGTTAAAAATGACTAGAGGTCTAAGGAACTCTTATTTGATAGGAATCAAACCCCTGTCATGGTTAAAAACAGTGATGTAGGGGAAAAGATTAGTATTATGTCTAATCGACCCTTAATCAGAAAAAATTATGAAAAACGTTTATCTACAGTCCCTATAGTCAGTGAGTGTGTGGAGTGCAAGTACAGTAATCCCTATACTGTATCAAATAAAGGTCAACATGTTTCTCGCATTTTAAGTCAGTAAAGATCAGTGCGATTTGTCTGCACCAAACCTACCTAATCCTCATATTGCATTGATCTTATTGATGGGTAATTTCACAGGAACCTAAAAAAATGAAAAGAAGGAAAAAAACACATAAACCCATATCACAGATAAAGTAGTGTGCACTGTGAAGGGGTAGGGGGATTCGGACCACACTGGTGACTCATCCCTTGTGAAAGGTGTACAACATAGTGAGACAAACACAGACAATACATATAGGTGGTCATTACAACCCTGGCGGTCGGTGTTAAAGCGGCTGAAAGACCGCCAACAGGCCAGTGGTAAAAAATTTGGAATCACGACCGTGGCGGAAACCGCAAACAAAGACAGCCACTTTAACACTCCGACCGCCACTGTGGTACAAACAAACAGTGCGGCGGTCACCGCCAACAGACAGGCGGGAGACAATGTACTGGCCACACTATTATGACAGGCCAATCCGCCACCTTTTCCCGGGAGGATTCACCGCAGATAAAAACACGGCGGAAACAGGAATCCCGAAGGAAAAACGCTCACCTCTACACACTCCACGAGGAACGAGGACGCCATGGAACCAGAGCTTCACATTTTTCCAGCCCTCATCTTTTTGCTCCTCTACCAGGAGCACGAACACCGGCGGCGAAGACCACAGTGAGTACTGCACCTACAACACAGGGGAGGGGGGAGGGAAAAAACAGGGACACACACACGCAACACCCCTATCCACACCCGCACCCACTACAACACACACACTAATGCATATCAATACATCACAGTTAAACCCCCCAAGCCCCCTGGAAGAATGCAAAGACAATAGAAAATGAGTGTAACCATTGTAATATATTAAAAGCAAGTAGGCAGAAATAGATATATACACCATGTACATAATACGTATATACCAAGCATAGGAGTCCAGGTAGTGTTCTAAGAAAGTCCGTGGAACACCTGGACCACACGGTATGGGCGAAGCCCACACAAGATCCCCGACCATGACAGAGAGAACACTGCAGGGGCATCACACAGCACCTAAACAGGTACCTCAGGGGGAGGGAAAGGGGCCACCTCCGCCGCTTGAGTGGACGACGACAAATCCACGAGGGGGCCACATGCCCACTGTTCAATCCTGGGTAGTGCAAAGCCACAGTCTCTCAAGTCTCTACAGTGGGTGGGCTGCCACTGTTCAATCCTGGGGAGTGCAAAGCCACAGTCTCTCAAGTCTCTACAGTGGGTGGTTTGCCCATTGTTCAATCCTGGGGAGTGCAAAGCCACATTCTCTCAAGTCTCTACAGTGGGTGGTTTGCCCACTGTTCAATCCTGGGGAGTGCAAAGCCACAGTCTCTCAAGTCTCTACAGTGGGTGGGTTGCCCACTGTTCAATCCTGGGGAGTGCAAAGCCACAGTCTCTCAAGTCTCTACAGTGGGTGGTTTGCCCACTGTTCAATCCTGGGGAGTGCAAAGCCACAGTCTCTCAAGTGGATGCCTTCTCCACTGGTTCTGGAGGGGGCATGGTGCCCAGAGTGCTTCATCCAGCTAAGGACAGAGGTCGTGGATGGATCTCTCCACTGGTTCTGGAGGGGGCATGGTGCCCAGAGTGCTTCACCCTGCTAAGGACAGAGGTCGTGGATGGATCTCTCCACTGGTTCTGGAGGGGGCATGGTGCCCAGAGTGCTTCATCCTGCTAAGGACAGAGGTCGTGGAAGTATGTCTCCACTGGTTCTGGAGGGGGCATGGTGCTCAGAGTGCTTCATCCTGCTAAGGACAGAGGGAGTGGATGGATCTCTCCACTGGTTCTGGAGGGGGCATGGTGCCCAGAGTGCTTCATCCTGCTAAGGACAGAGGGAGTGGATGGATCTCTCCACTGGTTCTGGAGGGGGCATGGTGCCCAGAGTGCTTCATCCTGCTAAGGACAGAGGTTGTGGATGTATCTCTCCACTGGTTCTGGAAGGTGCATGGTGCCCAGAGTGCATCATTCACCCCGTGACGGACTCAGTTGCGTCAGTGCCCTTGCCGCTCATTGGGCAGTGGTGCTTGAGACGGCGGTGCCCTGTTCAGCGGTGCTTGACATGGCTGTGCCCTGTGCAGCGGTGCTTGAGACGGCGGTGCCCTGTGCAGCGGTGCTTGAGACGGCGGTGCCCTGTTCAGCGGTGCTTGAGATGGCGGTGCCCTGTTCAGCGGTGCTTGAGACGGCAGTGCCCTGTGCAGCGGTGCTTGAGACGGCGGTGCCCTGTTCAGCGATGCTTAAGATGCGGTGCCCTGTGCAGCGGTGCTTGAGACGGTGGTGCCCTGTGCAGCGGTGCTTGAGACGGCAGTGCCCTGTTCAGCGGTGCTTGAGACGGCAGTGCCCTGTGCAGCAGTGCTTGAGACAGCGGTGCCCTCTGCAGCGGTGCTTGAGATGGTGGTCTCCATTGCAGGGTCTCAGCTGCTGGCGGTCTTTCATGGCCCAACTGGGCTTTTGCTGGCGGTCCTTTATGGCCCATGGGGCTTTTGCTGGCAGTCCTTCATGGCCCAACGGGGCTTTTGCTTGCGGTCCTTAATGGCCCAACTGGGCTTTTGCTTGCAGTCCTTCATTGCCCAACGGGGCTTTTGCTGGTGGTGGCCTCCTGGGCAGCTGGGCTGCTGCTGGCGGTGGCCTCCTGGGCAGCTGGGCTGGTGCTGGCGGTGGCCTCCTGGGCAGCTGGGCTGGTGCTGGCGGTGGCCTCCTGGGCAGCAGTACAGGTGCTGGTGGTTGCCTCCTGGGCAGTGGGGATGATGGCGGTCTTCTCCGCCATACTGCTCTTCCAAGACTTGCCAGGTTTCTTGTGGCCCTTCCCCACCTTGGAAGGTGTCACAGCTGACTCCACACTCCCACCGGGACCCCTGGGAGCGGCTTTGGTGGCTGGAGTCTTCCCCCTATCCTGCCAGGCACTGGCCAACTTCTGATGCTTCACAGGTGGGGGACTGTTTGTGCTGTGGCTCCGTGCCACACTGGCTGCCCTGGTGGCCGGTGCAGTCCAGATTCCGGTGACTACAGGCACCACTGGTCCCGGAGATGTTGTGGCTGAGGTGCTAGTTCTGGACCTATGAGATGGACGGGGTGGGGGAGGTGTGGGAAAGAGGTCAAGGGTGGACAGGAATGGTTTTTTGGACACACTGGGACGGGTAGCACGAGGGGGCTTGGGGGTGGAGGAAGAGGTTGTGGCTGTAGGAGGTGTACGTTTGGTGACTTTGGGTGAAGGTGCATGCACTGGAGGCTGTCATGAGGTGGATGGCTGTTGGGTGGGTGTGTGCCTGTGTTTGTGCATCTTGGGAGGGGCCGTCACAGACACACTGGGAGAGGGCACAGGGGAAGGGTGTGAATGATAGTGGGGGTGGTGACTGCACGTGAGCTGGGTGTGCTGGTGGGTATGCTGGTGATGGACGTAGTGGCTGAGGATGTAGTGCATGCAGGTGTGAGTGGAGACGTCACTGGGAGGGAGGAGGGAGACGAGCAGGATGGGGACACCGTGGAGGCAGTGGATGTTGGTGTGTCTGCATGTGTGTGATGCTTGTGTGAATGCCTGTGGGATGTGTGGTTCTTATGTTTGCCTGAACTACCCTTGGGTGTTGACATGTGTGCATGTTGGTCTGTAGGTGTGCTTGGGATGGGTTGAGGTAGAGGGGATTGGGTCTGGGTGGAGGAAGTTGGAGGGGGGAGGCTAGAGACGGGAACAATGGCTGCCATCAGTGCTGAGGCCAGAGTCTGAAAAGCTTGGTGAAGGGCCGCCTGACCAGAATGAATGCCCTCCAGGAATGCATTAGTTTGTTGCAACTGCCTCTCTACACCCTGGATGGCATTCAAAATGGTAGACTGCCCAACATCGAGGGACCTGAGGAGGTCAATGGCATCCTCACTGAGGGCAGCAGGGGTGACTGGGGCAGGGCCTGAGGTGGCTGGGTCGAAGGTGATGCCCACCGTCCTGGGTGAGTCGGCATGGGGCAAAGCCTGAGGGGCTGCTGGGAGGGGGGTGCTGGTAGGGAGGGTGGCGGCTGTACCTGTAGATGCGGGGGCACAGATGTTGCCGCCACCACAAGGGAGCTCCCATCAGAGGACGATTCTGTGTCGTTGGTCTCAGCTCCTGTCCCCGCCGTGGAGCTCCCCTCACCCTCCATCCCACTGGTGAATTCAGACTCTGTAGTGTCGACCTCCAGGGCCATGTGGGATGCAGCTCCCTCCTGCTCCGGTGCCACTGCTCCTCCGCTTGATGATGCTAATGCACACAAGAACAGGGAGTCCCCAAAAAGGGGGGGAAGACAGAAGAGAGATGTGTTGAGTGCATGCATTACCGCTACCGTTGGCGGACACGACAGACACAAAAGCCCCCTGCTCTACGCCGCGCTCTTGGGCTCCACTGTTCAATTCCTCGGAAATGGCCTACAAGGCTATGGACGACATCTGCACACATAGATGACACAGGGGCAGTACTAGGTGTACTTGGCACTCTACAGAGGTGGGCTGGGGTGCCACATGGCCTGCCTTACGGAGGGGCCTGCCTACGGAACTCGCCCTGGCCTAGGGAAACCAACAGCCCACCTCCCACACCCAGGCAACTCCACTGCACGCAAAGTCAGCTGAATGAGAGTGTACTCACCCCCTTGTGTCTGCTGTGATGCTCTCAAGCGCCCATCCAACTCCAGGTATGCCACCGCCAGGATCCGTAACATCAGGGGGGTCATGGTAGGACGGGCACCACTCCCACGCTGGGAAGCCATCCCCAACTGAGCCTCCACCGTCTTCTTGCTCCAGCGGCGAATGTCCTCCCATCTTTTCTGGCAGTGGGTGCTCCGTCTGTGGTAGACCCCAGAGTCCGTACGTCCTTGTCGATGGCACGCCAAATATCTTTATTCTGGTGGGCGCTGACCTACATGAAATGTACAGGGGAAAAAGAGTAGTTATTACCAACTGCACCATCAAAGTGAGTGGCACCCATCCCTACCTTTGCCATGATGCACATGCACTCACTGTCATTTCATGCACGCCTCAATCTCCCCCCCCATCTTTCATCCACCCCACTCCACACAGTCAGAGCCCATACAGCATGCTCACAGTGTATTTACCTGTTTGTCTGGAGGACCGTAGAGTAGCGTGTACTGGGGGAGGACCCCAACCACGAGCTACTCCAACTCCTCCGATGTGAAGGCAGGGGCCCATTCCCCAGACACTCGAGCCATTGTCTCTTCCAGACCGAGGTCACAGCAGCACTTGAAGTGTAGGTCCTCTCCTGTCGAAGATCAGGTATCGAGTGATTGAACAGATAGAAAATGGCAGTCACATCCGCGGCGGTGCGTACCGCCACCACCGGTGCACATCGTCATTGGCTCCTGGGACCCATAGGGGCAATGTTAACCAATGCAGCATTGCACCGCGGTCTTCGACCGCCTACCGCAACGGTGTACAACACCAGCGCAGTTACCTCACATCCCACTGTCCCACTTTAGAGGTCAGGCAGCCGCCATTTCAGGGGCCCACATGGCTTCATTTCCAACTGTGTCACACATACCTAGGCCTAGACTCTACACACATACAGGCCACCTTTTGTGTATGATTGGTGTTCTGGGTAAACTGTGGGTACGTACCTCTGAGTTGTTTGACTCTGTGCTCGCTGTTGTCCTTCATAGGCACTGTCCGCTGGGACATGTGAGGAGATGGGGGCATCCTCCGGTGCACCGACCTTTGGTGGACGTGTCGACAATGGAGGAGCGACATGTCATAATCACATACAGGCTTGACTGTGCCACAATTCAGGAACTGTGTACCCAGTTGGAGCCAGACCTGATGTCAGCAATCCGCCATCCCACAGGAATCCCCCTTCAAGTGCAGGTGCTGTCAGTGCTCCATTTCCTCCTAAGTGGGTCATTTCAAACAACAGTGGCCATAGCATCAGGGATGTCCCAGTCTATGTTTTCCAACGTATTGTCCAGAGTGTTGTCTGCCCTTTTGAAACACATGCGGAGCTACATCGTGTTCCCTCGGGTGGAGGATTTGCCTACAGTGAAAGGTGATTTCTATGCCATGGGACATATCCCCAACATTATAGGTGCCATTGATGGGACCCATGTGGCTTTGGTCCCCCCCCACAGGAGTGGACAGGTTTACAGAAACCGGAAGAGTTATCATTCTATGAATGTACAGATGGTATGTTTGGCAGACCAGTACATCTCCCATGTGGATGCCAAGTTCCCTGGCTCAGTGCATGATGCCTACATCCTGCGGGTTAGCAGCATCCCTTATGTGATGGGTCAACTCCAGAGGCACCGTGTGTGGCTATTAGGTGAGCACCTGGAAGCAAGACAGTGGGAATAGTTGTCTGGGTCTGGGGTTACCATACAGGTGAGTGTGTGTCTAATACTTGTCCCTCGCCATTTGCAGGTGACTCTGGTTACCCCAACCTGTCATGGCTACTGACCCCAGTGAGGAATCCCAGGACAAGGGCAGAGGAACACTACAATGAGGCCCATGGGCAAACTAGGAGAGTAATCGAGCGGACCTTCGGACTCCTGAAGGCCAGGTTCTGGTGCCTCCATATGACAGGTGGATCCCTATTCTACTCACCAAAGAAGGTGTGCCAGATCATCGTGTCCTGCTGTATGCTTCATAACTTGGCATTGCGACGACTGGGGCCTCTTCTGCAGGAGGATGGTCCATATGGCGGTGTTGTTGCAGCTGTAGAGCCTGTGGATAGTGAAGACGAGGAAGCAGAGGAAGAAGACATGAACAACAGGGACTCAGTGATCCAGCAATATTTCCAGTGAGACACAGGTAAGAGTACAGACCTGCCTACTACATGTACTTAAACACTACTACCTCTCTACTGTCTGTCGTTTTCACCCAGTGTATGGTCACTGAGTTGTCACTTTCCCTTATGATTTCACAGATGTGGGTCCCACTGTGTGACATCTGCTTTGATTCCTCATGGACTTGAGCTGTGTGACATAGGTATGTTGACATTACAATTGAAAGAGCATTTTGTTACTGTAATTGCTAATACACTATTTCGAAATCACAGACAGACTCCTGATTGTTTTGTGTTTTAAGTGTATTTATTTAAGTGCTCAATATTGGAGGGGTTAGTGAAATGGTGAGGGGTGATGGCGGAGGAATGTCCATGGCAGAGTCCAGTCTATTAGTCTCACAGGTGCATTGCCCAAATGGGCATAGGAAGTGGAGGTTGGGCAGTTTAAGTATAGACAGGGTGACAAAGTGGGACAGTAGGATGACAATCAGGGTGGTCTCATTTCTTGGTGGGGGTCTTGGCATCGCGCTCTGTCTTTGTCCTGGATCTCAGGGGCTGTTTGCGGGGTGGTGGGCAGTTCATCGTCCATGCTAGTGTCAGGGGCCCCTTGTAGTGCCACAGTGTCCCTCCTGGTGTTCACGAGTTCCTTCAGCACCCCTACGATGGTGCCCAGGGTGGAGCTGATGGTTCTGAGTTCCTCCCTGAAGCCCATATATTGTTCCTCCTTCAGGCGCTGGGTCTCCTGAAACTTGGCCAGTACCGTTGCCATCGTCTCCTGGGAGTGGTGGTAGGCTCCCATGATGGAGGAGAGGGCCTCGTGGAGAGTGGGTTCCCTTGGGCTGTCCGCCCCCTGTCGCTCAGCAGCCTTCCCAGTTCCCCTGTGTTCCTGGGCCTCCGTCCCCTGGACTGTGTGCCCACTGCCACTGCCCCCAGGTCCCTGTTGTTGTTGGGGTGGTGGGTTATCCTGGGTTCCCTGTAGTGGTGGACACACAGCTGATTGACGTGTCCTGGGGACGGAGGTATGGGCCGCTGGGTGGGTACTGTGATGGTGTTCCAGAGGGGGGAACTTCTGTGATGGCCTGTGCCAGTGTGAGGGGAACCGACTGTCCAGAGGTCCCCGACGGGCCGGGCTGGTCATCTGGATCCAGTTGGACAGAGGTGCTATCATCACTGTGGGCCTCTTCTGTTGGTGGTGTGGACATGTGTGGACCCGCCTGTCCGGTGCTGTGGGTAGGGGTCCTGTAGGGGTTCAAACGGATGGTTATTACATTTGTATGTGTCATGGTGTGCAATGGGTGGGTGAGCGTGTACCCCAGTGCTTGCATTCCTGTGTGGGAGCTTGTGTGATGGTGGTTTAGGGGGTTGTATGGGTATGTGCAGTGTGCATTATTTAGTGATGGGTGTCCATGCTCTGTTGTTGCATGCAGGGCTTGGTGTTGGGATGGGTGGTTTGTGATGTTGGGACATATGTGAGGAGTTGGGGTGCTGGGGGTGAGGGTGGGGGTATGTGATAGCATGCAGGTAGGGTGGGGGATGTAATAGTTAAGATTTGACTTACCAGAGTCCATTCCTCCACCTACTCCTGCGAGCCCCTCAGGATGCAAAATCGCCAAGACCTGCTCCTCCAATGTTGTTAGTTGTGGGTGAGGAGGTGGGGGTCTGCCGCCAGTCCGCTGAACAGCCTGGTGGTGTCTTGAGACCACGGAACGCACCTTCCCCTGTAGGTCATTCCACCTCTTCCTGATGTCCTCCCGATTTCTTGGGTGCTGTCCCACTGCGTTGACCCTGTCCACTGTTCTGCGCCATAGCTCCATCTTCCTTGCAAGGGAGGTGTGCTGCACCTCTGATCCGAATAGCTGTGGCTCTACCCGGACAATTTCCTCCACCATGACCCTGAGCTCCTCCTCCGAGAACCTGGGGTGTATTTGCCGTGCCATGGGGTGGTATAGGTGATGTGTGGGGTGGGGTGGATTGTGTGGTGATAAGTGTGCTGATATGTAGTGGTGTGTTGTGTGAGGTGCGTGGAAGTTCTGTGGGTGTATCAGGTGTGTGTATTTTGAATTGTCCAATGTGGCTGTGTTTTGTAAATGTGTGTGTATTTTGAGCGCGGCAGTGTGTACCACCAATGGAATACCGCGGTTGAAAGACCGCCACGTGGATTCGGGGAGTCGTGATAGTGTGGGCGTATTTCTGTTGGCGTGACAGTGTCGGTTTTGTTTTCGCCAGTTTATCACTGACCTTTGGTGTGGCGGACTTGTGTGGGTGTCTGAATTTTGGCGGATTCCGAAATGTGGGTCATAATAGCTGTGGCGGTTTTCCACGGTGGCGGCGGTGTGTTGGTGGTCTTCAGCACGGCGGTAAGCGGCTTTTATCGCCAATGTTGTAATGAGGGCCATAGTCCTCTAAATTCAGAGGAAATATCCTTACCCTCCTTATATTAAAGGATGGAGCCCATCGGGATAGCAACAGGCAGTGGTCCCAGCTGGTCTAAATATCTTGGTACATATGTAAATGTAGACAGTTAAATAAATGCCACAAACAAAAAGGGCAAGAGTAAAGATCAGTATAGTAGTTTCTTCCAACTATCTCACGGAAGCATGATTAAATATAGTAGAAGAAACCCTAGTGTCAGTCCCTTGGTTAAGAATAATAAATCCCATCAAAGTGTGCCATCTACCTGATAGCTTTATTCAGAGTCAACTCTGGAGCTTATCATTAAAAATGAGTGTAGGAGCTTAGCTGCATAACCCTGTTAATGCCATGGAAATCAGTCAATCTGGCCAAAAGTGATATAGCTTAAAAAAGTGACAGCTCCCATCAAGCAATAGAGTAGTATAGGGTAAAACAACGTTATGATAGTAATGCATTATTAGGACAGCTCCCGCCAAGCGCCACAAGGGTCGCAGTGTCAGAATCACGAACCATCTCGTTGTTCAGGAGAGCGTGTTATGCTGCTCCAATCACTCGCTAAAAATGCAGAGGAAATTGTAAAAATAACTTACCCAGCTCTGTAGGTCCACACAGCAGTGAACACCTACCCCTGCTCCGTGCTTCTGGAATGACAAAACGGGAATGCGGAGCTGGTAAATAAAAGGGGCCGGTAATTGGACAGAGCATCCGCATTGAAAGAGGACTGCTATTTGAAATAGAAATGGTGGCCATCTTAAGGTGGAGTGTAGGAAAATAAAGGAAGTATTAGTATGGAAGGGAGACACATTCACATGGAAAAAGGACTAAATGGTCCACCATGGAGGGCAACCATATTTTGGAGTTTATCCTCATTCTAACTAATGTATATATGTGCGGAAAAACACGTTTCTAATGTAAAGGTCAGGTTCCAATTAACCCTAATACAACTGAGTGTGTGTTTAATATATGTAAAAAAGATCTAAATGTAAATTACAATGGAATATATGCCCAAAGAAATATGTCATAAGGGTATATGAGTGTTGTAAATGTGAATACAGGGCATAAAAAATTCTAGAGATCAAGTATGTAATAAAACAATGGGAACTCAGCAGTGGGTAAATTCCAGCCAGGGAATGTCATCATTCAAACCTGTCCGATGTGTCCCTAGTCTAAATACCCAGCGCTGTTCTCTCTCAGAAAGTCTTCTAGTACAGTTCTTGTTAATCGTTACACGTTCCAGTACTACCCATCTGAGGTCGTCAGGTGTGTGGTGAAACTCTATAAAATGTTTAGTCAGTTTTGTGGCTGATCGCTGGCATCTTATAGTGCTGCAATGTTCATTGATCCAAGTCTTAACCATCCTGGTGGTCATCCCAATATAGCGAAGACCGCATGGACAGGTGATCATGTGGATGCAATTCTTAGTGCGCAGTTCATATGTATCAATAGCGCCAAAGTGTAGTCTCGCCCAGGTCCAATTCCTGGGTGTGCATGGAGAGGGGACTGACATTACAACCACCACAGGGATAATGTCCTGTAACTCCTAACCAGGATGTAGGAGGGATGTTGTCACGGTTTCGTTGAGGTGAAGGTCTGGTGTGTACCACTAGCTCTTTAATATTTTGTGTATGTTTAAAAGCAAATAGAGGGCAAGCTAGAGTTTCCCCTGAACTATTCAAGCTGGACCAGTGTTTTTTGATTATCTTCTTCACTCGGTTGCTTAATGATGTGAAGGTGGTAACACAGGTCAGTCGGGTTAGGGGTTCGTGTTTATTTTCCCTCAAAAGAACATCTCTGGGTATGTTGCGAGCTCTTTTTCTCCTGGCCTGTCCAATAATCCGTTGTGGGTAATTACGATTTTGCAACTTCTGACTAAGAAGTTCCACTTGGCTATGAAAGTCAGAGATTTCGGTACAGTTACATCTTAGTCTTAGAAATTGACCAAAAGGTAGATTCGTCCTCAAGGATTTTGGATGGTGACTGTCAAAAAGTAATAGAGTGTTCCTATCTGTAGGTTTGTGAAAAATGGATGAATGTAAAAATCCGTCAGTCAACATGATTCATAGATCAAGAAAGGAGACCTCTTCTGATGAAAAATTAGCACTAAAACGTAGGTGTCTATCCAAGGTGTTAATCCAGTCAATAAACGCCTTGGCTTGGTCAGTACTGCCCTTCCAAACCACCAAAATATAATCTATATAACGACGCCAAAGTTGAATATTAGACAAAAAAGGTTGTGTTGGTGGTAATATATGTCGTTGTTCGAAAGTATACATATACAGACAGGCCAAACTGGGTGCAAATGTACTTCCCATTGAGGTGCCTTGTATTTGGTGGTATAGTTGATTCTCGAATTGAAAGAAGTTCTCTTTTAAAGCTAGACTCGCACACTGCAGGATAAAAGTAGTGGGAGTTTTATAAGGCCAAGGCATAGAGCTAAGGATATCTTCCACTGCTTCCAGAGTGGCTTCCTGTGGTATGTTGGTGAACAGTGACTCTACATCTAAGCTTATCAACATATCCGTGGTTCCACTGTCGTTGACGCTGTCTAATAATATCTGAGTGTCCTTAGTATCTTTAAAAAAGGTGGGGGGTTTTTGGACAACAGGCTGTAAAAAGAAATCACAAAATTTAGACAGAGGTTCCAAAAGGGATCCTGTGCCTGACACAATGAGATGACCCAGCAGGGGGGATCCCCTTGTGGATTTTAGGAAGGCAGTAGAAATAGGGAATCCTTGGTTCCTTAGTGTCCAGAAATTTAGCTTCTAAATGGGTTATCCAGTCTGAACTCTCCACCTCATGGATCAACCCTTGAATCATTCTCTGTAAGCGTGGAGTGGGATCTGAGGGGATAGGTTCATAATACATGGTGTCACTTAACAGTCTTAAGCATTCTTGTCTGTAGGTGGTTTTGTTCTGGATCACAATAGCACCTTCTTTGTCCGCTGGTTTTATAATGATATACGGATGATGGGATAGTGTGCGGATCGCTTCTCTTTCACTATTAGACACATTCTGAAAATGTGTAGTTGGTTGTAGTGACTCAAGCTCATGACGCACTGCTTTTTCAAATGCAAGTACTTCAATAGGTACCGAGGTAGCTGGTGGCATAAATGTAGAGAGATTCCTCAAGTTTGTATCTCCATTGGGGGAGGGATAGGTTGATTTTTGAAGAAGTGTAAAAGATCTTTCGGAAACATAGCGGTGACCTCACAGTTGAGGCGGAGAGGATCTTCTTTAGGAGTGGGTACAAAACCCAAGCCTTTATTGAGTACAGACACTTCCACAGATGATAGTATAGTGTCAGATAAATTGATGACTAAGTTTTCTTCGATGGTACCGCACTGCGGCTTCTGGTTACCTTCTGTTGTTCTTCTTGGGTCCAATGTACGCTCCTTCCTCTTGCTCTGTTTCTTCCTCTGCCACTGGCCTGGCCTCTTCCTAAAAAAGGATTGTAGGGAATCTGTGGTAGTGGTTGGAAGAAAGGGTAGGGAGGCTGCTGCCACATCGGAAACTGAGGATATAAGAAGGGAGGGGTCATGTTGACAGGGGGAAGTTGGCGAATCATCAGCAGGCAGATGATCTATGGAAAAAACCGTTCCACACATACTTCTTTTCAAAGCAATTACTGAATAAACAAATTAAGCAGCTCTCATGGAGTAGGGATAAAGATAAGTTCACCCTCGTTCTCATTCATCGATGACTATTAACACTTATAAATCACCAGTTGCGCATCCATTTATGGCTGCAGTATTTAAAAAGTCCTTAAAAATAAAGGTGCTCCATGATAGACTTGGCCTACTTCCTTCGCTAGATGCAGCTCTAAAATGGCTTAAACATTCAAACAGCTGGAGATGTAGGCTCTGTGCATACCCCCAGAAGGACTTCTTACATATTCTTTGGATATGTCCTGCACTGTTATGTTGTCGAAAAATATATCTCAAAAATATCTTTAACACCAATGGCATTAGATCATGCCGTCACACAATTCGGTTTTGTGTTAAAGGGTTGACATGTTAACATATGGCATGTTTTGCTAAATTAATTTTAAAAGTTGATTGCCTCCTTAAGCATGCGAAAAACAACCAAGAAGGACGACCAAGCTCATTATTCTAACTTTGTTCATTTTGTATTTATAATTATACTGCTGCTCAAGTACCTCTTAATATGAACAACCGGCACACGATTTAAGTGGGTAACTGACTTATTCTTGTCGGCTAGACTTTTGGATAGGCACAACAAAACAGTAAGTTGTTTGACGTAGGACCTTCATTGTGGGTACAGAGCCGGTGGGTCACTTTCTTTCTGCTCTCTGCCCCCATGATGATACACATTGCAGAACTTGCACTGGGTTGCCATTGCAGCATCGCTGGTTTTAAAATATTTTTGCTTTTACCTCATGTTGTGAAATGTAGCCTTTTAGATGTTTTATATGGTACATGAAGAGTAATTAGACTGCATGAGTGAATCCCAGTTAGTGTGAGTAGTGTAAGGTCCAACGGGGCACATCAGAGCACATGGTCACACACATACGGCCACCACGACCGGTGGAAGAGTGTTGTCATTGTAGATAATACACCCCCTATAGGATTCTACTCTTTGTGCAGCTAATGTACCAGAAACAATCACTGGAATGGAAACTAATTTTCCACAGGGAAAGAATACAGTCTATGCCAAATCCAAGCCCTGAGAACCAAGATGTTTAAACCATACAAGCACTGTTGGAAGAGCTTTGTACCTGTGGATGGACAGATTCCAAACCACATGTATACTGGCAACTGATGCATGTAAATATGTGAAGTGAGGAAGGCTGTCCTCACGACTGATGTCCTCTGACGGACCATTGCACCGGCTTGGTGCATCAAGAAAACTGTTGCTGAGAAAGGAGGCTACGGAATACTGGACAGGTAAGGTTCTCTCCTTTAGCCCTCTGATATAAAGAGCTCCGGCACACAAGAGGGCCATCACTTGCCACTGCCACTGGGACTCTGCAAAAAGATTTCAAAAAATGATGTTGACGGAGGTGTACTGATTTCAGTCCTCATCATTGCGTCTCTCACCAGAGCATACGCAAACACCCCCCAAAAGTTAATAAGACAATTTATCTGATCTGGTTTAAGAAAAGGTGTAATACTTCATTTTCCAACAGTGTCTCAGGTGAATTACGTCTTCATAGCATCAAAACTTATGCGTTCGCAAAAAACATTTTGCACTCAGGTACTCTGGAATAAAACCCCTCAATATGGAACTGTGCGTCTTGGGATGCTTGGCTAAACAAGACCAGTTTTGTGATCTATGTCATCTCATGTTCCCTACGATTGTCAGATCGTTCTTTTTCTATGGGACACCACATTGTCTTTCCTTTCCTTGTAGAAATGATTGTAGTCCAGTTGGTCTCACTAAAAGCAAAAGAACACAACACATAGATTGCACTTAAGTGAACGCACGTACTGGAAAGAGGGGTCCTACCGACAGGAAGCAATCTGGCAACCAAATCATCAAACCCACTGTGGGCAATTTCAGTGCTGAGCATGGCGTTTGCAGCATGGGCCCCAATCAGAGCAGCACCTGACACTTATCAACCCACAAGGCGTTCCCACCTCCCAGGTCAGAGGTGATACATGCACATTAATTGGTTAACTTTGGACCATCTAATATTTATTTAACAATTTAAAATAACATCGGGAACATGTGGTCACCAAATACTTATGTGACTACACTGCTTATTAATAAGTATGAATTAAAAATTTATTTTTTACGAGTGACACTTGAAACAGCTTTAGCTGTCTAACCAGACGATTGTTTTTTCCAAGAAATCATAAATAAAATACATACATACATAGAGTGGCTTTGCGTCATCAGGTTGATCATTGATCTGTTAAATTGTCATTCAAAATTTGCTCCGTCCCATCACAGCATACAGAATGAGGCGATGCGTCAGCCCATTTCGCACTTTAGCTACCTTCTCTTTAGGTGACTGCACAAAGCCTCTGGACGTGGTTCATATCCACCTTCAAATAGTCTCTTTCTCTGCAAAGCGGCTAATGTGTGCTTTTTAGTTTTATTTTGTATTAACTTTCAATACCATCTGTTTATTTTGCCTCAACTCCTTTTTAAAGTTTATTTTGTAAGGTGTTTGGAAGACATTATAAGATTGAAGCTGCCTGCAATTGGGTGCTTGGTAAGGCAGCATATGTACTCTTGTCTCCACTAATAATATTATTAAAAACAGTAATACTAAAATGCATGATACAACTGAAAGGCGTATTGTTTAAAACATCTTTAGTAAAACAGCCACACCTGTAATTTTCTTTTAATTGAAAAATGTATTGCAAGGATAAAGCAGTCACATTTAGGTGACCACATTTGTAACATTTTTGTGGCATATACTTGCAACAGGAAAAATAAAAAATAATTAACCATTGCACCTGCTTTCCAAGTCCAGACATATGTCCTTTGCCAATGCTTTTAATTTACAGTTAGAACTAACAGCACGCATATTTTGATAAAGATCTTAGATCAAAGAACAACACCATGTTAACATAGCCTTGAAGGTGAGGAGATGATTAATTGATCCCCACTTAACACTACAGTAGTTCAGTGGGTTAACAAACCAGCCGGATGAATGCTATTATGTAAAAAAATAACATGACATTCTGAAACTATGAGGAGCATTCCGGTTAGTCCTGACAGCCTTAGGGTGGTCTTCCCCCAAACGTTTTGCCTACTTTGCCTCACTTTTGCTGATCTGTTTTGATGGCCTTAGGTCTCTGGACACTTTACCACTGTTAACTACTCTTCTTAAATATGGTAGCAATGATGTATTCACAACTGGCATAGTTAATTTACTTATAAGTCCCTAGGAAGGTGCACTATCGGTGCCCAGGGTCTGTAAATTAAATGCTACTAGTGGGCCGGCAGCACAGATTGTGCCCCCCCCCCACTTAAGCAGCCCTTTAAACATGTGTCATACCTGCCACTGCAGAGTCTGTACGTGCAATTTCACTGCCATGTCAACTTAAACTCCCCTTTTATTACACATACGAAACCAGTAAGGTAGGCCCTAGGTAGGCCATAGTGCATGGTGCAATATAAGTAAAATGCAGGAGTTTACATATCCTGGTAGTAAAAAAACTACCACCTTCCTTTTACACTATTGTAAGGCCTAACCCTTTTATAGGATAAGATTGGGGATTCCTTAATACCTTTGTTAAGTGCAATTCCTGATTGAGAAGGAGTAGGACAGCCATGTTTGGTATGTATAGCCTAATAATAAACCCTCTTTAATGATAAAGTTGGATTTATGATTACAACTTTAAAAACTACACTTTTAGAAAGCTGGCATTTTCTGCTTTTAAGCCCTGTGTGCATACTGCCTGCCTCCAATAAACATTTGGGTTGGTTGACAGCTGAATTTTATGCATTCACACACAAAGGGAGCTGAGGTGTGCTATTTACATCCTGATGGCCCTTCACCAGTTTGATGGGCCTTCCTTAGCTAGCTGGTAAGGAGCAGCTGACAGTCGCACCTTTATAGGGTTTTGCTTGTCTCCACACAAAGAGCTGCATACTCCCTGTAGGGTGTCTGGAGCCAGGTCAGAAAAGGGAGGACCTGTGTGCTCTTCAAAGCCCCTCAATGAAGACACCCTCACTTCAAAGGCACCACTGGGTATAAGAAATGGACTTCTGACCCTACCAAATCAGTACACTTCTGGACTTGAGGCTACTCTGCCAGAATGAATGACTGCTCTGCTGCTGAAGGGACTGTCACTCTGCTGGAACTCTGCTGGACTTTGCTGAACTCCTGCTTTGCTGTGCCTGCCCTGGTGCCTGTTGCCTCTTTGCCTGGGAGCGAGAAGGATTGGACCTGAGTTTCTATATCCCCAGAACCAGTTGACTCCTAGGGCTTGCTGGATTGCCTCCTGTTCTGCAGTCTCAGGGACATCCAAGACTGCCTGTAACTTGCCTACAGCACCTGGACTGTGCCACCTGTGAGTCCTAACATGCCAAGCACTGCCAATCCAGTCCTGGGTCTTTGGAAGTGGGTTGTCCTTTGGCACAACTCTCGATGTCGACACATCAGCGCCATTGCACCGATCGGAACCGCTGGATCTCGCTTTGATGCCGAAATATTGCTGCTGCCGCTGAGGACTAGGACTTCTCATCGGACCCAACGCATTGCCTTCGTATCACCACCCCTGCTCCTCACATCGGATCCTCGACATCAACACAATCCTCCATCCAAGGTACTGTTTCAGCAGGACAAGGTTGGTCCCTGTGGCTGGCCCATGCCCCATCGTGCTCGGCCTAAACTTTGAATTCCTCAAGGGTTTTCAGAATCACCTTCCATCTTCAATCAGGTATTGAAGAAGGACTTGGAAGCATTAGAACTGCCTTTTAATTCGACTCTAGTACAGTACATTGATGATTTGTTGATTGTGTCCAAAACGAAAGATGACTGTAGGTACAATACTATTGCCCTACTGAATCATTTGGGAAAGAACAGACATAAAGTGATCCCAAAGAAGCTACAGTACTGTCAGAAAGAGGTGAAGTACTTAGGTCACCTGATTGAGAAAGGGTCGAGGAAAATATCCAAAGAAAGGGTGACAGCCATATTGCAGATGAATCCCCCGGCAACCAAGAGGGACGTTAGGATGATGTTTTTGGGAATGGTGGGTTACTGTCACCAGTGGATTCCCAACTTCTCGATTATCTCTAAGCCTTTGGTGAGGTTGACTGTCAAGGAGATTAAGGATAGCCCGGGTGCCATAACTATGTCAGAGAAAGAGATGAGGGCATTAATTGAACTGAGAGTGTATGTGCAGGACTCAAGCTTTAGGTATGCCTGACTACACAAAGCCTTTCGTACTGTTTTGTCATGAACGTGATGCATGTTCTTTGTCTGTCCTGACACAGGTCCATGGAGGTGCAAACTGCCCAGTAGCATATTTTTCAGCTACTTTGGACCCAGTTGCAGCAGCCTTACCGGGTTGTCTGCGTGCAGTTGCAGCAGTTTGTCAAAGCCTCACTCAATGTGAAGGTATAGTGATGGGACATCCTTTAACAGTAATGGTCCCACATTCAGTCGAAATACTACTCACCCGATCAAAGACTCAGCATATGACAAATGCCCGCCTGACCAAGTATGAGACGATTATACGGGGGTCACCTAATGTGTCTTTGAAGCAATGCACTGTCAGGGGCAGGAGCCCTTTAAACTTCGCGGGACTGCTTTTGATTGGGCGGGAGGCCCTTTAACAACCACGTAGCGCGCCCGCAGCCGCGAGACGCGCAGAGACACTGTCAGGGGCAGGAGCCCTTTAAACTTCGCGGGACTGCTTTTGATGGGGCGGGAGGCCCTTTAACAACCACGTAGCGCGCCTGCAGCCGCGGGACGCGCTGAGACACTGTCAGGGGCAGGAGCCCTTTAAACTTCGCGGGACTGCTTTTGATGGGGCGGGAGGCCCTTTAACAACCACGTAGCGCGCCCGCAGCCGCGGGACGCGCAGAGACACTGTCAGGGGCAGGAGCCCTTTAAACTTCACGGGACTGCTTTTGATTGGGCGGGAGGCCCTTTAACAACCACGTAGCGCGCCCGCAGCGTGGGACGCGCGCGGGCGGCGCCCGGGCAAAGCCCGGGCCAAGGGCGGGCCCGTCCTTCACCAGGAAGAGGCTGGGCTGGGCCACCTCTCGTTAATTTTCTGTCCTTGCCCCCCAGGGCCCACTGCCTCTTAATTCAGCAGTCCAAGACCAAAGGGTAAGGGCCCGAAAGAAGCCTTGTTTTGACAGAGCAGCCTAGGCTCCTTCCCGCCCTGCTAATATCTGTTGAATTAGGATAGTGCAGTGAAGCCATTTAAGGCGTGTCAACCTATCCCATTTCTCCCTCCCCCTCATTATTTAGACAGGGTCTTCCATATCCATATAAAATATGGGTAAAAGGAAGCACTCCAAATCAAATAATCCAACAAATCTAAAAGATTGTACATCTATATTAAAATATATTTCAGGGGCGATGGGCATGATAGATAAACAAATCGCCACTGTGGAAGAGAAATTGATGGGGTCTAAAGACCACTCCCTTGAACCATTAGAATCTGCAGAACTACTCAACAACCCCCCACAGAGCAAACATGGCGACGAGAACACAGAACCAAGGTATATTAACGGATGTATTAAAGACACCTCTAATTTAATTTACTCCTTGGACGAAATTTCTCCTGTGGCCAAACGACCAAGGAAACCGGAGGTGGGCTTGGAGGACAAGAACCCTAAGAAACCCCCAGTGATAGGCACAACAATCACTCCAGCCATAAAACAACCTAAGAAACCATCTCGGAAGAAATCTTCAAATAATGTAGGAGATACGACTAGATCACTCCTTATAAACCTATATGAGCTAGTAAATACTCTGAAATCATCCATAGGACTCACTCTGTATTCCATGCTGGAGCGCCTAAAGGGGGTGGAGAATAAACTTGAGGTAGGTCTAGGATTAATAAAGGCTATACATCGGAAAGATTTACATCACGTACTAAAGGATCTTAATATACCACCTCTGATCCTAGATCAGGAAAACAACACCCAATTTTTCCTGCAAAACAGGATAAACGGTACACACCCGAATGTAGATCCCCTGAGAAAGATATCAACGCAGCCACCAGCATCCAACTCGAACCCAACTCTCCGGCCTTCATCCCCTGCTGCTACAGCTCCAGACTCTCTCCCTGATCAAGTAGACCCAAATCCTAGATTAGCTAAGAGAGTAGGCAACAGCCCACCAAGGACAATGACCACTCACCCCTACATAAACCCAGTGAGGAATTCATATAGCAGGATAAAATCCCCAAATATACGACATCGCCCAAGTGATCTATTACATCTCCCTCCAGAGGTTACACCTTATGTAGTGATCTTGGCCAACGTTCCATCTCTAGACGATCAACAGATAGATCTTGGACGGCTCTGAGAAATAAGGCCCTCAATTGGATAGGTGTCCATTTGGGCTCAGGAATGGTTGGGCCCCTCTTTGAAAATATAAAAATGGTCAGGAGAATTAAGTGGATAGGCAGCAGTAAGAAAGTGCTGGAAGGCGACTGCGTGGTCCTTTCATTCAGGTCACCAAATTTAGTGGACAAACTTATCCACGAACTAGGAGCCACACAGGTCACTTCCCAAGGAATCTCACTACTACCCTTAGTTTTTGTTTATCAAAGCCCAGTGGGGTATAACTCCATAAGCCCACAACCAGCAAGAGTATTTTCTAATACACCAGACTTCCCAATAGGGCGCAACAGATTTCACCTTCTCACTGCCTTAGAAGACATAGATTGACTCAATAAGAACCAGACAGTTCCCCCAGATGAGCTAGCCCAGACAGAACATAAAACAGGGTGGGCTTCAAACAAAGAACATATATCTCACACAATAGATCCTATAGCAAACAGGTCCCAACTCCACCTAACCCAAAGCAGTGACCCCAGAAATACCCCCCAGCCACCAGGCGACTTTCTACCTCCCTGTACACCAGTGGACCAGTATGGTATCCCTAAACAGAAAGCAGAGATCGCTCTACTGTTCTGGAACATTGCAGGTTTAACCAACAAAATAGGCAATGAGACTTGGGTGAACTTTATAGAAAAATATTCATTCATATGCCTCCAAGAGACGTGGTTATTGAGTCCTCTTCACATTAACTGCTATAAAACATTTCACTCACCAACTGCTCAGTCTAGGCACGGTAGACCAAAAGGGGGTCTATGCACATATATCTCTAACAAGTTACGACTACAAAACCTAGAGATTAAATTTACGAGTTTATACTATCAAATGATAGAGGGTAACTTGGATCATAAGACTCACCTAGTCACCATTAACTTTTATAATAATGCAGGCGCAGGAGAGTTTGCTAATATCCTAATGGAGATGGGAAATGATTTTAAAAAAATAATAAGTATTAATAACAATCGTGAGACCTTTATGATCTGGGGTGGAGACTTCAATGTCCATCCCTGTAAAGAAACCTCAGATAAGGTATGTGGCTGGGATCCTGAAGGCGTTGGCTTAAGTCTCCATTTTGCACATAACACCCAAGGAGACGCATTGAATTTACTGGCACAAACCCATAATTTATCCTTTGTAAACGAATTATACTCTGCTGAAACACAGTTTAATCCAACATATAATGGAAGGGGTGTGAATACCGTGATTGATTACGTTTTAATGTCAACCCAATTTGCACACTACCTTAAGAATTATACCCTGCATGACATCGTAATTAGCGATCATTACCCTCAGAGCCTGAACCTCCTAATAACTCCCCTTACTGTAGAAAGAGATGACAGGCCCACCCTGATAGACGATATCGAATTAATGCAGCGTAATGGATATACCCTGAAATGGTCACAGACTGACCCCGACTCTCTCCTGAAACAGTTACTAAGCGACTGCAAGCATGCTTTTGCAGACTGTTTAAGTGAGAATCCAGACCCAGGGCGATGTTTAAGTGCCTTTACTTTGATTATGCAATCTATAAAGAAAGCCCTTACTATCAGAAGGGGTAAGCCGGGAAAAAAAAGGGCCACTGGATGGTTTGATTATAACTGCTCACAAGCACATAGGAAATTGAAAAAGGCTCTAAAAGCCCCCAAAAGATCTTTAACTGAGATACGTAAGTGCAGAGAAGAATATAAAGCAGCAATGAAGAGAAGGAAATTGACTTTAAAAAGAACTCTGTGGGAAACTCTACACACAGCTAGCCGAACGAAAGATAATATTCTTTTTTGGAAAACAATCAACTCTCCTATGTTCGGGGACAGAGACTCCCCCAGGATGGAAATAGTGATCTCCGAAGAAGACTGGATTGCACACTTCTCTAAAATATACGCGCGGGCCAGCGATGCGAACCCTACATTTTCTGTATATGATCAAGCCCTCCAGGAAGGTACACGCCTGTTAATAACCCCACAATTTAGCCTTGAGAAGGTAGAGGAAGCCATAACTTTAAGTAAATCAGGGACAGCTCCGGGCCCCGATGGCGTTCCGATTGATATATACAAGGCCAATATTCACCTATGGGGGCCTGTACTGACACAGTCATTAAGGGCCATTTGCATTCCAGGTCCCCTACCATCTTGGTGAGATGGAAACCACTTAAAGGAGATAACTGGCCAGAGCCACAAGCTGCGCAGGAGAAAGTGGTCATTAACAAAACAATAGAGGAAGAGGTCAATACGACAAGGAAAGAAGATTTAAGTGAGGGAGAGTTGCAGGGTGATCGCAAACTGAAAAGAAAGAGAATTGCAAACAGGAGGTACGCAGGTCCTGAATGGGCTTATGCAACATCAGCTGAGAGGCAACAAGAATTCTTGGCGTTTTGTTTTGATCGTGAAATTCCAGGTCAATATCATGGTACTTGAAGTTGCCCAGAAATAAGAGACTGTGTTAAGTCAAAATTGAACAAAGGGAAACCTGAGAAAAGAGACTATTAAAATTACCGGATGTGACACTGTTAACCTGAATTGACTCTGAAAAACTGGATCCTGGGAGTGAGTGAAACGTTGTAAATACTTGCTAAAGAAAGACTTTGCTTGAGAAAAAAAAAAAGAGCTTTAGACCTTCCTTAGTTGATTGTTTGCCTTTATATTGTTCTGCTTTCTGATTCTTTACAGATCATGCCTAGATCAGGAGATGACGTTGAGGGAAAAATGCTTTGTAAATATTTGAGTATTGCTTTGGGTGTTGTGTGTGCGATAGTAATCATAGCCGTGATTGTGGAAATGCCATTGGTGGATAAGAGTGAGACTAACAATGCTACAAGTCCTGAGGCTACTACACTAACACCATGGGAGAGATTTGAGCAGGAACTAACACAAAAGGGGAACTATCTACTAATGTTTTCTATCGCTTGTTGAATGAGTATGTCGAAACAATGGATGCAAAGAATTGTTATGTGTGCACGAAAATTCCTTCGTCAGTACAAGAAGGGGTTTGCTATCATAGTTTGCCGTTAACCTACGGGATAAGTTGTAGTTTGTTATTAACAAGGTTTTATGATCAAGAATATATTCAGTACTTCTATTCTAATCTAGATGTAGGGGGTCATTTCAACCCTGGCGGACGGTGTTAAAGCTGCGGAAATACCGCAAACAGGCCTGCGGACAAAAAAAGGGAATTATGACCCTGGCGGAAACCGCCAACATAGACAGCCACTTTAACATTTCGACCACCACAGCGGTACAGACAAGCAGCGCGGCGGTCACCGCCAACAGACAGGCGGAAGACAATGTACCGCCCACAGTATTACAACCCGCCATCCGCCACCTTTTCCGGGGCGGATTCTCTGTGGATAAAAACACAGCAGAAACAGCTTTTGCTATGGGAAAACGCTCACCTGAACATATCCCACGAGGAACGAGGACTCCATGGAGCCGGAACTCCAAATACTCCCTGCCCTTGTGTTTCTGCTCCTCTATGACCAACAGCTACGTAGGCGCCGAAGACAACGGTGAGTACTGCACCTACGACACGGGGGAGGGGGGAGGCAAAAGTTAGGGGGACACCCACCAAACAAACCCACCCTCACATATTACAACATACACACCAATGCATTCACAAAAAATCTCAGTAACAACTCACAATCCCCCCGGAAGAATGAAAACACAAAGCGGAATTCGGTCAAACATTGTAATGTGCCAATATACATGTCATACAAAAATATACAGATATATATTTGAAAATCAGTCATAATTATATACAATACGAGAAGTAGTGCAGATATGTACATAACAATGTCCGTGCACCAACAGTCCAAAAATGCATGGGCGAGGCCCACAAACGATACCTGACCACAATCGGAGAGAACACTGCCGGGGCATCAGATAGAAATACTACAGGCACCTCAGGGGGAAGGGAAGGGGGGCACTTCAGCCGGATGACTGCAAAGCCAGATCCACGACGGGGCTCCATGCCCACTGATGTATCCTGGGGAGTGCAAAGCCACAGTCTCTCAAGTCTCTACAGTGGGTGGCTTGCCCACTGTGCCATCCTGGGGAGTGCAAAGCCACAGTCTCTCAAGTCTTTCCATTGGGTGGCTTGCCCACTGTGCCATCCTGGGGAGTGCAAAGCCACAGTCTCTCAAGTCTCTACAGTGGGTGGGTTACCCACTGTGCCATCCTGGGGAGTGCAAAGCCACAGTCTCTCAAGTCTCTACAGTGGGTGGCTTGCCCACTGTGCCATCCTGGGGAGTGCAAAGCCGCAGTCTCTCAAGTCTCTACAGTGGGTGGGTTGCCCACTGCTATAGCCTGGGGAGTGCAAAGCCACAGTCTCTCAAGTCTAACAAGTGGGTGGCTTGCCCACTGTGCCATCCTGGGGAGTGCAAAGCCACAGTCTCTCAAGTCTCTACAGTGGGTGGCTTGCCCACTGTGCCATCCTGGGGAGTGCAAAGCCACAGTCTCTCAAGTCTCTACAGTGGGTGGGTTGCCCACTGCTATATCCTGGGGAGTGCAAAGCCACAGTCTCTCAAGTCTAACAAGTGAGTGGTGGGTTGCTCTCAAGTAGATGCAGGTCTCTACTGGTACTGGGGGGGACTGGTGCCCAGACTGGATGAGTCTCCCCGTGAAAGGTCGTGTCCTGTCACTGTCCCAGCTGCACATGGGATAAGGATGCCTGATGTGGCGGTCCATTCAGTCCTACCCGGTGCTTGCCCTGTTCAGCGGTGCTTTGCCATGGCGGTTCAGGACTGTTCAGCGGTGCTTTGCCATGGCGGTCTTTGCCCTGTTCAGCGGTGCTTTGCCATGGCGGTCTTTGCCCTGTTCAGCGGTGCTTTGACATGACGGTCTTTGCCCTGTTCAGCGGTGCTTTGACATGGCGGTCTTTGCCCTGTGCAGCGGTGCTTTGCCATTGCGGTTCAGGACTGTTCAGCGGTGCTTTGCCATGGCAGTCTTTGCCCTGTTCAGCGGTGCTTTGCCATGGCGGTCTTTGCCCTGTTCAGCGGTGCTTTGACATGGCGGTCTTTGCCCTGTTCAGCTGTGCTTTGCCATGACGGTTCAGGACTGTTCAGCGGTGCTTTGCCATGGCGGTCTTTGCCCTGTTCAGCGGTGCTTTGCCATGGCGGTCTTTGCCCTGTTCAGCGGTGCTTTGCCATGGCGGTCTTTGCCCTGGTCAGCGGTGCTTTGACATGGCGCTCTTTGCCCTGTTCAGAGGTGCTTTGACATGGCGGTCTTTGCCCTGTTCAGCGGTGCTTTGACATGGCGGTCTTTGCCCTGTTCAGCGTGCTTTGCCATGGCGGTCTTTGCCCTTTTCAGCGGTGCTTTGACATGGTGGTCTTTGACCTGTTCAGCGGTGCTTTGACATGGCGGTCTTTGCCCTGTTCAGCGGTGCTTTGACATGGCGGTCTTTGCCCTGTTCAGAGGTGCTTTGACATGGCGGACTTTTTCCTGTTCAGCGGTGCTTCGACATGGCGGTCTTTGCCCTGTTCAGCAGTGCTTTGACATGGCGGTCTTTGCCCTGTTCAGCGGTGCTTTGACATGGTGGTCTTTGCCCTGTTCAGCGGTGCTTTGACATGGTGGTTCTGATACGGACATTGGTGTGTGGCATGACGTTCTCTACACTGGACATTGGTGTGTGGCATGATGTTCTCTACACTGGACATTGGTGTGTGGCATGATGTTCCATCATTGCCCAGCGGGGCTGTGGCAGCCGGGGCCCTCCAGGGCACTGACTCCGACGGTGGCAGTGGTCTCCTGACCAGTGACGATACTTGGGCCCTCCTGGGAACTGACTCCGGCGGTGGTCTCCTGACCAGTGACGATATTTGTGCCCTCATGGGCTGTGACTCTGGCGGTGGTCTCCTGACCAGTGACGATACTTGGGCCCTCCTGGGCACCGACTCCGGCGGTGGCGGTGGTCTCCTGACCAGTGACGATACTTGGGGCCTCTTGGGATGTGACTCTGGCGGTGGTCTCCTGACCAGTGACGATACTTGGGGCCTCTTGGGCTGTGACTCTGGCGGTGGTCTCTGGACCAGTGACGATACTTGTGCCCTCTTGGGCACTGACTCCGGCGGTGGCGGTGGTCTCCTGACCAGTGACGATACTTGGGCCCTCATGGGCTGTGACCCTGGCGGTGGTCTCTGGACCAGTGACGATACTTGTGCCCTCCTCGGCTGTGACTCTGGTGGTGGTCTCCTGACCAGTGACGATACTTGTGCCCTCCTGGGCTGTGACTCTGGCGGTGGTCTCTGGACCAGTGACGATACTTGGGAACTCCTGGGCACTGACTCCGGCGGTGGTCTCCTGACCAGTGACGATACTTGGGCCCTCCTGGGCTGTGACTCTGGCGGTGGTCTCTGGACCAGTGACGACGGTGCTGGCGGTTGTGTCTAGACCGCCGGAAATGATGGCACACTTCTCTGCCGTGACACTCACAACAGGCTGGGCAGACTTCCTCTGGCCCTTCTCCACCTTTGGTGGAGTCACAGCTGACTCTCCAATCCCCTTGGAACCCATGTCAGTTGTTTTCCCACCAGGAGTCTTAACACGGTCCCGTCGTCCACTCTCCAATTTTAGAGCCTTTACAGGGGAACGGCTGCCAGTGCCTTGGCTCCGGGTCCTACTGCCTGCCCTGGTGGCCAGTGCACTCCAGAAACCTTGAACAGGCACCACTGGTATTGGAGGCTTTTTGGCTGAGGCGCTACGATGGGACTGATGAATTGGAGGGGGGGCAAAAAGGTCAACTTTACAGAGGGACAGTTTCTGACGAACACTGGGATGGGTAGCTGGAGGGGGTCTGGGAGTGGAGGAAGAGGAGGTGGTTGTCGGAGGAGTCACTTTAGGTGTTTTGGGTGCAGGTGCAGGTACTGGAGGCTGTCGTGAGGTGGATGGATGTTGGGTGAGTGATTGCCGGCGTTTGTGTACTTTGGGAGGGGGCCTCACAGACACACTGGGACAGGACACAGGGGACGTGTAAATGGCAGTGGAGGTGGTGAGTGCAGGTGAGTGGCTTGTGGTGCTGGGTGTCCTGGTGCGATTCATGGTGCCTGTAGATGTGGTACATGCAGGTGTGTGTGTGTAGACGAGACTGAGAGGGAGGAGGGAGAAGAGGAGGAGGGGGTCGCAGTGGAGGCAGTGGATGTTGCTGTGTCTGTATGTGGGTGAGGCTTGCATGAGTGCCTGTGGTGTGTGTGGTGCCTATGTTTGCTTGAGCTACTTGTGTGTGTTGACTTGTGTGCATGCTGGTCTGTAGGTGTGCTTGGGATGGGCTGGGGTACAGGAGATTGGGTCTGGGTGGAGGAAGTTGGAGGGGGGAGGCTAGACACAGGGACAATGGCTGCCATCAGTGCTGAGGCCAGAGACTGTAGGGTTCGCTGAAGGACAGCCTGACCAGAATGAATGCCATCCAGGAATGCGTTACCGTGTTGCAACTCTCGTTCTACACCCTGGATGGCATTCACAATGGTAGACTGCCCAACAGTGAGTGACCTGAGGAGATCAATGGCCTCCTCACTGAGGGCAGCAGGGGTGACTGGGGCAGGGCCTGAGGTGCCTGGGGCGAAGGTGATGCCCACCCTCCTGGGTGAGCGGGCACGGAGCGAACGCTGAGGGGCTGCTGGGAGGGGGGGCTGATAGGGGAGGTGGCGGCTGTACCTGTAGAGGTGGGGGGCACAGATGGTGCCGCCACCACAAGGGAGCCCACATCGGCGGACGAGTCCGTGTCGCTGCTTGGTGATCCGGTGGCCGACGTGAAGCTCCCCTCGCCCTCCGTCCCACTGGTGCATTCAGAGTCTGTGGTGTGGCCCTCCATGGCCATGTGGGATGCAGCTCCCTCGTGCTCAGGTGCCACTGTACCTCCGCCTGTTGATGCTGATGTACAAAAGGACAGGGAGAGCAGAAAAAGGGGGGGAGACTGAAGAAAGAGAGTTTTAGTGCATGGCATACCGCTACCGTTGGCGGACAAGACAAACGCAGCAGCCCCCTGCATTACGCCGTGCTCCTGCCCTCTGCACATGCAATTTCTGGGATAGGGCCTATATGGCAATGGTGGACATCTGCGCACATGGATGCCACAGGGGCAACTATACCTCGACTTGGCACTCTGCTGAGGTGGGGTAGAGTGCCACATGGCCTACATTATGGAGGGGCCTTGCCTACCTAACTCGCCCTGGCCTAGGGACACCCACAGCCCACCTCCCCCACCCAGACACCTCCACTGCACGCAAAGTCCGCAGAATGAGGTTGTACTCACCCCCTTGTGTCTGCTGTGATGCCCTCAAGCGCCCATCCAACTCCGGGTAGGCCACCGGCAGGATCCGGAACATCAGGGGGATCATGGTGCGACGGGCACCCCTCCCACGTTTGGAGGCCATCCCCAGCTTAGCCTCCGCCGTCTTCTTGCTGCAGCGGCGAATGTCCTCCCATCACTCTGGCAGTGGGTGCCCCGTCTCTGGTGGGCCCCCAGGGTCCAGACCTCCTTGGCGATGGAATGCCAGATGTCCCTCTTCTGGTGGGCACTGACCTACTTGACATGCACAGGGGAAGAAGAGAAGTCATTAGCAAGAGCACCGTCGAAGTGAGTGGCCCACATCCCTGCCCTTGCCATGTGGCACATGCATTCACAGTCCTTCATGTTCACTGCACTCTGGCCACTTCCCTCTTACAACCAGCACTCTCCACCCAGGCCTAGCCCATACAACGTGCTCCCTGTGTACTAACCTGTTGGTCTGGAGGACCGTAGAGTAGCGTGTACTGAGGGAGGACCCCGTCTACCAGTTTCTCCAACTCCTGTGCAGTGAAGATAGGGGCCCTTTCCCCAGACGCAGCAGCCATCGTCGCTTCCAGACCGAGGTCACAGCAGCACTTGCAGTGTAGGTCCTCTCCTGTCGAAGGTCAGGTATCTAGTGAGTGAACAGATAGAAAATGGCGGTGACATCCGCGGCGGTGATGTCCGCGGCGGTGCGCATCATCACCGCCGGCGCACCGGTTCATTGGCTCCTGGGACCCATGGGGTCCCATGTTAACCAATGCAGAATTGCGCTGCGGTCTACGACCGCCTACCGCGACGGTGTGCAACGCCAGCACAGTTACCCCACGATCCCATTGTCCCAGTTTAGAGGTCAGGCAGCCGCCATTTCAGGGGCCCACATGGCTTCATTTACTACTGCGTCACGCATAGCTAGGCCTAACCTCAACACACATACAGGAAGGGTTTTGTGAGTGGTGTAGTCTTGTGTGTAACTGTGGGTACATAACTGGAGGAATAATGACTGGTTCTTCGCTGTTGTCCTTCGTAGGCACCGTCAGCTGGGACATATGAGAAGATGGCGGAATCCTCCGGTGTACCGACCGCTGGTGGACCTGTTGACAATGGAAGAGAGACATGTCATCGTCACCTACCGGTTTGACGGTGCCACTATCCAGGAACTATGTACCCAGTTGGAGCCAGACCTGATGTCACCAATCCGCAATCCGACTGGAATCCCCCCTGACGTGCAGGTGCTGTCAGTGCTCCATTTCCTTGCAAGTGGGTCTTTTCAGACAAAAGTGGCCATGGCATCAGGGATGTCCCAGCCTATGTTTTCCAATGTGTTGTCCAGAGTGTTGGCTGCCCTGCTGAAACACGTAAGGAGATACATCATTTTCCCTCAGGTGGAGGATTTGCCTACAGTGAAAGGTGACTTCTATGCCCTTGGACATATCCCCAACGTCATAGGTGCCATTGATGGGACCCATGTAGCTCTGGTCCCCCCCCACAGGAGTGAGCAGGTGTACAGGAACAGGAAGAGTTATAATTCCATGAATGTCCAGATGGTCTGTTTGGCAGACCAGTACATCTCGCAGGTAAATGCTATGTTCCCTGGCTCAGTGCATGACGCCTACATCCTGCGGAATAGCAGCATCCCTGATATGATGGGTCAACTCCAGAGGCACCGTGAATGGCTATTGGGGGACTCTGGTTACCCCAACCTGTCCTGGCTATTGACCCCAGTGAGGAATCCCAGGGCAGAGGAACGGTACAATGAGGCCCATTGGCGGACTAGGAGGGTGATCGAACGCACCTTCGGCCTCCTGAAGGCAAGGTTCAGGTGCCTCCATATGACAGGTGGATCCCTATTCTACTCAACGAAGAAGGTGTGCGACATCATCATCGCCTGCTCCATGCTCCATAATTTGGCTTTGAGACGCCAGGTGCCTTTTCTGCAGGAGGATGATCCAGATGACTGTGTTGTAGCAGCTGTGGAGTCTGTGGAGCCTGTGGACAGTGATGAGGATGAAGCTGAGGAAGAAGACAACGACAACAGGGAGTCAGTCATACAGCAATATTTCCAGTGAGACACAGGTGAGAACATTTTCATTTTTAGCATTACATTAACTTTCACATGTCTACCTCTATCCTGTTTCTCGATTTAAATCACTATTTGGTAACTGAGTTGTACCCTTCCATTACGGTTTCACAGGTGTGGTTAACTAGGTGTCAACTGCTTGCATCCTTCAAGGGCTTGTGATGTGTGACATAGGCATGTTAGCCTTACAACGGTAAACCCATTATGACACTGTCATTGATAATACATATTTACTAAATCGCAGACTGACTCCAGATTGTTTTGTGATTCAAGGGTGTTTCTTGAAGTGCTCTGAAATGTGAGGGGTTTGTAAAATGAGGATGGGTGATGGCGGAGGAATGTCCATGGCAGAGTCCAGTCTATTAGTCTCACAGGTACACTGCCCATCTGGGCATAGGAAGTGGAGCTGGTGCAGTTTAAGTATGGACAGGGTAACAAAGTGGGACAGTGGGAGGACAATCAGGGTGGTCTCATTTCCTGGCGGGGGTCTTGCCATCTTGCTCTGTCCTGTTCCTGGATCTCAGGGACCGCTTACGTGGTGGTTGTCCGTCTGCAGGGGGTGGGGTGCTGGTGTGTTGGTCCTGTGGCGGGGCATCCTGTCCACTAGCGCCGGCGGAGGTGGTGGGCAGTTCATCGTCCTGGCTAGTGTCAGGGGCCCCTTGGAGTGCCACGGTGTCCCTCAAGGTCTGCTGTATGTCCTTCAGCACCCCTACGATGGTGCCCAGGGCGGAGCTGATGGTCCTGAGCTCCTCCCTGAAATACTGTTTGTCCTGCAGGCGCAGGGTCTCCTGCAACTTGTCCAGGACCGTTGCCATCGTCTCCTGGGAGTGTTGGTATGCTCCCATGATGGAGGACAGGGCCTCGTGGAGAGTGGGTTCCCTTGGCCTGTCCGCCCCCTGTCGCACAGCAGCCCCCCCAGTTCCCCTGTGTTCCTGAGCCTCCGTCCCCTGGACCGTGTGCCCACTACCACTGCCCCCAGGTCCCTGTTGTTGTTGGGGTGGTGGGTTACCCTGGGTGCCCTGTAGTGGTGGACACACCGCTGATTGACCTGTCCTGGGTAGGGAGGTTTGGGCCCGCTGGGTGGGTGCTTTGCTGGTGTTACCAGAGGGTGGAAGGTCGGTGTTGGGCTGTGCCTGTGCAAGGGGAACCGACTGTCCAGAGGCCCACGATGGTCCGGGCTGGTCCTCAGGATCCAGTAGGGCAGAGCTGCTCTCGTCACTGTGGGCCTCTTCTGGGGGTGGAGTGGTGTTGTCTGGACCCTCTGGTGTGGTGACGGTCCTTCGGGTTCCTGCAGGGGCATAAGAGCATGATTATTGCATGTGTGTGTGTAATGGTGTGCAATGGTTAGTTAGTTGTGGGGGAGGAGGTGGGGGTCCGCCGCCAGTCCGCTGTACCCCGATGTTGTGCCTGGAGACCATTGAACGCACCTTCCCCCGTAGGTCGTTCCACCTCTTCCTGATGTCCTCCCTATTTCTTGGGTGCTGTCCCTCGGCGTTCACCCTGTCCACTATTCTGCACCATAACTCCATCTTCCTGGCTATTGATGTGTACTGTACCTGTGAGCCAAATAGCTGTGGCTCTACCCGGACGATTTCCTCCACCATGACCCTGAGCTCCTCCTCGGAGAAGCGGGGGTGTCTTTGGCGTGACATGGGGTGGTGTGGGTGATGTGTGGGGTGGTGTATATGGTGATGAGTGTGGTGAGTGTAGTGGTGTGTGGTGTTTTGTGCATGGATGTTGTGTGGGTGATGGTGTTGTGTGCCTCTGTGTGATGGGGTTGTCTATTCTGTGCTCTCTCTCTGTCCTTTGTTCGTGTTTTTTTGGTCATAGGGGTCTGTGGGTGATGTGGGTGTGTGTTTTATATTGTATTGGGTGTGTGGGAGTGTTGTTTGTATGTGTATCAGGTGTGTGTATTTGGAATTGTCCAATGTGGCGGTGTTTTGGAGATGTGTGTGTATTTTGAGCGCAGCGGTGTGTACCGCCAGTGGAATACCGTGGTTGAAAGACCGCCGCGTGGATTCGTGGGTCGTAGTAGCATGGGCGTGTTTCTGTTGACGTGGAGGTGGAGGATTTGTTTCCGCCAGTTTATCACTGACCTTTGGTGTGGCGGTCTTGTGTGTCTGAATTTCGGCGGATTCCAAGATGTGTGTCATAATAGCTGTGGCGGAATACCGCCGCGGCGGCGGTGTATTGGCGGTCTTCTGCACGGCGGTAAGCGCCTTTTACCGCCAATGTTGTAATGACCTCCAGAGTGTTTTCTTTTGTGCCTATAAATGAATATTTGAGTAAGGTAGCTAGAGATCATAGTATAAAAATAGTTAGGGGTTTCTTTGAGCCCACACTGACATTTGGTACAGCTTATGCGCATCGCAATAATCTAACCTACTTTCTAAAGCCTGTAGAGAAGAGCTTTTAGATCACACTGATGATAGAAGAAAAGCGTTAAAAGAAAATCTAGAAAAGGGATTAGAGAAACAAACGTTTGCAAATGATTATGCTTATAGTGCAATAAAGACACAGGGCAAATTAGCTATAGATGTATTGCACGTAGGAAAGCTTTGTGTATATATAGGCCAAAATCTGACCATGACACTTTATTTGTGGGAACAAGTGAGTGCAGACATGTGTTTTTGTTTCAGAGTAAGTGGACGTTCATGTTAAATGGACAGGATCCAGCGATCCCAGGGATCTATTACATATGTGGACTTAATGCTTATTACCGTCTTCCAAAGGGATGGTATGGGACATGTTATTTGGGAATAGTTTTTCGAAAGATTTACCAATTTGATGACTTAAGGAAGTTTCCTAAAGTGTCTGAATTACATCATACTAGACAGAAAAGAGAAACAGCGGCTGCTGTCTTAGATGATATATTTGGAGCCATAATTCCTTCAGTGGGAGTTATCTTAAACTCCATAAAGATTCAAAAGTTGTCTACTATTGTGGATAACATGTTGACAAACTTCACAGGGGCTATACTCCTGATAGATACTGAACTTGCTGCAGAGAGGGCTATGACTCTTCAAAATAGGCTTGCTTTAGACATTCTTTTAGCAAAAACTGGCGGAGTCTGTAAGATGCTTAATGAGAGGCATTGTTGTGCCTATATACCCGACAATAGTAATAAGATTAGAAGTATGCTTACTAACCTAACACGAGATAGCGCAGATTTAAAGGAGCTGAAAGAACCTGGAGTTTGGGAAAAGGTTGGAAAGGGACTTGCTAAAGTGGTAAGTTGGTATAGTACTATTTGGCATGGGATATTTGCAAAAATAATACAGGGAATATTGATTGTTTTGCCTTGTTTATTCGGACTATGGTTATTGTTGTAAGCAAGTCACATAAGGAACATTTATATACAACAGGCTTATTTTCCTTGTAAATAGGTGAGAACATTATTACAGCGATACATTGATATTCTCGTTAAGAGTATTGTAACATAGTATAATCATTATATCTTTAAATATGCTTATTATTATATTATATAGTTATTAAAGTGTAAATAGTTGAAATGGTACATTCCTGACTCACCTTAGAATACGAAGATGGATGGTCTAGCTGGGAGCTCACCTTGGAATGTTGAGTAGTGAGCAGCTGGATGGCCTGATGAAGAGTTTGTGAATAAAGTTCCTGTCTTGAAGTGTTGTCTACTGTCCATCTTTACAACAGTTATCATGTAAAATTAGTAAAAGAATTTGAGAAAAATTGGCAAAATGCAATATGAGGAGAGAAGAAAAGAAAAGGGAGAAAATATTCAAAGCAAAATACGAAAAGTCAAAAAGGGGGAAAGAAATTGAAATGATCGAACTAAGAAAGTGAAAGGTTCTGAAGAGAAAGGATTTGTGTGATGACAAGTGTCATCAGAGGAGGGATTGTTGGAGTGTAGCTTTTATAATCAAAATTAACAATTAAATGTTTGCAAATTAATGTGCAATGATGCCGAATAGAAATGCATTGCTGTGTTTTACTAAACGTGCATTTGAAATGTGCCCAAGGGGAGTGGCCACCAACGTATACGATGACTAATGAAATTGACTAATAATGAAATATTAATGTACTAATGTGTGATTTTGTACTAGTATTAAAGGTTATATGTTAAGGTTTGCTGAAATTAATTACTAGGTCTTAGCATGAGTCGGGGCCTAGTTGCCCGGTTTCATATTAAAGGTGTTTTTCTAACGTGCAATGTGCTGACTTGCTGAAGGACATGTAGACGTACTTTTCCAGAAGCTAGAAGATATATGTAGCCGTAGTAAACTCTTTCTCATGAGACTCGACTTGATCTAGGAGACTTTCTTGCCAAATGCAACAGTGTAAACTTGCAACAGGTACAAGGTCGTCTAAACTGGTATAGACAATGGAACTACTGACTGGGTCTGTGAGAGGACAGAGAGAACATTAAATATTACCTGATATTCTAACCGTTGAAGACGTCAATCACAAGAGCCAATAAACTACGTGAGAACTGTTATGAGGTGAAAATTTTGATGAGGCAACTAGTAAACCATTGGATGGAGATAGTGGTGCACCAAAGCTTGCCCAATTGGAATTTAGGGGACTGTACGACAAAAAGGGATATAATCTTTTGACACAAGGAGAAATGAGCCAATATATGACATTCTTGCCGTCACCTAGCCAATTTGTCACTCTGCCTAAAGACTTTACTGTCTGACTCTTCAAACCATCCTTACCTTTGCCTTGCACGATCTATACTTTCCTCCTTATGAGGGAAGTGTCCCTTCTTGCCCCGTCTTGCTGAACTTTGCTGTGTTTCCTGGCTGATGGCGAATCAACTGATGTCCTGAGGATGAAGACTGACTCTGTATGCTGACCCATTACGGAGAGTAACTATGATGATGAAATTCTAATTGTCTGTTTGCCTTTCCTTTCTAGGTACCAACTGCTTCTTTTGATAGAGACCATAGTTAGATGTTTTCTAAATTTGTGTTGCTAAATTGTTTTGCATGAAGCCCAACATTCTAATGCTAATTTGAGGCTAGTTGAGGAGTTCACTAAACGAATGCAAATAGACAAATTACTGAATCTATGCTCTGTTGAATAATGCGCTAATGATACTCTGCTAAAAGTTAATCCATGTTGACATCGTGCTATGTTCTAATGTTTATGATTCTTGCTTTGATGAAATCTTACTCGAGTTGCCATATTATAACAGTGTTGATGTGTTTTATGGTTTTGAGACTAATAAACTTGCTAATAGATTGTAACCAATAGGGAATAAATATCAAAATCCTTATAAATTCGGTCTGTTTATTCATGACTGAAAGGTCATGGTGTGTCCCGATTCTTATTAATATCATTATATAGATTGAATTGATTTGTTATGGTGAATATCAATGGTGTTATTGCTCTATTGATTGACATGTTGATTAATTGCCTCGTCCTAAGGTGTCTTCAATCATGGTGAAAAGATTCATTGTCCTAAAACGAGTCCCAGTCTAAGTAAATTATCTAGTAAGGGACGCGTTACCAATAGATAATCCTCAATTTGATTAATTGTGAAAACAAGCATAAAAGGTGACAGCTCTTGGTTGTTCTAAGCACCTTTTTTAAATGAGGAACTTTCTCCTAGAAAAATAAAAATTCCCAAAACTAGAAAAGAAAGATGGCAAATGAAGGAAAAAGAGCCCACAGGATTTCCATTACTTCTGCATAAAGATACAGCGAAACATTTAGCAACGCAGACTTTTAAAATGGCCCTCACTGGTCATATCCCAGCCTGGACGCAAATTCAAAAAGTGAAGCTACAGCCCTAGCCACAGCATTTTTTTAAATCCTCCACTGTGGAGCCCAATTGCCTTTCTGGTCAAAAATAACTCCTATGTAAGGGAAGGTCGAAACCCTCATGACCTCGTGCCCACCTCTCAGAATTTGTTTGTGGCGCTTATTTGGCTTTCCAAGCACCAAAACATGGGACTTTGAATAATTTACCTCCATGTCCAAAGAGGACATAAAGTCGACAAAAGCATCAAGCTGGCGTTGAAGACCCACCGTGGTTCTAGCCACCAAAACTGTGTCGTCTACATAAACCAAGGCAGGTATCAAGCACAATCCAACCTGTGAACTGTCCTTAGAAATAGTAGACAACACTGAGCACAGATTGTTTATGTATATCGTGAACAATAATGGGGGCTAAAATACACCCCTGCCACACCCCTCTGTGAATCTTTATAGAGGCTTTTGAGGACTCTTCTTGGCTAAATCTGACCCTTGCCGAAAATTCAAAATACAAATCATGCAAAAAATGGACAAGGCTTGGGTCCAGTGCTATATCTCTAAGCATTCGCCATAACTTAGATCTGTTGACCTGGTCAGAAACCGATGACAGGTCCATAAAAGCTAAATATAGGCTCTCCTTTACCACCATGTATTTACCCAATAGGAGTTGGAGGTTAAGACACTGATCGAGAGTGCCCCTTCCTTGTCTAAACCCGCACTGGAAACAGGAGATAACATTCCTCTGATCTAACCAATCTTGTAATCTAGTCAGGATTGCCTTGCCCAGGACCTTTACCGATGAATCAAAAAGTAAAATTGATCTGTAACATTTCAGATCAGACCACAGCCCATTTTTAAACACTGGGATGATACCGAGCATTGCCAAAATGAGGGAGGGTCTGCCCGACAAGCTGCGTTTAATACACCTGTTAATACTTTGGCCCAGAATTGAGTATCCTTAATAGTTAAACTAACCAGCACCCCATCTGGGCCAGAGGCCTTATTATTTGACATTGCAATGATGGAAGCCTCTATCTCTTCTTCGGTAAACCAGCTGGAAGAATCTCCCCCAACAGTACCGGGCTCGTCCTCGCTGGTGCAGTTATGTAAACAGCTGTAAATAACTGAAAAATAGTTAACCCATTCAGCAGCTGTCATTGTACACTCCATGATCCTATTGATCACCCCGAACAAAAAGTGTTGCTTAATCTAGTCCAAAAACAAAGCACTGTTACTCAAAACATAAGGATTCAACAAGGCTTGTTCCCTAAACTCCTTTTTCTGATGTTGAACAGCTACTGTATACGCCTTACGACTACTGGCAATCTCGTGCCTGACTCTGGGGACCTGCTTAAGCGACCTTTTCAATTTAAGAAGGGCATTGGAGCAATTCAAAATTAAACTATCTCTCACCCAGAGCTTTCCCCTGCCTTCTAGGGACCCAAAGTTTACGGCCAATCTTCTTACAAATCCTTTCAAAGGCCTTGAGAAGAACTTTATCATCTACTTGATCCATCAGGCAGACTTCGACATCAGAACTAATCTCAAGGTACAGGGTATCTATACAAGCATCATGCATCACATGGCTCCATTTCAACCTGCACTACTGTTCATATGCACTAATCTCCATGTTAGTGGGCCCAGTAGCTGCGAACTCCTCCCTTCGAGGGCCCCAATCCAAATAAAGAACTGGAGGATTGTGATTGCTAAACACAGACCATCGTACATCACAACCAACAACCAGACCTGTCTAGGAGGAGACAAAAATATAATCAATAGTGGTACTGGCCCATCTCCCCTTAAAGATGGGAGCTAAATGTCCTGCTAGGCCCACACCGACTTAGGCTAGAATATTTTCTGCCAAGATTTCATCCAAAAAACTGGCCTCCAGGGAATGCTCAATATGGCAACCCTGCTCTCAATCTACCAATTTGTTGAAATTGGACCGCAGCAATTCAAAGGACAAAGGTGCAGATTGAAATCACCCAGAATGACCAAATAATAAGGGCCCCTACACATCCCTTTGAAATGCTGCAGAGCTAAGTGCAGAGTACCCAGACAGGCAGTGGAATATCCCCGATCAAATGAATTATAAAAATTTAACAAAAAAATACTCCAAAGGCCCTCAAAATCTATTTTGACCACCAACAGATGCTGGGTATCAATCAATAACTGTGAATGGGTACACCTCCCCCCCTTGTACTGCCCAACTGGGAAGGCTCTGTTGGTAAAGAAAAAATGACATACATATCTAGCAATAAATTGGGCTCAATTTCCCACGTCTCTTGCAAACCCGCAACATAGCATTTTTTAATCTCCTTAATCCAGGCTGCATTCTGTTTCTTATTGGCCAACCCGGCTATATTCCAGATACAAAATCTAAGAGGCGGACTTGATTACACTGCTTTGCCACTAGGGGATTAACCTCTGTCTGAGGGACATAGGTAGAGTCCTTGCTTTGTCAATCAATGCCATCAATATCCACTTCTGGCTGGAACCTGTTCCTCAGAGGTAAAGGTGGTATCAGTCTGCTAATCCATGTCAGATTTCCCTCCGCTGGGCGACCAAGATTCTTATAAACCCTTGATGGCAACTCATCTGAGGGGGGATAGAAAAAGCCTAATGGGAGGACCTTGATGTCAGACCTTGCTACTCTCACAAGATGATAGTTAAAAATGAACTGCCCAGTTATATCAACTTGAGTAAAATTGAACACAAAGCAATCACCCTCGTACAATTGTCCTGCCGTACCCAACCACCTCATTCCTCTGCCCATAATGATGTTGTCACACTCCCTGGCTGATAATTCACCCCTCCTCTGGCACCAATGTTTAACTTTCCAGATAATTTCTTCTATAGATTTGCCTAACCACTCAGCCAGCAGGAGAACATTCACCACAACGGCAACATACGATGTACAAGCAGGGGAGAGGTTCAATATTAACGATATTGCCAACCACATCTTTGGGGCAGGTCTCTCGGGGTCTCTGTTCACTGAACCAAAATAAAAACCAAAGTGAAAATTCCCCCTAAAAGAGGAAGAAGCTCCCGCCAGTTTCTCAGCCTGAGAGTTTGTATAGCCTGCATTTGACTTATGCCTGTCCTTCTCACTTCTGCTGACCTTTACAAACCCGACGGTATGAGTGGAAGACTTAGCTGCAGCTCCTTGAGTGATAGCCTGCTTAGTTGAAGGTGATACACATGCGGCACCCATTTGTGTAGACAAGCAGCACTCTCCACCAACAACTACTCTAGAAGGTGCAGTTCCATTCTGATCCAATATTGTCCTTAAGGGGGACCCCTTCAGAACTTAACAAAGTGACCCCCTGCTGTGTCTCAATTAAATTTAGCCAGGCTCTAATGGGGAGGAGATGAACATCCAACATCTACTACATTCGCTTAAAGATGGCCTCCATGTCATTACCCTGCGGGGAGGGAGTGACTGCCCCATGTCCACTCCCTCATGCCACCAACTGCTGTTTCTTTCCTGCTCCACACGGCCCCTGTTTCTTCCTTTTTGCTGCCGGTTCAACCGGTGAGGCAGGATTCCCCACCCGTAAAGAGCTACTTTTATCTCCCAGGGGAGCTGCTCCACTCATAAGTGCCCAGGCTTGGCAATCCTATAAGGAACCTTGCTCCCCCTTTGGTAAAACTTTTGTACCAGGCCATCAGCACCTCCCAGACCTCCCAAGGCAAAACTATCTCCTCTGTCACTGTGTTCCTTGAGGCCAGCAACTTGACCCATGACAACCTTCTCTCCATCAAGTCAATTTCCGATGACACTACAACAATCACCCCCTCCAGTATCTTATCAATGCTGGTAGACTTCCAGGGAGCAACTAAACCTCCCACTGCTTTGCACTTTTCCATTGTAAAGGGAAAAAAACACTGTAACCCTTGCCAGATATGCTGACAAAATGGAAAAAGGGCAAACCTTAGACGTCAGAGGGATGGTCCAGCCCAGCCATGTCTGGCCGCGGATGAGGGCAGATGTGCCCGCTCTTGGCCCAGTCTTTGCCCAGGTGTGTCCCGCACAGTGGGGGCCAGAGATCACCTTTATCACACCTCCCAGTGCATAATGTCTGCCAAGCGGCAGCACTGCCACAACTCCTGCTGGATGTTGGAGTTCGCCTCCTGCCTTTGGAGATTCCCATGCAGCGGGGGCCTCCTGGAGTGTAATGTCTGCCAAGCGGCTGCCCTGTCGCAACTCCTGCTGGATATTGGAGTTTGCCTCCTGCCTGTGAAGATTTCTGCACTGCAGGGACCAGAGATCCCCTTTATCGTGCCTCCTGGCGTGTAATGTCTGCCAAGCGGCCGCCCTGCCGCAACTCCTTCGGGTGATGGAGTTTGTCTCCTGCCACACTCTTTTCATGGACAGCCCTTTCAGGTGGAGAAATCAGAAAAGGTGTCACTAATCAGTTTTAGTGTTCAATAGATACTCAAAATAAAAATAAAAAGTATTGCAAGGAGTGGCCTACTGGTCAGAAAACCAATCTTTTCAAACCACCAAAATATTTCACTACAAAACATGCTTATCATTGATACTCCAATGTATAGGCATGTATTTGATTGCCCTTTAACTCAGAGGTAACAAGGACATACTTGTTAGAGAAAATTCCACTACCTATTATCCAGAGGTCACACCTTTAAGACAAATGTGAACCACCCATGTACCTACAGCTATAATTGAGGTTTTCTTCCACATTGGAATACCAAAGGAATTCCTAACCTATAAAGGGGCTTCCTTTGTTTCCAAACTAATGTCCTAAATTTGCGAATAACTATGAATGAAACAGTTAAAAACTTCTGCATATCACCCTCAGACAGATGGACTGATAGATCAATATAATGCCAGCCTGAAATTGAAAGAAAATCACTGAGTTGGAAGGGAAAAATGAATATAATGATTGATATTACCCTTTTTCCTATCAGGTCTCAGACACTAGTCCGCCTAGGATTCTCCCTGCTCAAACTCTTATTTGGATGCAAATCCTGGATTGTCTTAGAAATGACATGAGAGGTATGGGAAAGTCAACCCAATTAGAGACAACCCTTACTGAAATATGAATCACAACTATGGGCTTGCAAAGGGAAACCAAAAGAATTATTGAAGGATAATTTTGAGAGAGCTCAAGATAAACAACATTATTATAAACAGCATAACAAGCTCAGAGAAATTCAATTGAGAGAATTGGTATCACTGCTTCTCATTCCAGTGAAAATAAAATGTTAGCACAGTGGCAACATCCTTGTAAATCTTCCCAGAGAAATGGTAAATTTACAAGTCAACTGGAATGCTCAGAGAAAAAGAAAGAAACATTAATTGTACATATCAACCTTTTATAAAAAAAATAAAATGGGAAGGCCCTCTACCTGGCACATACACAGCTACATGGGGAGGGCATCAGTATAAAAAGTCCCTATAGGATCCCTGAGGCCAGACGACTTGCTATCAGAGAAGTAGTAAAGAAAATGCTAGACTTAGGAGATCTGTAAACTTCCCATAGCAAGTGGAATGCCCCCTTTGTCTTAGTGCCAAAGCCTGATCATTCTATTAGATTTTGTATAGATGTTCACAAAGTTAACCAATATTTCTAAATTTGACTCCCATCCACTACCAAAAATAAAGAAATGTTTTAGCAACTGAGGATGTACTTTGGACCTAACAAAAAGTAGTTGGCAGATCCCATGAGACTATATGACAAAATAAAAAAACAGACATTTCTATTTGTGAAGGCCTGTATCAGTTTACAGCACTCCCCTTTGGACTCCATGGAACTTCCATCACATTTTAGAGGTTGATTAAAACCCTACTATAAAGCATGAATAATAAGTCTCAGCATACTTAGAGTGCCAACTTTACATATAGTAAATCTAGGAAAAGACATTTACATTATAAAAGAAGAGTTGCCGCTAATCGGTTTAAATATTTAGGATACCTATTGGCTGATGGTCCCATAAAACTACAAGAAGGAAAACAGGTGGTAGCTATAAAAGGTCTTTCTCATCCTGATAGTAAAATAATTCACATCGCTTTTTCCAGACCTCACTGGATACTATTGGAGGTTTTTTCTATGATTCTCACATATAGCTGCCCCTTTAATTGTTTTTTTTTTTTTAAGGCAACACTAATAAGCAGTTAGAGAACCACGAACAGACCTGTGAAGGCTTTTGAAGAATTAAAAAAGCCTTGAATACTCCAAACTTATATTGCAGTCCCCAGGCTTCTCAAAAACATTGGTCCATCGAACAGATGTATCTGACGTAGGTTTAGGGTCCATGTTATTACAGGAGGACATATGCAATGAAGAAAGACCAGCTGTTAATATTAATAGAAAATTGCTTCCTGGAGAGAGTTTATGAAAAGCGTGACTAGTCATAAAGTGGACGATAGAAAATCTAAGGTACTACTTAGAGGGAAGAGAGTTTATAGTATACACCAATCGTGCCCCCCCCCCCCCACATGGTTGGCCCAAAATTAAACCAACAATATGACGGGTCTCAGATGGGTTTTGTCTCTACTACCTATAAATTCTAAATTAGATACAGGAAAGGCACAGCGCAGGGAAACGCTAATTTCCTATCAAGATTTCACAATTTGATTTCTCCCAACTGAAGAGTCCCGACATGAAGAAAATAAAGGGTAACCGTGGTTAGGGATGAAAAACATACTAATGAAAGAAGAAAGTGAAAATAGACCAGAGGATGAAAAGAAATAAGAACTACAAAAGGAGATGGAAGTCTGATGGTTGTTCCACAGGACGCAAACGGGACTCCCTCTGCTAGTCCAGTCCTAACCATTCTCGCGCCTCGAAGCAGGAACTGTCAGGCTGGGATTACCAGAGGGAGAGAAGTTTAAGAGCTATGGTCAGAACAGCCGTCCCTGTGTCAATAAGAGGAGTCCGAGAATTCCTGCTAAGCTGAGGAAGTCTGGAACCAGGAAGCAGAGGCGAAAGGAAATTAAAGAAGCCACAAGTCATGTTGGAGGATGCCGACTGTGAGGCAGAGAGAAGGAAGTAAAGCCCTGGAATTAAGAGTGTTGGTGATCAGCCTTCCACCTGTAAATGGGCTCCCACCACAGTTCACTTGAGAGATGTCAGCAGTGCTTAATTTGAGCTGGTAGTTTTCGGTGCTGGCAACCGACACTTAGGCCCTCATTACAACCCTGGCGGTAAACGGCACCTACCGCCGTGCTGACGGCCGCCAACATACCGTACCGCCACGGGTATCATGACCCACACATAGAAATCCGCCACTATACAGACACCCACACAAGTCCGCCAGACCAAAGGTGAGTGATAAACTTGCGCTACCAAAACCCACACCGTTACGCCAACAGGAATATACCCACATTATCATGACCCACGAATCAACGCAGTGGCCTTTCAACCGCAGTAAACCATTGGCGGTACACACCACTGTGCTCAAAATACACACACACACACACACTTACAAAACTACACCACATTGGACAATTCAAAATACACACACCTGACACACATACACACACCACACCCACATACTCACACCACTATAAAACACACACCCACATTACCCACAACTCTTTCAACGAAAAAAAAGATTGCGAACAGAGAGAGAGACCCACTCAATCTGAGCCACATAACACCATCACCCATACACCATTCACGCACCTCACACTACACACCACAACACATCACCCCACACATCACCCCACACATCCTCACACATATCACTCACACCACATCCATGGCACCCCAAGGACACCCCAGGTTTTCAGAGGAGGAGCTAAGGGTCATGGTGGAGGAAATCATCCGGGTAGAGCCACAGCTATTCGGATCACAGGTGCAGCAGACATCCATTGCAAGGAAGATGGAGCTATGGCGGAGAATCGTGGACAGGGTCAATGCCGTGGGACAGCATCCAAGAACAAGGGATGAAATCAGGAAGAGGTGGAACGACCTACGGGATAAAGTGCGTTCCGTGGTTTCAAGACACCACATTGCTGTACAGAGGACTGGCGGTGGACCCCAAACTCCTCCCCCACAACTAACAACATGGGAGGAGCAAGTCTTGGTGATTATGCATCCTGAGGGCCTCGCAGGAGTAGCAGGAGGACTGGACTCTGGTAAGTCAAATCTTTACTACTATATCCCCACCCTACCTGCATGCCATCACATAACTCCACCCTTACCCTCACTCCCATCACTCGATCACCTCACATGTACCCCACTATCACAACCCACCCATCCCAATACCAAGGCCTGCATGCACCCCAAATGCATGGACACCCATCACAGACCTGCATGGGCACCCATCACCCCAGCATGCCCAATAGAGAAACTCACCCAACCCACAAAATCACCACTCACACAAGGCCAAGCTGATAGGGAAATCACATTAATAGAGGGAAACACAGCCATGCACAAGATGGCACACGCAGATACGTTGACAATGCATTTGCATCCCGACAGGACCCCTACCAAACATCACCAGAGAGGAGGTGCCAGCTACATCCAGCACCCCCAGAAGAGGCTCACAGTGATGACAGCAGCTCTGCACGCCGGGATCACGATGACCAACCTGGCCCATCAGGGTCCTCTTGACAGTTGGTTCCCCTGCCACAGTCCCAACCCACCACAGAGCCTCCCCCCTCAGGAAACACCAACACAGCACCCACCCAGCGGGCCCATGCCACTGACCCCAGGACACGTCAATCAGCAGTGTGTCCACCACTACAGGGACCCCAGGCAACCCCACTAACACAGGATGATCAGGGACCTGGGGTCAGTGGCAGTGGGCACACAGTTCAGGGAACAGAGGCACAGGACAACAGGGAAGCTGGGAGGACTGCTGTTCGACAGGGGGAGGGCAGGCCCAGGGAACCGACCCTCCACGAGGCACTCTCAAACATCATGGGAGCATACCACCATCCCCAGGTACCTGCCAAGTTACAGGAGACCCAGAGGCTGCAGGAGGGACAGTACCTGGAGATCAGGGAGGACCTAACAAAAATGTACACCCATAGCGGGGATGCTGGCTGACATGGGCAAAACCATGAGGGAGGCAGTGGCACAACAAAGGGCACCTGACACTAGCCAAACCGAGGAACAGCTTTCCACCTCCGCCGGCGCTAGTGGACAGGAGGCCCTGCCACAGGATCAACAGGCCACCAGCACCCCACCCTCTGCAGAAGGAGAACCACCCTGCAAATGGTCCCTGCGATCCAGACAGAAGACATAGAACATTGCCAAGAGCCCTGCCAGGAAATAAGACTCTCCTGATTGTCACCCTTCTGTCCCACTATGTCACCCTGTCCACCTTGAACTGCCATTGCTCCCCTTCCTATGTCCCCTGGGACAATGTACCTGTGATACCAATAGACTGAACTCTAACTGGACATTCCTCCACCATCACCCCAGCCCCTTGCACATACCCCCATACTTATTGGCACAAAAATAAACACCCTTGAAACAAATACCATACTGGAGTCAGTGTCATGAATCAATGGAAAGCATTGCAACGTATATGTTCAGTGAAATATACTACAGGATGACCTTTGGTGGGCAGCAGTACATATAGCATGGGCCAGAATGGGGCACACAGATCTGAAAATAGAGAATCCAAAGGGTACAGTCAATGCCCATAGACAGAGGGTAAGAGGCTGCCATGTACAATGTCCAAAGGATTACTGAAAAGTAAAGTTGAGTAACATTCACTTACCTGTGTGTCACTGGAAGTACTGCTGTATGTTTGTTCTGTTGTCCACATCTTCTCCATCTGCCTCCTCTTCCTCACTGTCCACAGGCTCCACCACTGCCACAAGACCATCTCCAGGCTCATCCTCCTACAGAAAAGGCACCTGGCGTCTCAAGGCCAGGTTGTGCAACATACAGCATGCCATGATTATCTGGCAGACCTTCTTCGGTGAGTAGTACAGGGATCAACCTGTCAGATGGAGGCACTGGAACCTGGCCTTCAGGAGGCCGAAGGTTCTCTCAATAATCCTCATTGTACGCCCATGTGCCTCATTGTAACATTCCTCTGCCCTTGTCGTGGTATTCCTCACTCAGGTCAGTAGCCATGAGAGGTTGGGGTAACCAGAGTCACCTGTAAATATCGAGGGACAACTGTTAGACCCACACTAACCCTATACCCAGAAACCTACTTATACTGGGTGAGGACCTTGGGCTCACCTATTAGCCACACCCGGTACTTCTGGAGTTGGCCCATCACATAAGGGATGCTGCTATTCCTCACGATATAGGCGTCATGCACAGAGCCAGGATATTTGGCATTCACATGGGAGATGTACTGGTCCGCCAAACACACCATCTGCACATTCATCGAGTGATAGCTTTTTCTGTTCCTGTAAACCTGTTCATTTCTCCAGGGGGGGAACAAATGCCACATGTGTAACAACAATGGCATCAATGATGTTGAGGATATGTCCCAGGGCATGGAAGTCAGCTTTCACTGTGGCCAAATCATCCACCTGGGGGAACACGATGTAGCTGCGCATGTGTTTCAGCAGGGCAGACAACACTCTGGACAACATGTTGGAGAACATTGCCTGAGACATTCCTGATGCCATGGCCACTGTAGTTTGAAAGGAACCACTTTGCAGGAAATGCAGCACTGACAGAACCTGCACTAGAGGCGGTATTCCTGTGGGCTGGCGGATAGCTGACATCAGGTCTGGCTCCAATTGGGCACACAGTTCTTGGATTGTGGCACGATCAAGTCTGTATGTGATGATAATATGTTTGTCCTCCATTGTCGCCAGGTCCACCAGGGGTCTGTACTCCTGAGGATGCCTCCATCTCATCATCTGCCTCAGCGGTTGTAGCCTATGGAGTAGAACGGTGAGCAGAAGGTCATATTTCCACATAGAATGCACAACTGTTGCTGGATTTAGGTCACAGAAGCAGTATGTGAAGTTGAGAGTCAGTTGATGGGCCAATGTCTGCTGTTGCACAGTTAGGTGCCATGCCATGTGCCCCCCTGAAATGGCGGCTGCCTGACCTGTGAGAAGGGACAAGTGGAAATTGGGTAAGTGCGCTGGCGTTGTGCGCCGTCGCGGTAGGTGGTCGATGACCGGCGCGCAACTTTGCATTGGTTATCATTGGGCCCTGTGGGTTCCAGGAGCCAATGGCGATGTACGCCAGCGGTGACGGTACGCACCGCAGCGGACGTGACTGCCATTTTCTAACTATTCAATCACTTGCTACCTGACCGTCAACAGGAGAGGACCAACACTGCAAGGCCTGCTGTGACCTGTGTCTGGAAGCAACAATGGCTCATGTGTCTGGGGAATGGACCCCTGCCTTCACTGCGGAGGAGTTGGAGAAACTGGAGGATGGGGGTCCTACCCCAGTACACATTACTCTACGGTCCTCCACACAAACAAGTGAGTACACTGTGAGCATGATGTGTGGGCAATGCATGTTTGGAGTGGTGTGGATGTAAGCCACATGTTGGGGGGTGCTGAGGTGTCCCGGCCTGAGTGCTGCATGAGAGGTGGTCAGTGTATGTGCATCAGGGCATGGGTGGGAACTCGGGGGCAATGAGTATGCCGGTCCAGACGGGTGAGTAATTTCCTTTTCTGTTGTCTTTTCCCTCTAGGTCATTGCCCACCAGAAAAAGGGTATTTGGCGTGCCATCACCAAGGAGGTGCGGACCCTGGCAGTCTATCACAGGCGGAGCACCCACTGCATCAAGAGATGGGAGGACCAGTGCCGCTGGACGAAGAAAACGGCAGAGGCCCAGCTGGGGATGGCCTCCCAACGTGGATGGGGTGCCCGTCGCACCATGACCCCCTTGATGTTCCGCATCCTGGCGGTGGCCTATTCGGAGTGGGATGTGCACTTATTGGTATCACAGCAGCCACAAGGGGGTGAGTACATATTCAAAAAGCTGCCTTGCGGGCTTTAGGAGCTAGGAGCTAGCAGGGATGTGGGCTGTGTGTGCCCCTAGGCAAGGGCGATCATGGAAGGTAGGTCCCTTGTGTGCAGCCTCTAAAGCACTCCAACCCCAATGGTCTTAGTGGTCATATACTGCTGGGCAGGATCCTGTGGGTGTCAGGGGTTCAGATGCTGATGTTAGGCATATACCCCTTGGGCTTGTGACTACCTTAGTGATTGGTTAGGCATGGCCTAGTGCATAGGGCAGCTCCTGTGTGTTGTGTACGCCAACGGTACTGTTGTTGCTGGCATTGACCAAGTGTATCATCTGTCTCCCCCCCCCCTTTTTGTTTTGTCACCCTGTCCTTCTGTCCATTAGCATCATCTGGCGGAGTAGCAGAGGCATCGACGACGAAGGGAGCTGCATCCCACATGGGGCTGGAGGCCGAATCCACCAAGGGTGAATGCACCAGTGGGATGGAGGGCGAGGGGAGCACCACGACGGGGACAGGAGGGGAGACCAGTGAGAGCGACTCCTCCTCCGATGGAAGCTCCCTGGCGGTGGCGGACACCTCTGTGCCCACCCCAACAATAGGTACAGCCGCCACCCCCCCTACCAGCACCGCCTTCCCAGCAGCCCCTCAGCGTGTTTCCCATGCCTGCTCACCCAGGAGGGTGGGTATCTCCTTCGCCCCAGGCACCTCAGGCCCTGCCCCAGTCAGCCCTGCTGCCCTCAGTGAGGAGGCTATTGACCTCCTGAGATCCCTCACTGTTGTGCAGTCAACCATTCTGAATGCCATCCAGGGTGTCGAGAGGCATTTGCAATAAACGAATGCAGCCCTGGAGGGCATTAATTCTGGTGTGGCAGCCCAACAGAGAGCATTTCCGACTCTGGCCTCAGCACTGATGGCAGCCATTGTCCCTGTGTCCAGCCTCCCCCCTCCAACTTCCTCAACCCAGTCCCAATCCCCTCAACCCCAGCATATCCCAAGCACACCTTCAGACCAGCAATCACCCAAATCAACACACAGAAATGGCTCAGGCAAACACAAGCACCACACTTCATCACACAGGCACCCACCCAAGCACCATCCCCATGCAGACACACCGACATCCACTGCCTCCGCTGTTTCATCCTCCTCCTCCTCGTCCACCCCTCTCCCAGTATCATCTCCACTCACACCTGCATGCACTACATCCTCATCCACTACGTCCATCACCAACATGCCCATCACAATACACCCCTCACGAGCAGTCACCACCCCCACAACCATGCACACGTCACCTATGTCCTCTCCCAGTGTGTCTGTGACCCCTCCTCCCAAAGTACACAAACGCAAGCACCCACCCACCCAACAGCCATCCACCTCACAACAGCATCCAGCCCATGCACCTTCACCCAAACTCAGCAGACATACACCTCCTACAACCACTCCCACTTCCTCCACTCCCAAACCCTCTCCATCTTCCCACCCCAGGGTGTCTAAAAAACTTTTCTTTGCAAACTTTGACCTCTTCCCTACGCCTCTACCCTCCTCCCGTCCTTCCCCTCGGACCAGGGTGTCAAGATCCCAGGCCAGCACCTCAGCCACCAAGTCGGCATCCGCTGTTGTACCTGCAAGTCCCCAGGGATCAAAGGGGGCACCCGTCAGGGCTGTCAGTGTGCCACCGACCCATGCAAAGGACCAACCCATTCCGCCACCTGCCAAGGTGAAGAAGATGCCAGCATGCAGCACGGCAAAGAAGCACGACCCACCCAGCAAGGCCTCCTCCAAAACTGCATCTGCCAGTGTCAAGGTCCCAGCAGCGTCTGGCAAGGTGGGGAAGGGGAAGAAAACCCAAGGCAGGGTACTTCAGGCCTTGGAGCCTCCAGGTGAGGGACTGGTGCCCACCATGAGTACCGACAGCCCGCAACCTGTACAGCGGAAAGCACCGCCACAGGCACCGCCACCTGCACCGGCATCTACCGAGCCACCTGCACCGCCACCTGCACCGCCGGTGCCACAGCAACTGTCAGCCGTCCGAGGCTGCAGGAGGCGGCCTGTTGTCTCCGTCCACCACTACCAGCACCACGGCCAGCACCGGCAGCATCTCTGCCGCAGACACCGCCGCAAGCACATCTACCTGCACCGCCATCTGCACTGCCACATGCGCAGCCGGTGGCACTACATCTGTCATCAGCATCATCCCCAGTGGGCAGCCGTCCGCAGATGCAGGAGGCAGCCTGGACCCTCTACCCACGAGTTAAAACACCACCACCAGCACCGCCACTACCAGCAGTTTGCAACCTTAGTCGCCGCAGGATGGAGTCTGGCTCTGCCTCCATGGAGTATCATGCTACCTGTTTCCTGCACAGCTCATGCCTCAGACACCCAGGTGAGGAAATGGGAACCACCACACCCCAGGTGCAGCATCACTGGGCACAAGGCCCCCTCCAGAACCCGTGGAAAAAGGCATCCACTCACCCCCTCCTTGGCAGGATAAAGCAGACTGGGCACAAGGCCCCCTCCAGAACCAGTGGAAGAAGGCATCCATTTGAGAGACTGTGTCTTTGCACTCCCCAGGACCAAGCAGTGGGCAGACCACCCACTTGAGAAACTGTGGCTTTGCACTCCCCAGGACCAAGCAGTGGACAACCCATCCACTGGAGAGACTGTGGCTTTGCACTCCCTAGGACCAAGCAGTGGGCAACCGACCCACTTGAGAGACTATGGGGGTCATTCAGACCTTGGCGGACGGCGGAGGCCGTCCGCCAAGGTACCGCCGACAAATGACCGCGCCGCGGTCAAAAGACCGCGGCGGCCATTCAAACATTTCCGCTGGGCCGGCGGGCGCTTTCCAAAAGAGCGCCCGCCGGCCCAGCGGAAATGTCCCTGCAACGAGGACGCCGGCTCAGAATTGAGCCGGCGTAGTTGCAGGGGTGCGACGGGTGCAGTTGCACCCGTCGCGTATTTCAGTGTCTGCAAAGCAGACACTGAAATACTTTGTGGGGCCCTCTTACGGGGGCCCCTGCAGTGCCCATGCCATTGGCATGGGCACTGCAGGGGCCCCAGGGGCCCCAGGGGCCCCGCGGCACCCCCTACCGCCATCCTGTTCATGGCGGGTTTCCCGCCATGAACAGGATGGCGGTAGGGGGTGTCTGAATCCCCATGGCGGCGGAGCGTGCTCCGCCGCCATGGAGGATTCAATGGGGCAGCGGTAAACCGGCGGGAGACCGCCGGTTTACCCTTTCTGACCGCGGCTGAACCGCCACGGTCAGAATGCCCTTGGGAGCACCACCAGCCTGTTGGCGGTGCTCCCGTGGTCGGTGACCCTGGCTGTCACCGGCCGCCAGGGTCAGAATGACCCCCTATGGCTTTTCACTCCCCAGGACCAAGCAGTGGGCAAACCACCCATTTGAGAGACTGTGGCTTTGCACTCCCCAGGATTAAGCAGTGGGCAACCCACCCACTTGAGAGACTGTGGCTTTGTACTCCCTAGGACCAAGCAGTGGGTTGCATTCCCCAGGACCAAGCAGTGGGCAACCCACCGACTTGAGAGACTGTGGCTTTGCACTTCCCAGGACCAAGCACTGGGCAAACCACCCATTTGAGAGACTGTGGCTTTGCACTCCCCAGGACATCGCTGTGGGCATGTTTCCCCCTCCAGAAGCAGTGGCGTAATACCATCTTCAGGCTGAGGTGCCTTCCCCTCCCCTTTCCCCTGAGGTGCCTGTGTGTTTTTGACCTGATGCCCCTACAGTGTTCTCTCCATTTTGAGGCAGGAGTCAAGTGTGGGCTTTGCCCATGATTTTCTTGCCCACTGGGCCATAAACATTTGCAAAGGACAGTGTACAGCCTTCTGTACATATAGTAAATATTTGTATATACTGTTTTTTTCAATCGTTAACTTTATCTGCATATTTCTAAATATCACTATTAGAACTCAATTACTTTTGTCCTTGCGTTCTTCCTGGGGGTTACGGGGTGTAAATGTACTGTTGCTGCATGTGTTTGTGTGTTGTGGGTGGGGCTGGGGTGTTGCATGTTTGCATGTGTGTGTCACTCTCTTTTTCCTTCCCCTCTCCCCCTTGTGCTAGGTGCAGTACTTACCGTGGTCGTCGCCGCCGCTGTCTTTGGTGTTTCTGGTGTATTAGCAGATACACCAGCATCGGCAGGACCAGTTGTTCGGGCTCCATGGCGTCCTGGTTCTTCATTGAGTGTCGAAAGGTGAATGGTTTCCCTTCAGAATCATGCTTTTGATGGCGTTGGTATCGTCCGAGAAAAGCTGGCGGATTGGCGGGTTATGATAGGGTGAGTCAACTATCTGTTGGCGGTGACCATCGCGGTGTTGGTTGCTACCGCCGTGGCCGTCGGAGTGTTAAAGTGGCTGTCTATGATGGCGGTTTCCGCCGTGGTCGTGATCCCATTGTTTTTAACCTCCAGCCTCTTGGCAGTATTACCGCCACTTTAACACTGACGGCAAGGGTTGTAATGAGGGCCTTAATTGTCAACACTGGCTATTTTGACAGTCTGCCACATGGCTGCACAGTTTATCTAATTAAGAGAGATCAGCACAACAGTTATTTATTATTTCAATGCACATTGAAAAGGTTGAATACCTGACACCCAATCCATTCTTATAGCTTTGGGAGCCTGGAATAATCTACCATGTCTAACTTGTAGGTGTATGATGGTTAGTAGCTGTGTTGGTATTGTTACTGGCAGCAGTGGTAGGGGCACTGGGTGGAGCAAGCTGCAGTGGCTGCCTGACGAGGGCCCTGGCACTTGTTCATTTACGAATAAACCACTGGCGGTGTGACTTGAGTTGTGTGAGTGGGCACAACATGGGGGAAGAATGGAACCCAAAAGAGTATACAGGATTGAAACCGGGTGTCATGCAAGTTCAAAGTAATTTTTGTTATTACTGTTGCTTTGTTAGGATTTAATCTTTGTTATGTTCCCAAACAATGTTATATATTTGAGAGGGAGAAGCTGAGAGGGTGTCTTAAAGACTCTTCCGCCAGCATGGACAAAAAGAAAAGCTAAGAAGTATATCAAGAGATAGCCTTGTAGGAATAGATAACATAAACACAAGATTATTAATGTGGTACTAAAAGCAAAGAGGAAGAGAAAGAAACAAAAGGAAAAGAAAGAATCTGCTACCAATAGAACGGAAAAAACATTTTTCAACGTTGTATTTTTTCCCCCAAACCCATACCTAATACTTACTAGTTAATTTTCACGGACAAGCACTGGTGTAGCAGAACCACAGCATCAGTCACAAATCTAGGAGGAACCATCAACCCGGCACGCTCGTCTGCGAAGAAAAGGCACATAAACATATGTGAGACTATTTTTGTTGAGAACAATACTGTGAAAACTTATGAACTCAGTGACAATGACATCACCTCAAATAAAATATAATTTTAGACCAAATTTCTCCTGGTCTGTTCTGTCAATGTTGAACCACTCAAGCACTCTATCACAGGCCCCTCAAAGTATTTGGGAACCCAGTGCTTACTTTGAGCCCGTGGTTGCAGGTGGGACCCACCAGCACTCATTTTTCTGAGGACTAGCACTTATTTTTCCTCATCAGACTTTGACCTAGAGTAAGAGAGAGAAAAACACAAAAGGGAGAGGGAGAAAGAAGAGAGAGACTGAAAAACAATGGCAAATAAAGAAAACAGGGACAAAAAAGAACCTTTCAGATTTAGATCAGGTTGCAGGGAGTGTCTGGTAGTGGATGTCAGAGGCATAAGGTGGAAGAATGAGGTGGAATCACATTTGTTTGTCGAATTATTTTTGCGTCTGTGAGAAACTGGGTTACTGGTTGAGGGAGTTAAAACCCTACTCAAGCAGCAACCACAATCCTTGTCAGGGTGAGGCACAACACACATCAAATTAATCTGTGCTCAACCTTCTGGTAGCTTGGCACAGAGCAAGTTAGATTTAACTTAGAGGCAATGTGTAAAACATGTATGCAGCACTTCAAACAGTAATTAAGTGAAAAGACAACACAAGAAAAATCCCACAAATGTAATAAATAAATCAAGGACAAAACAACAATCATAAAATCAGTCGGACCGGAGATATCCAATTTTAAAGATTTAGTTGACCATTGCACCAAATAGGGCAAAACGCCACTCGCTGCTATCTGTTTGTGTGAGACGGAGTGAAAGTCACAAAGTAAGGCCGACCCCGACAGAGCATGGGTCAGATAAAGGGACCAGGTTAGTCCTGATAAAGAGTTACCTTCCCAAGCCAGCACAAAGAGTCTTGCTCGCTTTGGAGGGGACCATGAGGAGCAGAGAAGCATCACGGACGGTTGTCAATGTGGTGCAAAGAGCAGGCCTAGTGTCACATGTGATCATCGCCATAGCATGAAGATTGTGTTGTCATCACAAGTGGGTGGGCTTGATCTTTGCGGTGGTGCTCCACGCAAGTGGTCAATGCTGTAGCATGAAGGGTCGAGCTGACAAAAGTCTGCATTGGTGGGCTGTATGAGTAACAAGGTTTCAGCACCAACCGACCCATTCGCTGTGTGTAGAGTCCAAAACGTCAATTCTGTTTCTCTTAGGCCACAGCAGGGGTCCAGAACCTGAGGAACACCACGTGAGGGTCAGGCGCTTGCTCCAGATGGATACGGCTGCTGGTGCAGGTGGTTGGAAACCTGTTATATCCCTCTGGCTCTGAGGCTATCAGATTAGCCCTTGGAGTCACTCTGGGAGTCCTGGGTTCAGGTCCAAATCCCTCTGACTCAGGCAGGAGGGCAGCAGGGCAGCAGGGCAGCAATCCAGCAAGGTAGCAGTCAGTCCAGCAAGGCAGTAGTCCAGTCGGGCAGCAGTCCAGTAGAGTGGCAGTCCTTTCAGCAGCACAGCAATCCTTCTTCCAGGCAGAGTTTTCAAAGGTCCAGAAGTGTACTGAAGAGTGTACTGGTGTCTAAGATCCAATTTCTGTACCTGGGCCATCCTTTGAAGTGGGTGGATTCAGGAAAGTACCATCTTGCCTGGCATGTTACCCCCATTTTTACATGTATGTAAGTTTGTTTTTGCCTGTCTCACTGGGCTCCTGCTAGCCAGGGCCATAGTGCTCATAGTTTGTGGCCTGAATGTGTATACCTGTGTAGTGGCTAACTGTGCCACTGAGGCTCTGCTAATCGGAACCTCAGTGCTTATGCTCTCTCTGCCTTTACATTTGTCACTATAGGCTTGTGACCACTGTTACCAATTTCAATTGGCACACTGGAACACCCTTATAATTCCCTAGTACATGGTACCTAGGCACCCAGGGTATTGGGGTTCCAAGAGATCCCTATGGGCTGCAGCATTTCTTTTGCCATCCATAGGGAGCTCAGACAAACCTTAACACAGGACTGCCACTGCAGCCTGAGTGAAATAACGAACATGTTATTTCACAGCCATTTTCACTGCACTTAAATAACTTAGAAGTCACCTATATGTCTAACCTTCACTTGCTGAAGGTTAGGTGCAAAGTTACTAATTACTACCTTGCACTGCCAAAGGTGCCCCCACATCGTTCAGGGCCATTTCCCCAAACTTTGTGAGTGCGGGGACACAATTACACGCGTGCACTACATATAGGTTAATACCTATATGTAGCTTCACAATGGTAAATCCGAATATGGCCATGTAACATATCTAAGATCATGGTATTGTCCCCACATTCCAAATCTGGAATTGGGGAGCCAATTCCATGCATCCCTGGGCTATACTATGGACCCCAGGTACTGCCAAACCAGCTCTCTGGGGTTTTCTCTGCAGCTACCGGTGCTGCCACCCCACAGACAGGGTTCTGCCCTCCTAGGGTCTGCGCAGCCCAGTGCAAGAAAGGCACAACAAAGAATTCCCTTTGAGAGAGGGTGTTACACCCTCTCCCTTTGGAAATAGGTGTTAAAGGCTGGGGAGGGGTAAACTCTCCCAGCCTCTGGAAATGATTTGAAGGGCACAGATGGTGCCCTCCTTGCATAAGCCAGTCAACACCAGTTTAGGGAACTCCCAGTCCCTTCTCTGGCGCGAAACTGGACAAAGGAAAGGGGAGTGACCACTCCCCTGTCCATCACCACTCCAGGGGTGGTGCCCAGAGCTCCTCCAGTGTGTCCCAGACCTCTGCCATCTTGTTTCCAGAGGTGTGAGGGAACTCTGGAGGTCTCTGAGTGGAAAGTGCCAGCAGGTGACATCAGAGACCCCTCCTGATAGGTGCTTACCTGACAAGGTGGCCAATCCTCCTCTAAGGGCTATTTAGGGTCTCTCCAGTGGGCTTTTCCTCAGATAACGACTTACAAGAATTCACCAGAGTTGCTCTGCACCTCTCTCTTCGACTTCTGCCAAGGATCGACCGTTGACTGCTCCAGGACCCTTGCAAAACTGCCACAAAGTAGCCAGAAGACTACCAGCGACATTGTAGCGCCTAATCCTGCCGGCTTTCTTGACTGTTTCCTGGTGGTGCATGCTCTGGGGGCTGCCGGCCTTCATCCTGCACTGGAAGCCACGAAGAAATCTCCCATGAGTCGGCTGAATCTTCCCCCTGCTTCAGCAGGCACCAAACTTCAACTTCACCGGTACTCTGGGACCCCTCTCATCCTGACGAGCGTGGTCCGTGGCCCCTGGAACACAGGTGGTGGACCTAAGAGACCCAGACTGTCCAGTGGTCCAACTGTCTGAACTTGGAGGAGGTAAGTCCTTGCCTCCCCTCCCCAGAAGGTAATCCTGTGCACCACGTATTCTGCAGCTACAAGGGCATCTGTACACATTTCCAAGAAATCCTGCATGCACAGCTGAGCCTAGGTCCCCAGCACTCTGTTCTGCGATGCTCAGCTCCCTGAGTTGATCTCTGGTGTCGTGGGACCTTCTTTTGCAGTGTTGACACAACTGCCGTGTACAGTCTTCTTTAACCCATGTTCAAGGACTTCTGTGGGTGCTTCCTGCTTGTGCATGGGCTCTCTACATTGCTGAGGGCCCCCTCTGTCTCCTCTCCCACATGGCGACATCCTGGTCCTTCCTGGGCCCGGGCAGCACCCTTTTTCTCTAACTGTGACTCTTGCAGCTAGCAAGGCTTTTTTGCGGTATTTTGCCAAGGAAACAACTCTGCATCCTCCAGCATGCCATTTGACATCTTCTGCACAAAGGAGAAGTTCCTAGCACCTTTCGTTGTTGCAGAATCTTCAGCTTCTTCCATCCAGAGGCAGCCATTTTTTACCTTCATCCAGGGTTTAGTGGCCGCCTGTCCCCCCTGGACTATTTCGCAACTCTTGGTCTTGGTCCCCTTCCTTTGCAGGTCCTCAGGTCCAGGAATCTGTCTTCAGTGCTTTGCAGTCTGTTGTGGTCTTTGCAAAATCCTTTATCACAACTTTAGTGTGTTTCTGGGGAAATAGTAGTACTTTACTTCTACTTTCCAGGGTCTTTGGGTGGGGTATCTTGGACACCCTTGGTGTTTTCTTACACTCCTAGTGGCCCTCTACACACTACACTAGCCTAGGGGTCCATTTGTAGTTCGCATCCACTTTCTTGTTATATTGTTTTTGTTGTCCCTAGGCCTATTGTCTCCTATTGCATTCTATTGTGTTCTACAGTGTTTGCACGACTTTTCTAACTGTTTGCTTACCTGATTTTGGTTTGTGTGTAGATTTTGTGTATTTTACTTACCTCCTAAGGGAGTAAATCCTCTGAGATATTTTTGGCACATTGTCACTAAAATAAAATACCTTTATTTTTAGTAACTCTGAGTATAGTCTTTCTTATGAAATAGTACCTATATGATGTAAGTGGTATAGTAGGAGCTTAGCATGTCTCCTAGTTCAGCCTTGGCTGCTCTGCTATAGCTATCTCTATCAGCCTAAGCTGCTAGACCACTACTAATCTACTAATAAGGGATAACTGGACCTGGCACAAGGTGTAAGTACCATTGGTACCCACTATAAGCCAGGCCAGCCTCCTACAGTGGAGCTTCTAGATGCTTCCCTTTGAAGTACATGGGCTTCTTAAAACCCCTGCCCTGATGCCAGACTAAAACAGGGGGTAGGCAACCCTTTGTGTGGAGACAGAACACAGTCTATTTAAGCGTAAATAGGGATATGCCCAGTTCCACCTTCCCATCTCCAATGATGGCCCATCCAGGCACACCTAAGCTTTGTATTGTGTGTTGCTGTCTAGGAGAAATACAGAAAACCCAGCTGTCACCTACAGCCCGTCATGTAACATAGAGACAGGCTGCAGGCACTTAATGACTAAGGCAGGAAAAGGACAACTTGCTATAAGTGGCATTTTCACAATTGTAATTCAAAATCTAACTTCACAGTGAGAGAGAATTTTTTATTACAACTCCAAAGACATCAAACATGAACTGGTACCTGCTCTCATTTGAAAATGATCACTTATTAAATGCAATAAAGGAACTAAATGTTATTCTATAGGAGAGGGATGCCTTGCAGTAGTAAAAAGGAATTTGAGAGCTTTTTCACTACTAGGACACATAAAACTCAAAAGTACGTCATACTTTTTAAATAAACTGCAACCTGCACTCTGGGCTACCCAGGGCCTACATAGAGGGAGACCTATGTGTATCAGAAATGTAGGTTTGGGGCTGACAAAAGGTTTATTTTCAGACTTGCTTTGCATATCCCTAAGGTATATCCCAACACCGACATCAAAAGAATCAAACTATAAGTGACCAATATTCTTCTTTCGGTATATCAATTTCACAAGTCATTAAGAATAAAACGTTTTTTATTCTACACTGTTGAATCTAAAAATGTATTTTTGAAAAAGTGGATAAGTTAATGCATTCTGTTGTAGAAACATCACTCTAATGTCTCAAATCATTTAAAAGAACAATTCAACACTGCATTTCAGGCATCATAGTGCCTTTCTTCATGGAAAAAGGAGCTGAAAACAAATTGTGAAACAACATCAATCAAGGAAACTCAATCCGAACAGCCTCATTGTTCTAGATAAATGCCATACTGTAAATCTTATACAACCAGTGTATTTAAAACCCCATCAAAAAAAATCACGATTTTTGCTGAAGTTTATCACTGCCCAAAGGGAACAAAACGTGGAAAAAAATGGGGGAAATAATGTGACAGTAAGCTCCTCTCAATACCCAAATGCTTCAAAATGTGCGTAAATAGGCCAATAAAGTCCAAACACAACCAAGTGTCCAATAAGTGATAAGATTTAAAAAGTAATATGAACCTCCCTAAATTTCTCAGCACATGTGCTTAGAATCATATCTAATGCTGCATGCCCGAGACATGCATCGAAAATCAGCAATAGTGCAACTGTACACATGCTCACATCTAAAGACAAGCATTAGTGAAAGCAAAAGGTATCGCATATACAAGCATTGTTGGCTTGGCAATGTGTTTTTGCCATGTTGTACTGCTGTGTGGCGGCTTTTAGCATGGCTAAAAGTAAGTGGCATGGAATGACACAGAGTGGAGTGGTGGAGTAGTATCGTAGAGTGGATTTGTTGGAGTACAGTGTTGTAGAGTGGTATGGGGAATAGAGAGATGTAGAGTTGAGTAGAAGGGAGTAGTGTTCAGTAGCACAGTGTCATAGAGTGTAGTGTCGTAGAGTGGAGTGGTGTAGAGTGAATTGAAGTGGGGTGGAATGGGGTGAAGTGCTTTGGAGTGGATTGAGGTAGTGTGGATTCAATACAGTGGAGTGGATTGGATTAGGTTAGAGTGGGATGGATTGAGTGGACTGGGGTGAATTGGAATGGGGTGAGGTGGATTTTAATGGGGTGGATTAGATTATATTGGGATGGGTGGATTGAATTGGAGTGATAGGACCTGGGTGGGTTAAAGTGGATTGGGGTGGACTGGTTTGGAGTGGAGTGGTTTAGAGTGGGGTGAATAGGAGTGGGGTGGACAGAGGTGGATTAGATTGAACTAGAGTGGGGTAGATTGGAATGGAGTGGGTTATATTTATTGGGGTGGAGTATGGAGGATTAGAATCATTGGAATGGAATGGGATGGATTGGACTGGAGTGGTCTGGATTGGGTTGGAGTATGGTAGATTGGACTGGAGTGGATTGGATTGGAATAGGGTGCACAGCTGGGTTAGGGTGGATTGCATAAAGATAGAGTGAGGTGGACTGGATGGGGTAAATTTGAGGGGGTGGATTGGATTTGAGTGGGGTGAATTGAAATGGAATGGGGTGGATTGTGGTGGGGTTGGGTGGGGTGAAGTGGAGGGGGTGGATTGGATTGGAGGGGGTGGACTGGAGTGAGGTGGAATTTAGTGGGTGGATTGTATTGGAGTAGAGTGGGGTGGATTGGAGTAGGGTGGATTGAATTTGAGTGGTGTGGACTGGATTTGAGTGAACTGGATTTGAGTGGGGTGGATTGGACTGGAGTGGAGTGGGATGGGGTGAATTGGATTTGAGTGGGGTGGATTGGATTGAAGTGGGGTGGTTTGGATTGGAATGGGTTTAGGTGGAATGAAGTGGGTTGGATTAAGGTAGTTTGGAATGGGGTGGATTAGTTGGAGTGGGCCGGATTAAGGAGGACTGGATTGGACCAGAGTGGGGTAGATTAAGGTGAATTGGACCAGAGTAGGATGGATTGGGTTGTGATGGGTGGAGTTGGTGGATTAGATTGCGGTGGATTGGATTTGAGTGGATGGGTTGGATTGGACTGGACTGGGGTGGGGTGGATTAGAATGGAGTGGGTTGGACTGGAGTGGGGGTGGTTGGCCTGGATTGGGAGTGGAATGGAGAAGATTGTTTTGGATTGGGTCAGGCAGATTGTTTTAGATTGGAGTGGGGCAGATTGGAGAGGGGTGGGATTAGACTGGAGTGGGGAGGAGTGGATTGGAATGGGGTGGGTTGGGCTGAAGTGGGGGTGGTTGGCCTGGAGTGGGACAGATTGGAGTGGAGAAGATTGGAATAGGGTAGATTGTTTTAGTTTGGAGTGGGGCAGATAGTTTTAGACTGGAGTGGGGTAGATTGTTTTGGATTGGAGTGGGGCAAATTGGAATGGGCAGATTGTTTTGGATTTGAGTGGGGCAGATGGTTTTGGATTGGAGTGAGGCCGATTGTTTCAGATTGGAGTGGGGCACATTGGAGTAGGGTAGATTGTTTTGGATTGGAGTGTGGTAAATTGAGTTGGATTGGATCAGAGTGGAATGGATTGGGTTGGAGTCGGATGAATTGGATTGGCATGAGGTGGATTGGAATAGAGTGGGGTGGATCGGAGTGAGGAAGACTGGTGTGGGCAGATTGTTTTGGATTGGAGTGGGGCTGATTGTTTTAGACTGGAGTGGGGTAGATTGTTTTGGATTGGAGTGGGGCAAATTGGAATGGGCAGATTGTTTTGGATTTGAGTGGGGCAGATGGTTTTGGATTGGAGTGAGGCCGATTGTTTCAGATTGGAGTGGGGCACATTGGAGTAGGGTAGATTGTTTTGGATTGGAGTGTGGTAAATTGAGTTGGATTGGATCAGAGTGGAATGGATTGGGTTGGAGTCGGATGAATTGGATTGGCATGAGGTGGATTGGAATAGAGTGGGGTGGATCGGAGTGAGGAAGACTGGTGTGGGCAGATTGTTTTGGATTGGAGTGGGGCTGATTGTTTTGGATTGGAGTTGTCACAGTGTCCTCTTCTCGGGATCTGCACGCCACAGAACAAAAGGAGCACCTTCCAACTCAGGGAAGGGAATTAAGGTAGGGAACAGCAGGGAGAGAGATCTGAAAAGGAAATATGGTTAAGCATGTATGTATATACTTGTTCATAACACCATTAATATTCAATTATACACTTAGACAAAGGCGTATCCGTGAATGCAAGTATTGAGACCCTTATGGAATAGACAAAGGAGTCACCAGGGGTGCAAGTGTTGAGACCCTTATGGAACAGACAAAGGCGTCTCTGTGGATGCAAGAGATGAGACCCTTATGGAATAGACAAAGGCGTCTCCGTGAATGGAAGTGTTGAGACCCTTATGGAACAGACAAAGGCGTCTCCGTGGATGCAAGAGTTGAGACCCTTAGGAATAAACAAAGGCGTCTCCGTGAATGCAAGTGTTGAGACCCTTATGGAATAGACTAAGGCGTCTCCGTGGATGCAAGTGTTGAGACCCTTATGGAATAAACAAAGGCGTCTCCGTGGATGCAAGAGTTGAGACCCTTATGGAATAGACAAAGGTGTCTCAGTGAATGCAAGTGTTGAGACCCTTATAGAACAGACAAAGGCATCTCCGTGGATGCAAGAGTTGAGACCCTTATGGAATAGACAAAGGCATCTCCGTGAATGCAAGTGTTGAGACCCTTAGGAATAAACAAAGGCGTCTCCGTGAATGCAAGTGTGGAGACCCTTAAGGAATAGACTAAGGCGACTCCGTGGATGCAAGTGTTGAGACCCTTATGGAATAAACAAAGGCGTTGCCGTGGATGCAAGAGTTGAGACCCTTAGGAATAAACAAAGGTGTCTCCGTGAATGCAAGTGTTGAGACCCTTATGGAATAGACTAAGGCGTCTCCGTGGATGCAAGTGTTGAGACCCTTATGGAATAAACAAAGGCGTCTCCGTGGATGCAAGAGTTGAGACCCTTATGGAATAGACAAAGGCGTCTCCGTGAATGCAAGTGTTGAGACCCTTATGGAATAGACAAAGGCGTCTCCGTGGATGCAAGTGTTGAGACCCTTATGGAATAAGCAAAGGCGTCTCCGTGGATGCAAGAGTTGAGTCCCTTATGGAATAGACAAAGGTGTCTCCATGGATGCAGGAGTTGAGACCCTTATGGAATAGACAAAGGCGTCTCCATGTATGTAAGTGTAGGTAGAATCATGATACTTCAGAATGTCATGAGCCTTAGACCAAACTGGGCGTGGCCCTTCTCTGAATAATGGAACAAGAATAATTGGTAGAATCTTGATACTTCAGGATGTCATAAGCATTAGACAAAACTGGGCGTGGCCCTTGTCTGAATCATGGAACAAGAACAATTGGTAGAATCATGATACTTCAGGATGTCATAAGCATTAGACAAAACTGGGCGTGGCCTTTCTCTGAATCATGGAACAAGAACAATTAGTAAAATCATGATACTTCAGAATGCCATGAACTTTAGACAAAACTGGGCGTGGCCCTTCTCTCAATGATGGAACAAGAACGAACTGGGACCTCTGAGCCTTGAGAAGGCAAGAGCTTGGACCATGGACATACTCTAAACATCAATCATGCAACTACTTTGCATTCATAAACATAAAAAGTTTGGTCTCAGCCTAGAAATTCGAAAAGACTTAAATATGTATCTCACATATCATCAAAAACTTAAATATGTATCTCACATATTATGCTTTCAAAAACAATGAAACTATGATTTGCTTATCTTTGAAATCTTTTCACATTTGCCACCTAGGCCTGAAAGTTTTACTCATGTAAACTGAAGAGCCTTGATTATTGGACCAAGGGCGCTTTACTCATGTGAACTGAAGCGCATCGAATGCTGTGCCAAGGGCGCTTTACTCATGTGAACTGAAGCGCATCGAATGCTGTGCCAAGGGCGCCTTACTCCTGTGAACTGAAGCGCTTTAAATGCCGTGCCAAGTGCGCTTTACTGCAGTGAACTGAAGCGCTTTGATTGCTGTGCGAAGTGCTCTTTACTTCCTGTGAACTGAAGCGCTTTGAATGTCGTGCCAAGTGCGCTTTTCTCCTGTGAACTGAAGCGCTTTGAATACCATGCCAAGTGCGTTTTACTCCTGTGAACTGCAGCGCTTTGATTGCTGTGCGAAGGGCGATTTTCTTCTTGTGAACTGAAGCGCTTTGAATGTCATGCCAAGTGTGCTTTACTCATGTGAAATGAAGCGCTTTGAATACCATGCCAAGTGCGCTTTATTCCTGTGAACTGAAGTGCTTTTGAACACCATGCCAAGTGCGCTTTACTCCTGTGAACTGAAGAGCTTTGATTGCTGTGCGAAGGGTGCTATACTTTCCTGTGAACTGAAGCGCTTTGAATGTCGTGCCAAGTGTGCTTTACTCCTGTGAACTGAAGTGCTTTGAATACCATGCCAAAGGTGCTTTACTCCTGTGAACTTAAGCGATTTAAATGTCGGGCCCGGGGCGCCTTACCAGTGTGGTCTGAAACGCTTTGCTTGTTATGCTAAGGGGCGCTTTACCTTTTGGAAGTAAAGACTTCCTTCAAACTTGGATTCAGCAAGGACTTACCGCTACGAGTACGACCTACTTGTTTTTTAATGCACCTTGGAAACAAGGATACTTCGGTTGGATGACACTCTGCCATTCAGGAACTCTGCTCTTCCCCAGAGAAACCCCCACGAAGTCTGGCTGCATCGAAGTCTTCAAAATAGTGAGTAACGTGTTTGAGTGTGGCTGGGCTTTATAGGCCTGCCACACCCCAAGATGGCTGCTGCCTCTCAAAACATGGGAATTGTAGTACTTCATAGGATAGCACTGATAAGTGCATCTTGTCCACCAATGTCCCGAACCTGCAGCTACATGAGCTTTACCACAGGGCAGACGACACTGATGGCCACCTTTGGAACAAGCGGGGAGGACAAGTGGTACACATAAAGCATCGCAAATCTGCACAGCAGAGTTTTGTGCGGGACCTCGATCGCGCACAGCCTTATTCCTGACCGGAGTGGTGCAGATTGCTTTTATTTGAGTGGAGCAGGTTGTTTTGGGTTGGAGTGGGACAGATTGGAGTAGCTTTGGGCATAGTGTTTTAGATTGAGGGGGAATACAGAAGGGGGGCAAATTGTTTAGGATTGGAACAGATTGCAGTGGGCTGCATTGTTTTGGATTGGCGTGGAGCAGCTCGTTTTGGATTGTAGTGGGGCACATTGGAGCGAGCCATATTGTTTTGGATAGTGTGGGGCAAAATGTTTTTATTGGAGTGAGGCAGATTGCTGTGGATTACAGTGAGGCAGATTGTTTTGGATTAGAGTGGACAGATTGTTTTGGGTTGGAGTTGGGCATATTGGAGTGGGATAGATTGTTTTCAATTAGACTGGTCAGATTGCTTAGATTTGGAATGGGATAGATTGTTTTGGATTGGAGTGGGGTAGATTGTTTTGGATTGGACTGGTGCAGATTGTTTTTATTGGAGTGGGGGAGATTGTGTTGGATTGGAGTGGGGCAGGTTGGAGTGGGGCAGATTGTTTTGGATTGGAGTGTGACAGCTTGGAGTGGGGCAGATTGGAGTGGGGTGGGGCAGAGTGTTTTGGATAGAGTGGGGCAGATTGGAGTGAGGTAGACTGCTCTGTACTGGAGGGGGCAGATTGTTTTGGATTGAAGTTGGGAAGATTGCTTTGAATTGGAGGGGGGCAGATTGGAGTAGGGCAGATTGGAGTGCGTCTTATTGCTTTGGATTGGAGTGGGGCATATTGTTTTGGATTGGAGTGTGGCAGACTGGAGTCCAGCAGATTGTTTTGGATTTTATTGGGGCTGATTGGAGTGGGATAGATTGCTTTGGATTGGAGTGGGGCAGATTGTTGTTGCTGACTGGATTGGGGCAGATTGGAGTGGTGTCAATTTTTTAGATAGGAGTGGGGCAAAATGTTTTGGATTAGAGTGGGGTAGATTGTTTTGGATTGGAATGGGACAGGTAGGAGTGGAGCAGATTGTTTTGGATTGAATGGAGCAGATTGTTTTGGACTGGAGTGGTGCTGAACATTTTTAGGTAGGCGTGGGGCAGATTGGAGTGGGGCAGATTGTTTTGGACTGGAGTGGTGCTGAACATTTTTAGGTAGGCGTGGGACAGATTGGAGTGGGGCAGATTGTTTTGGATTGGAGCAAACTGTTTTGGTTTGGAGTCGGGCAGATTGTTTTGCATTAGAGTGGGGAAGATTGTTTGGATTGGAGCAAATTGTTTTGGTTTGGAGTCGGGCAGATTGTTTTGCATTGGAGTGGGGCAGATTGTTTTAGATTGTAGTGGGGCAGATTGATTTGGGTGGGAGTGGGGTAGATTGAGGTGGACTGGATTGGAGTGGAGTCGATTGGGTTGGAGTGGGGCACATTGGTTTGGACTGTGGTGGATTGGATTAGAGTGGCGTGGATTGGAGTGGGGTGGATTGGAGTAGAGAAGATTGGAGTGGAGCAGAATTTGGGCCCTCATTCCGATTCCGGCGGGCGGCGGAGGCCGCCCGCCAGAATTCCGCCCTCCATAATACCGCTCCGCGGTCAGAAGACCGCGGAGGGTATTATGAGTTTTTCCCTGGGCTGGCGGGCGGTCTCCAAAAGACCGCCCGCCAGCCCAGGGAAAAACTCCCTTCCCACGAGGATGCCGGCTCGTAATCGAGCCGGCGGAGTGGGAAGGTGCGACGGGTGCTGTCCTCTTACGGGGGCCCCGCGACTCCCCCTCCCGCCATCCGGTTCCCGGCGGGAGAACCGCCAGGAACTGGATGGCGGGAGGGGGAGTCGGAATCCCCAAGCCGGCGCAGCAAGCTGCGCCGGCTTGGAGGATTCCTTGGGGGCAGCGGGAAACCGGCGGGAGACCGCCGGTTTCCCTTCTCTGACCGCGGCTAAGCCGCCACGGTCAGAATGCCCCGCGGGGCACCGCCGGCCTGTCGGCGGTGCTCCCGCGTGCCGCGGCCCTGGCGGTTCTATACCGCCAGGGTCGTAATGAGGGCCTTAGTGTGGCAGATTGTTTTGGATTGGAGTGGGATGGATTGAAGTGAGGTGGAATCGAGTGGGGCAGATTGTTTTGGATTAGAGTGGGGCAGACTGGAATGGAGCAGATTGTTTTGGATTGGAGTGAGGCAGATTGGAGTGGGTCAGATTGGAGTGGGGTCGTTTGGAGTGGGACAGATGGTTTTGGATTGGAGTGGGGCAAACTGGAGTGGGACTGATTGCGGTAGTGCATATTGTTTTGGATTGAAGTGGAGCAGATTCGAGTGAGGCAGTTTGATTAGGACTGGATAGGAGTAGATAGGAGTGTGGCAGATTGTTTTGGATTGTAGTGGGCCAGATTGTTTTGGATTGGAGTGAGATGGGGTAGACTGTTTTGGAATAGAGTGGGGCTGGTTCTTTTGTGCTGGAGCGGGAAAAATTGGAGTGGGGTGGATTGTTTTAGACTGGAGTCGGGCAGGTTGTTTTCGATTTGTGTGGGCACATTGTTTTGGATTGGCATGGTGCAGATTGGAGGGGGCAGATTATCTTAGATTGGAGTAGGACAGATCCTTTTGGATTGGAGTGGTGCAGATTATATTTATTGGAGTGGGGCAGACTGTTTTAGATAGGAGTATGACAGGTTTGAGTACGGCAGAGTGTTATGGATTGGAGTGGGGTAAATTGTTTTGGATTGGAATGCCGAAGGTTGGAGTGTGCTAGATTGTTTTGGATTGGAACAGGGTAGATTGTTTTGGATTAGAGTGGGGCAAATTGGAGTGGGGCTGACTGTTTTGGATTGGAATGGGGCTGATTTGTTTGAACTGGAGTGGGGCAGATTGTTTTTGTTTGGAGTGGGACAGTTCAGAGTGTGGCAGATTGCTTTGGATTGGATGGGACAGTTTGTTTTGGATTGGTATGGGGCAGATTGTTTTGTGATGGAGTGAGTCAGATTGTTTTTGATTGGAGTGAGGCACATTGTTTTGGATTGGAGTGGTGCAGAAGGTTTTTACTGGAGTGGGGCAGATTATTTTGTATTACAGTGAGGCCGATTGTTTTGAATTGGAGTGGGGTAGATTATTCTAGACTGGAGTGGGGCAGATTTTTTTTGATTCAAGTGGTAAAATTGTTTTGCATTGGCGTGCCGCCAATTGGAGTGGGGCAGATTGTTTTGGATTGGAGTGGGACAGATTGGCGTGAGGGTAGGTTGGAGTGGAGTGAGACAGAGTGTATTGTATTGGAGTGGGGCAGATTGGAGTGGGGCAGATTGGAGTGGGGCAAATTGTTTTGGAGTGGAATGGGGCAGATTGGAATGGCCTGGATTGATTTTGTTTGGAATGGGCCAGATTGTTTTGGATTAGAGCGGGGCAGAAGGTTTTGGGTTGTAGTGTGGCAGATTGGAGTGGGGTAGATTGTTTTATATTGGAGTGGGGCAGATTAGTTTTGATCAGAGTGGGCATATTGTTTTGGATTGGCGTGTGACACATTGTTTTGTATTGGAGTGGGGAAGATTGTTTTGGATTAGAGCGGGCAGATGGTTTAGAGTTGGAGTGTGGCAGATTGGAGTGGAGTAGATTGTTTTCAAATTTGAGTTGGCAGATTCTTTTAGATTAGAGTGAGCAGATTTTTTTGGATTGGAGTGGGGCAGATTGTTTTTGATTAGATTGGGCAGGAGGTTTTGGATTTGCTCGGGGCAAATTGGAGTGCAGCAGTTTGTTTTGGATTGGAGTGGGGAGATTGTTTTGGAATGGAGTGGTTCTGATTGTTTTTATTGGAGTGGGGCACAATGTTTTGGATTTGAGTGGGGCAGATTGTTTTGAATTGGAATGGGACAGGTTGGAGTGGGGCAAATTGTTATGGATTAGAGTAGGGAAGATTGGAGTGGGCTAGATTGTTTTCAATTGGAGTGGGGCAGATTGCTGTGGATTGGAATGCAGCAGAATGTTTTCGATTGGAGTGGGGCACATTGTTTTGGATTGAATGGGGCTGATTGTTTTGGATTGAAATGTTGGAGAACATTTTTATCAGAGTGAGGCAGATTGTTTTGGAGTAAAGTAGGGCAGATTGTCTTGGATTGGAGTGAGGAAGATTATTTTGGATTAGACTGGGGCATATGGTTTGGGGTTGGACATGGGCAGATTGGAGTGGGGTAGATTTTTTAGAGTGGAGTGGGGCAGATTGTTTTTGATTATAGAGGGCAGATTGTTTTGGATTGGAGTGGGACAGATTGGAGTGGGGCAAATTGATTTGGATTGGAGTAGGGTAGGTTGGAGTGGGGCAAATTGTTTTGGATTGGAATATGGCAGATTGGAGTGGCCTACATTGTTTTGGGTTGGAGTAGGGCAGATTGCTGTGGATTGGAATTTGGCAGAATGTTTTCGATTGGAGGAGGGCAGATTGTAGTGGGGAAGATTGGAGTGCTGTAGATCAGTGGTTCCCAACCTTTTGACGTCCGTGGACCCCCACTATCATTACTGGAGCCTGGGGACCCCCACTGAATCTTTATTGGAATCCGGGGACCAGATTGTTTTATATTGGTGTGGGGCAGAATAGAGTGGGGCTGATTGTTTTGGATTGGAGTGGGGTAAAATGTTTTTATCGTAGTGGGGCAGATTGCTTTGGATTGAAGTAGGGCAGATTGTTTCGGATTGGAGTGAGCAGATTATTTTGGATTAGAGTGGGGCAGATTGTTTTTGGTTGGAGTGAGGCATATTGCAGTGGGGTAGATTGTTTTATATTGGAGTGGGGAAGATTGTTTTTGATTAGAGTGGGCATATTGTTTTGGATTGGCATGGGACAGATTGTTTCGTATTGGAGTGGGGTAGATTGTTTTAGATTGGTGTGGGGCAGATTGTTCTTAGTAGAGTGGGCAGGTTGTTTTGGATTGGTTTGGGGCAGAGGGAAGTGGAGCAGGTTGTTTTGGATTAGAGTGGGGCAGATTGTTTTGGATTGGAGTGGGGCAGATTGTTTTGGATTGGAGTGGGACAGATTGGCGTGAGGCAGATTGGAGTGGAGTGAGACAGAGTGTTTTGGATTGGAGTGGGGCAGAATGTTTTGGAGTGGAGTGGGGCAGATTGGAATGGGGTAGATTGATTTCATTTGGAGTGGGACAGTTTGTTTTAGATTAGAGCAGGGCAGATGGTTTTGGGTTTGAGTGGGGCAGATTGGAGTGGGGTAGATTGTTTTCAGATTTGAGTGGGCAGATTCTTGTAGATTATAGTGGGTAGATGTGTTTGGATTGGAGTGGGGCAGATTGTTTCGATTGGAGGGGGAGATTATAGTGGGGCAGATTGGAGTGCTGTAGATCATATTAGATTTGAGTGGGGCTGAGTGTTTTGTATTGGAGTAGGGTAGATTGTTTTGGAATGGAGTGGGGCAGAATGCTTTTATCGGAGTAGGAAAAGATTGTTTTGGATTGAAGTAGGGCAGATTGTTTTGGATTGGAGTGGGGCAGGTTATTTTGGATTAGAGTAGGGCAGATCGTTTTTAGTTGGAGTGGGGCAGATTGGATTGGGGTAGATTATTTTAAATTGGAGTGGGGCAGATTGTTTTCAATTAGAGTGGGAATATTGTTTTGGATTGGCGTGGGACAGATTGTTTTGTATTGGAGTCGGGTAGATATTTTAGATTGGTGTGGGGCAGATTATTTTCTGATGAGAGTGGGCAGGTTGTTTTGGATTGGTTTGTGGCAGAGTGAAGTGGAGCAGTTTGTTTTGTATTGGAGCGGGGCAGATTGTATTGGATTGGAGTGGTGCATATTGTTTTTATAGAAGTAAAACAGATTGTTTTGGATTGGAGTGAGGCAGATCGGAGTGGGGAAGTTTGTGTTGGATTGGATGGGGCACTTTGTTTTGGATTGGCCTGGGGCAGATTGTTTTGTGTTGGAGTGGGGCAGATTGTTTTGGATTGAAGTGGTAAAGAGGGTTTTTATTGGAGTGGGGCAATTGTTTTGGGATTGGAGTAGGGCAGACTGCTTTGGATTAGAGTGGGGCAGATTGTTTTGGATTGGAGTGGGCTAGATTGTTTAGACTAGAGTGGGGCAAACTGTTTTTGATTCGAGTGACATATTGATTTGAATTGGTGTAGTGCAGATTGGACTAGGGCAGATTGTTTTGGATTTGAGTGGGCAGACTGGGGAGGGGATATTATTTTGGATTGGAGTTGGGCAGATTGGAGTGAGGCAGTTGGAGTGGGGTGGGGCAGAGTGTTTTGGATTGGAGTGGGGCAGATTGAAGTGCTGCAAATTGTTTTGGATTGGAGTGGGGCAGATTGGAGTGGGACAGATTGTTTTTAATAAGATTGGGCAGGATGTTTTGGATTGGCTTGGGGCAGACTGTAATGGGGCAGGTTGTTTTGGATTGGAATGGGCAGACTGTTTTTGGATTGGAGTGGTTCAGATTGTTTTTATTGGAGTGGGGTAGAATGATTTGGATTAGAGTGGGGCAGATTGTTTTGAGTTGGAGTGGGACAGATTGAGTGGGGCGAAATGTTTTGGATTGGAGTAGGGCAGATTGAAGTGGGCTAAATTGTTTTGGATTGGAGTAGGGCAGATTGTTGTAGATATTAGTGTGGTAGAATGTTTTCGATTGGAGTGGGGCAGATTGGAGTTGTGTAGATTGTTTTAGATTCAAGTGTGGCAGCTTGTTTTAGATTGGTGTGGGGCAGAATGGAGTGGGGCTGATTGTTTCGGATTGGAGTGGGTTAGATTGTTTTGCATTGGAATGGGCAGATTGGAGTGGGGCAGCTTGTTTTTGATTGAATGGGTCAGATTGTTTTGGAGTGGAGTGAATGTTTTTATTGAGTGGGGCAGCTTACTTTGGATTTGAGTAGGGCAGATTGTTTTGGATTGGAGTGGGGCAGATTATTTTTAATTAGAGTGGAGCAGATGGTTTTGGCTTGGAGTGGGGTAGATTGCTTTAAATTGGAGTGGGGCAGACTGTTTTCAATTGGAGTGGGCAGGTTGTTTTGGATTGGCTTGGGGCAGAGTGGAGTGGGACGGGTTGTTTTGTATTGGAGCGGGGCAGATCGGAGTGGGGACGTTTGTGTTGGATTGGATGGGGCACTTTGTTTTGGATTGGCCTGGGGCAGATTGTTTTGTGTTGGAGTGGGGCAGATTGTTTTGGACTGAAGTGGTAAAGAGGATTTTTATTGGAGTGGGGCAATTTTTTTGGGATTGGAGTAGGGCAGACTGCTTTGGATTAGAGTGTGGCAAATTGTTTTTGATTCGAGTGGCCGATTGATTTGGATTGGTGTAGTGCAGATTGGACTAGGGTAGATTGTTTTGGATTTGAGTGGGCAGACTGGAGAGGGGGGATTATTTTGGATTGGAGTTGGGCAGATTGGAGTGAGGCAGTTGGAGTGGGGTGGGGCAGAGTGTTTTGGATTGGAGTGGGGCGGATTGAAGTGCTGCAAATTGTTTTGGATTGGAATGGGGCAGATTGGAGTGGACTGGATTTTTTGATTGAAGTGGGGCAGATTGTTTTGGATTGGAGTGTGGCGGATTGTTTTAGATTGCAGTGAGGCAGACTGGAGTGGTGTAGATTGTTTTGGATTGGAGTGGGGCAGGTTGTTTTCAATAAGATTGGGCAGGATGTTTTGGATTGGTTTGGGGCAGACTATAATGGGGTAGGTTGTTTTGGATTGTAATGGGCAGACTGTTTTGGATTGGAGTGGTTCAGATTGTTTTTATTGGAGTGGGGTAGAATAATTTGGATTAGAGTGGGGCAGATTGTTTTGAGTTGGAGTGGGACAGATTGATTGGGGCAAAATGTTTTGGATTGGAGTAGGGCAGATTGAAGTGGGCTAGATTGTTTTGGATTGGAGTATGGCAGACTGTTGTAGATTTTAGTGTGGAAGAATGTTTTCGATTGGAGTGGGGCAGGTTGTAGTGGGGAAGATTGGAGTTGTGTAGATTGTTTTAGATTCAAGTGTGGCAGATTGTTTTAGATTGGTGTGGGGCAGAATTTAGTGGGGCTGATTGTTTTGGATTGGAGTGGGTTAGATTGTTTTGGATTGTAATGGGCAGATTGTTTTGGATTGAATGGGTCAGATTGTTTTGGAGTGGAGTGAATGTTTTTATTGAGTGGGGCAGATTGTTTTGGATTGGAGTGGGGCAGATTATTTTGGATTGGAGTAGGGCAGATTGTTTTGGATTGGAGTGGGGCAGATTATTTTGGATTAGAGTGGAGCAGATGGTTTTGGCCTGGAGTGGGGTAGATTGTTTTAGATTGGAGTGGGGCAGACTGTTTTCAATTGGAGTGGGCAGGTTGTTTTTGAATTGGCTTGGGGCAGAGTGGAGTGGGGCAGGTGGTTTTGTATTGGAGCAGGGCAGATTGTTGTGGATTGGAGTGGTGCAGATTGTTTTTATTGGAGTAAGGTATATTGTTTTGGATTGGAGTGGGGCAGATTGTTTTCAATTGGAGTGGGCAGGTTGTTTTGGATTGGCTTGGGGCAGAGTGGAGTGGGGAAGGTAGTTTTGTATTGGAGAGGGGCAGATCGGAGTGGGGAAGTTTGTGTTGGATTGGATGGGGCACTTTGTTTTGGATAGGCCTAGGGCAGATTGTTTTGTGTTGGAGTGGGGCAGATTGTTTTGGATTGAAGTGGTAAAGAGGGTTTTTATTGGAGTGGGGCAGACTGTTTTCAATTGGAATGGGCAGGTTGTTTTGGTTTGGCTTGGGGCAGATTGGAGGAAGGCAGGTTGTTTTGTATTGGAGTGGGGCAGATTGTTTTGGATTGGAGTGGTGCAGATTGTTTTTATTGGTGTAAGGCATGTTGTTTTGGATTGGAGTGGGGCAGACTGTTTTCAATTGGACTGGGCAGGTTGTTTTCGATTGGCTTGGGGCAGAGTGGAGTGGGGCAGGTTGTTTTGTATTAGAGCGGGGCAGATCGGAGTGGGCAAGTTTGTGTTGGATTGGATGGGGCACTTTGTTTTGGATTGGCCTGGGGCAGATTGTTTTGTGTTGGAGTGGGGCTGATTGAAGTGGTAAAGAGGGTTTTATTGGAGTGGGGCACATTTTTTGGATTGGAGTAGGGCAGACTGCTTTGGGTTTGAGTGGGGCAGATTGTTTTGGATTGGAGTGGGCTAAATTGTTTAGACTAGAGAGGGGCAAACTGTTTTTGATTCGAGTGGCATATTGATTTGGATTGGTGTAGTGCAGATTGGACTAGGGCAGATTGTTTGGGATTTGAGTGGGCAGACTGGAGAGGGTAGATTATTTTGGATTGGAGTTGGGCAGATTGGAGTGAGGCAGTTGGAGTGGGGTGGGGCTGAGTGTTTTGGATTGGAGTGGGGCAGATTGAAGTGCTGCAAATTGATTTGGATTGGAGTGGGGCAGATTGGAGTGGACTGGATTGTTTTTGATTGAAGTGGGGCAGATTGTTTTGAATTGGAGTGTGGCAGATTGCTTTAGATTGGAGTGAGGCAGATTGGAGTGGTGTAGATTGTTTTGGACTGGAGTGGGGCATATTGTTTCCAATAAGATTGGGCAGGATGTTTTGGATTGGCTTGAGGCAGACTGCAATGGGGCAGGTTGTTTTGGATTGGAATGGGCAGACTGTTTTGGATTGGAGTGGTTCAGATTTTTTTTTATTGGAGTGTGGTAGAATGTTTTGTATTAGAGTGGGGCAGATTGTTTTGAGTTGGAGTGGGACATATTGAGTGGGGCAAAATGTTTTGGATTGCAGTAGGGCAGATTGAAGTGGGCTAAATTGTTTTGGATTGGAGTAGGGCAGATTGTTGTAGATTTTAGTGTGGTAGAATGTTTTTGATTGGAGTGGGGCAGGTTGTAGAGGGGCCGATTGGAGTTGTGTAGATTGTTTTAGATTGGTGTGGGGCAGAATGGAGTGGGGCTGATTGTTTTGGATTGGAGTGGGTTAGATTGTTTTGGATTGTAATGGGCAGATTAGAGTGGGGTAGATTGTTTTGGATTGAATGGGTCAGATTGTTTTCGAGTGGCGTGGAGTGAATTGTTTTATTGAGTGGGCAGATTATTTTGGATTGGAGTAGGGCAGATTGTTTTGGATTGGAGTGGGCAGATTATTTTGGATTAGAGTGAAGCAGAAGGTTTTGGCTTGGAGTGGGATAGATTGTTTTAGATTGGAGTGGGGCAGACTGTTTTCAATTGGAGTGGGCAGGTTGTTTTGGATTGGCTTGCGGCAGAGTGGAATGGGGAAGGTTCTTTTGTATTGGAGCGGGCAGATTGTTTTGGATTGGAGTGGTGCAGATTGTTTTTATTGGAGTAAGGCATATTGTTTTGGATTGGAGTGGGGAAGATTGTTTTGGATTAGAGTGGGGCAGATTGTTTTGGAATGGAGTGGGGCAGAAGGTTTTTATTGGAGAGGGGAAGATTGTTATGGATTGGAGTGGGGCAGACTGCTTTGGATTAAAGTGGGGCTGACTGTTTTGTATTTGAGTAGGGAAGATTGGAGTGGGCTAGATTGTTTTAGATTGGGTTTGGGCAGATTGCTTTTGATTGGGGTGGGGCAGATTATTTTGCATTAGACTGGGCAAACTGGAGTGGGGCAGATTGTTTTGGTTTCGATTGGGGCAGATTGGAGTGGGGAAGGGCAGACTGTTTTGGATAGGAGTGGGGCAAATTGGAGTACGGCAAAATATTTTGGATTTTAGTGGGGCTGATTGTAGTGGGCTAGATGGTTTTGGATTGAAGTGTGGCAGATTTTTGTGGATTGGAGTGTGGCAGATTGCTTTGGATTGGAGTGGGGCAGATTGGAGTGGTGTAGATTGTTTCAGATTGAAGTGGGGCAGATTGCTTTAGATTGGTTTGGGGCAGAATGGAGTGGGGACGATTGTTTCATATTGGAGTGGGGTAGATTGTTTTGGATTGGAGTGGGGCAGATTGAAGTGGAGCAGATTGTTTTGGATTGAATGGGGCAGATTGCTATGGACTCGAGTGGTGCTGAATGTTTTTATCATACTGGGGCAGATTGTTTTGTATTGGAGTAGGGAATGTTGTTTTGGGTTAGAGTGGGGCAGATTATTTTGGATTAGAGTGCAGAAGATGGTTTTGGGTTGGAGTGGGCAGACTGGAGTGGGGTAAATTGTTTTATATTGGAGTGGGGGAGATTTTTGTGGATTGGAGTGTGGCAGATTGTTTTGGATGGGAGTGGGACAGATTGGAGTGGTGTAGATTGCTTTAGATTGAAGTGGAGCAGATTGCTTTAGATTAGTGTGCGGCAGAATGGAGTGGGCTGATTGTTTCGGATTGGAGTGCGGTAGATTGTTTTGGATTGGAGTGGGGCAGATCGATGTGGAGTAGATTGTTTTGGATTAAATGAGGCAGATTGTTTTGGACTGGAGTGCTGCTGAACATTTTTATCAGAGTGGGGCAGATTGTTTTGTATTGGAGTAGGGAATGTTGTTTTGGGTTAGAGTGTGGCAGATTATTTTGGATTAGAGTGGGGCAGATGGTTTTGGGTTGGAGTGGGGCAGATTGGAGTGGGGTAGATTGTTTTAGATTGGTGTAGGGCGGATTGTTTTAGATTAGACTGGGCTGGTTGTTTCGGATTGGCTTTTGGCAGAGTGGAGTGGGGCAGGTTGTTTTGGTTTGGAGCGGGGCAGATTGTTTTAGCTTGAAGTGGTGCAGATTGTTTTTATTGCAATAGGGCAGATTGTTTTGGGGTAGATTGGAGTGGGAACAATTGTTTTCGATTGGATGGGGCACTTTGCTTTGGATTGACGTGGGGGAGATTATTTTGTATTGGAGTGGGGCAGATTGTTTTGGATTACAGTGGGGCAGATTGTTTTGGATTGGAGAGGAGCAGAAGGTTTTTATTGGAGTGGGACAGACTGCTTTGGATTAGAGTGTGGCAGATTGTTTTGGATTGGAGTGGGGAAGATTGAAGTGGGCTAGGTTGTTTTAGATTGGAGTGAGGCAGACTGTTTTCTAATTGAGTGGGCGGATTGAGTGGGACTGATTGCTTTGGATTGGAGTGCGGTAGATTGTTTTGGATTGGAGTGTGACAGATTGAAGTGGAGCAGATTGTTTTGGATTGAATGGGGCAGATTTTTTGTATTGGAGTGGGGAATGTTGTTTTGGGTTAGAGTGGGGCAGATTATTTTGGATTAAAGTGGAGCAGATGGTTTTGGGTTGGAGTGGGGCAGATTGGAGTGGGGTAGATTGTTTTAGATTGGAGTGGGTTAGATTGTTTTTGATTGGTGTACGGCAGATTGTTTTCGATTAGATTGGGCAGGTTGTTTTGGATTTGCTATGGGCAGAGTTGAGTGGGGCAGGTTGTTTTGGATTGGAGTGGGCAGATTGTATTTGATTGGCGTGGGGCACATTGTTTTCAACTGGAGTGGGGCAGATTGTTTTAGATTGGTGTGGGGCAGATTGTTTTCGATTAGATAGGGCAGGTTGTTTTGGATTGGCTTTGGGCAGAGTGGAGTGGGGCAGGTTATTTTGGATTAGAGTGGGGCAGATTGTTTTAGCTGGAAGTGGTGCAGAGTGTTTTTTTTTGGAGTAAGGCAGATTGTTTTTGATTGGACTGGGGCAGATCGGAGTGGGGAAGATTGTTTTCAATTGGATTTGGCACTTTGCTTTGGATTGACATGGGGTAGATGTTTTTGTATTGGAGTGGGTAGAATGTTTTGGATTACAGTGGGGCAGATTGTTTTGGATTGGAGCAGTGCAGAAGGTTTTTATTGGCGTGGGGCAGACTGCTTTGGATTAGAGTGGGGCAGATTGATTTGGATTGGAGTGGGGAAGATTGGAATGGCCTAGATTGTTTTAGATTGGAGTGAGGCAGACTGTTTTTGATTTGAGTGGGCAGATTTGTTTGGATTGGTGTGGTGCAGTTTGGATTGGAGGGGGCAGACTGGAGCGGGGCAGATTATTTTGGATTGGAGTGGGGCAGATTTGAGTTCGGTGGAGTACAGTGTTTTGAATTGGAGTGGGGCAGATGGGAGTGCAGCAAGTTGTTTTGGATTGGAGTGGTGCAGATTGTAGTAGGATAGATTGTTTTTGAATGAAGTGTTGTAGATTGTTGTGGACTAGAGTGTGGCAGATTGTTTTGAATTGGAGTGAGGCAGATTGGAGTGGTGTAGATTGTTTTAGATTAGTGTGGGGCAGATTGGAGTGGGGCTTATTGTTTTGGTTGGAGTGGGGCAGATTGTTTTGAATTGGAGTGAGGCAGAATGGAGTGGTGCAGATTGTTTTAGATTAGTGTGGGGCAGATTGAAGTCGAGTTTATTGTTTTGGATTGGAGTGGGACAAGATAGGCTGGTTTGGAGTGGGACGGACATGAGTGGGGCAGATGGTTTTGGATTGGAGTAGGGCAGCTTGTTTTGGACAGGAGTGTATCAGAGTGTTTTGGATTAGAGTGGGGCAGATGGTTTTGGATTGGAGTGTGGCAGATTGGAGTGGGGTAGATTGTTTTAGATTGGAGTAGAGGAGATTGTTTTAGATTAGAGTAAGAAGACTGTTTTGGATTGGCGTGGGGCAGATTGTTTTGGACTGGAGTGGGGCAGAATGTTTTAGATTGGAGTGGGGCAGATTGTTTTCAATTATACTGGACAGGATGTTTTGGATTGGCATGGGGCAAATTGCAGTGGGGCAGATTGTGTTGGATTGGAGTGGGCAGATTGTTTTGTATTGAAGTGGTGTAGATTGTTTTTATTGGAGCGGGAGATATTTTTGGGGATTTGACTGGACCATATTTGAGTGGAGCAGATTTTTTTGGATTGGAACTGGTCAGATTGGTGTGGAGCATATTGGAGTGTGGTGGGGCAGAGTGTTTGAGATGGAGTGGGGCAGTTTGTTTTTTGATTGGAGTGGGGCAGACTGGAATGGGCTAGATTGCTTTGGATTGGAGGGGGCATATAGTTTTGAATTGGAGTGTGACAGATTGTGTTGGATGGAAGTGGGGTAGATTGGAGTCAGGTAGATTGTTTTAGATTGGAGTGAGGCCGATTGTTTTAGATTGGCATGGGACAGACTGGAGATTGGAGACTGGAGACTGGAGATTGTTTTGGATTGGGGCAGATTGTTTTCGATTGGAGCAAACTGACTGGGGAAGATTATTTTGGATTGGAGTGGTGCAGATTGTTTTCATTTGAGTGGGGGAGATTGTTTTGGATTGGAGTGGAGCAGACTGGAGTGGGGCAGAATGTTTTGGATTGGAGTGGGAGAGGTTGGAGTGGGGCAGATTGGTGTGGTGTGGGGCAGAGTGCTTTGGATTAGAATGGATCAGATTGGAGTGGGACAAATTGTTTTGGATTGGAGTGGGGCAGACTGGAGAGGGCGAGATTGTTTTGGATTGGACTGAGGCAGATTATTGTGCATAGGAGTGTGGCAGATTGTTTTGGATTGGAGTGGGGCAGATTGGAGTGGGGCAGATTGGAGTGTGGTAGATTGTTTTAGATTGGAGTGTGACAGATTGTTTTAGATTGATTTGGGGCAGAGTGTATTGGGGCTGATTGTTTTGGATTGAAACGGGCGGATTCTTTTGAATCAGAGTGAGGCAGATTGAAGTGGGGCAGATTGTTTTGGATTGGAGTGGTGCAGAATGTTTTTTATTGGAGTGGTGCAGAATGTTTTTATTAGAGTGGGACAGACTTTTTTGGATTTGAGTAGGGCAGATTGTTTTGGATTAGAGTGGGGCGGGTTGTTTAGGGCTGGAGTGAGGCAGATTGGAGTGGGGTAGATTGTTTAAGAATGGAGTGGGCGGATTGCTTCCAATTAGAGTGGGCTGATTGCTTTAGATTAGAGTGACAGGTTGTTATGGATTGCGTGGGGCAGATTGAAGTAGGGCTAGATGTTTTGGATTGGAGTGGGACAGATTGTTTTGTACTGGAGTTGTGCATATTGTTTCTATTGGATTGGGGCAAATTATTTTGGATTGGAGTGGTACAGATCAGAGTGGGGCAGATTGTTTTGGATTGGAGTGGGACAGAGTGGAGTGGAGCAGATTGGAGGTGGGTGTGGCAGAGTGTTTTGGATGGAGTGGGGCAGATTGCAGTGGGGTAGATTGCTCTGGACTGGAGGGGCAGATTGTTTTGGATTGGAGTGGGGCAGATTGTTTTAATTTGGAGGGGGCAGGTTGGGGTGGGGCAGATTGGAGTGGGGTTACGTGCTTTGGATTAGAGTGGGGCATATTGTTTTGGATTGCATTGGGGCAGACTGGAGTACGGCAGATTGTTTTGGATTTTAGTGGGGCTGATTGGAGTGGGTTACATTGCGTTGGATTGGAGTGGGGCAGATTGTTGTGGATTGGAGGGTGGCAGATTGGAGTGGTGTAGATTGTTTAGATTTGAGTGGGGCAGAATTCTTTAGATTGGTGTGGGGCAGAATGGAGTGGGGCTGATTGTTTTGGATTGGAGTGGAGTAGATTATTTTGGATTGGAGTGGGACAGATTGGAGTGGAGCAGATTGTTTTGGATTGACGGGGCAGATTGTTTTGGACTGGAGTGGTGCTGAACGTTTTTATCAGAGTGGGGCAGATTGTTTTGGATTGAAGAAGGACAACTTGGTTTGGATTAGAGTGGGGCAGATTATTTTGGATTAGAGTGGGACAGATAGTTTTGGGTTGGAGTGGTCCAGATTAGAGTGGAGTAGATTGTTCTAGATTGGAGTGGGGCAGATTGTTTGCGATTGGAGTGGGCAGATTGTTTTGGATAGAAGTGGGGCACATTGGATTCAGGTAGATTGTTTTAGATTGGAGTGGGGCAGAGTCTTTTAGTTTGGCATGAGGCAGACTGGAGTAGGGCTGATTGTTTTAGATTGGAGTGGGCTGATTGTTTTTGATTGGAGTGGGGCAGATTGTTTTGGATTGGAGCATAGTGGACTGGGGGCGATTGTTTTGGATTAGTGTGGCGTAGATTGGAGTGAGCAGCTTATTTTGTATTGGAGTGGTGCAGATTGTTTTTATTTGGTGAGGCAGATTGTTTTGGTTTGGAGTGGGGGCAGACTGGAGTGGGGCAGAATGTTTTGGACTGGAATAGGGGCGAGGTTGGAGTGGGGCAGATTGGAATGGTGCTTATTGTTTTGGATTGGAGTTGGGCAGATTGTTTTGGACTGGAGCAAACTGGAGAGGGGCAGAGTGTTTTGGATTGGAGTGGGGCCCATTGTTTTGGATTAGAGTGGGTCAGATTGTTTTGGATTGGAGTGGGACATATTGTATTGGAGTGAGGTAGATTGGATTGGGGCAGATTAATTTGGTTTGGAGTGGGGTAGATTGGAGTAGGGCAGATTGTTTTTAATTGAGTGTGGAAGATTGTTTTGGATTTCAGTGGTTGTGAAGGTTTTGGATTGGAGTGAAGCAGATTGTTTTGGATTGGAGTGGGGCAGGTAGAACTGGGGTCCATTGTTTTGAATTGGAGTGAGTCAGATTGTTTTGTATTAGAGTGGGGCAGATTAGAGTGTGGCAGATTGTTTTGGATTGGAGTGGGGCATATTGTATTGAAGTGGAGTGGAGTGGGGTAGATAGGATTTTGGCAGATTGTTTTGGGTTGGAGTGGGGGAAATTGGAGTAGGATGGATTGTTTTAGATTGGATTGGGGCAGATTGTTTTCAATTAGAGTGGGCAGATTGTTTTGGATTGGGGTGGGGCAGATTGTTTAGGATTGGAGTGGTGCAGATGTTTTTTTTTTTTAGTAAGGCATATTGTTTTGGATTTGAGTGGGGCAGATCGTAGTAGGGAAGTTTGTTTTGAATTGGATGGGGCACTTTGTTTTGGATTGCCATGGGGCAGATTGTTTTGTATTGGAGCGGGGCAGATTGTTTTGAATTAGAGTGGGGCAGATTCTTTTAGATTGGAGTGGTGCAGAATGTTTTTATTGGAGTGAGGAAGATTGTTTTTGGTTGGAGTAGGGATGATGTTTTTGAATTAGAGTGTCCAATGGATCTATTGTTTTGGATTAGAGTAGGGCTGACTGTTTTGGATTGGTGTAGGGCCGGTTGTTTTGGATTGGAGTGGGCAGATTTTTTTAGACTAGAGTGGACAGGTTGTTTTGGATTGCATGGGGCAGATTGGAGTGGGGATGGTTGTTTTGGATTGGTGTGGGCATTTTGTTTCTAATGGAGTGGCCAGATTATTTCGGATTGGAATGGGGGAGATCGGAGTGGGGCATATTGTTTTGGATTGGAGTGGGAGAGATTGTAGTGAAGCAGATTGGAGTGGAGTGGGGCAGAGTGTTTTCAATGAAGAGAGGCATATTGGAGTGGGGTAGATTGCTCTGGACTGAAGGTGTAGATTGTTTTGGATTGGAATGTAGCAGATTGCTTTGAATTGGAGGGGGCAGACTGGAGTAGGGCTGATTGTATTAGGTTGGAGTGGAGCAGATTGTTCTGGATTGGTGCAAATTGGAGTGAGGCAGATTATTTTGGATTGGAGTGGGGCAGATTAAAGTGGGGCCCATCGTTTTGGATTGGAGTTGGGCAGATAGTTTTTTTTATTGGAGTGGGGCAGATTGTTTTGGATTGGAGTGGGGCATATTGTATTAGAGTGGAGAGGAGTAGTTTGGATTGGGGTGGATTGGTTTAGATTAGAGTGGGGCAATTTTATTGGATTAGAGTAAGGCAGATTGGAGTGGGGCTCATTGTTTTGGATTGGAGTGTGGCAGATTGTTTTGTATTGGAGTGGAGCAGATTGGAATGTGGAAGAATATTCTGTATTCAAATGGGGCAGGTTGTTAAGGATTGGAGTGGGCAGATTATTTTAATTTGGAGTGGGGCAGATTGTTTTGCATTTAGTGGGCAGATTGTTTTGGATTGGAGTGGGGCAGATAAGGGCAGATTGGAGTATGGTGGATTGGAGCAGATTGGAGTGGGTGGTTTGGATTGGAGTGGGTTGGATGGGATTGATCTGGGGTCGTTTTTGATTGGAGTGAGGCAGATTATTCTGGATTAGAGCAGGGCAGATTGACATGGGACAGATTGTTTTAGATTGGAGTGGGGTAAATTGGATTGAGATAGATTGTTTTAGATTGAGTGATGGAGGTTGTTTTGGATAAGTGTGGGGGAGATCGGAATAGGGCAGATTGTATTGGATTCAAGTGGGGCAGATGGGACAGATTTGAGTGGTGTAGGTTGGGAATATTGCAGCTTGGTTGATTGGACTGAATTGGGGGAGTGGTTTGTTTTGGAGTGGGGTGGATTGGATTGGACTGGGGTAGGCAGGATTGGTCTGGATTGAATTAGGTGCATTGGGGTAGATTGGATTGAGTGAGGTGGGTTGGTGTTGGTGAGATGGGGTGGGCTGGCATGGATTGGAGTGGGGCGGTCTAGATTGGGGTGGGGTGGATTGAATTCAGATGTACTGCACGATTGTCTGTTAAAGCATAATTTAGAAAAATCATCATAAGAAAGAAAGAATGTTGCTTTACAACATTTAGAACAAGATAATCCTCACCTTTTGAGAACAGTGTCCAGGAGCAAACAAAAACATGAGTGCAAAGTGAGAGAAGACTTGGCAAAATGGAAGAAACAAGCTGACTATAGAAAATAAAGCTTTGCAATTTTGTTTGTCCTGCTGGGTACGTTTTTGCCAGTGACACACATTCTGTTTGCAGGGACCTAGAAAAAGAAGTACGTCAATCACATCAGGGTAGCGAACAGGCACTGATTAAGTCGAATCAATCAGTGCTTGGTCCTTGCTCCACAGACAGGAACAGAAATGATGCTAGGCTTGAGGTGACCAATTACGAGGCTGTAAAGATGAGTGCCACGCAAGCCAACAAATGGTAATCAATGGGTGGGCTCTAAACCCACTGTACGTTTACAATAGTCTCAAATAGACAGCATGGTTATGGAGACAAAGATTCAAATCAAACTGCTGGCCACTGATTGATGACCAGCGTGTCACATACTTCAAAAACATGTAATAGTATGATAAAGAGTGCACAAAAAACTTTAGAAAACATGCGTGTAAAGATGAAAAATAACACGATCTCCAGAACATAGTAACAGCAGACCTCAGTGACTTGACGCAACCACGTATACAATTTAACTTTATCCCGCTGAACTCAGGAGCAGATGCCATTGCTTAGCTGATGCCTATGTGATACGATTCCTGCACACGTCACATCTGTGAGGCGCATATATTTAACTAATTGTAGTTGCAGGCAGCACCATGTTTAACGACTGAAAGTTAAGTGCTCATCCCTTATGCATCTCAGGAAGAAAAGCTATGTAGAACAAGAGGTGACGGATAATAATACTAAAAAGTAAATACATAAAAATAAAATGAAAGGACCAGTATATGCACAGAAAATGAGTTACACAATAAGAATGCATGTAGATTGCAGAATAAGAATGCATCCCTAAAAACATCCCAAAAAAATCCCCCCAAAAAACAACATTTGTCATGCTTTTTTTCAGGATGGAACTGAGGGCAAAGAATGGGCTTTGTTGAGGCATGAAGACGTAAAAGCAAATCAGGTGCTTCTTATCAAGCTCTTGCACTTTTGTTTGTATCACAGTTAGTTTGAATGGAATGGAAGTTTTTTTCTTCAAGAAAATGGTGCATAAGTGGGATTCAAGGGGCCCGCCAGTTACACCAATATTTTTTATGGTACAATCAGTGCAGGAGGCCAACTGATAGCATGTCATTTACAGGTCCTCGGCACAGATAGTGCCACTTTACTGAAGATCTACAAGTAAATTAAATATTTCTATTGGATGTAAGTCAATTCTACAATGTTTTAAGGAGAGAGAACAAGCACTTTAGCATTGGTAAAGTACACAGAATCCTAAAAGCCAACAAAAACGGGTTCATGAAAAAGGAGGGTGAAGACAAAGGGGGTCATTCTGACTTCAGCGGGCGGCGGAGGCCGCCCGCCAAAGTTCCCCCGACAGAATACCGCAGCGCGGTCAAAAGACCGCCGCAGTAATTCTGAGTTTCCCACTGGGCCGGCGGGCGACCGCCAGAAGGCCGCCCGCCCGCCCAGCGGAAAACCCCCTTCCACGAGGATGCCGGCTCCGAATGGAGCCGGCGGAGTGGAAAGGGTGCGACGGGTGCAGTTGCACCCGTCGCGATTTTCAGTGTCTGCTATGCAGACACTGAAAATCTTTGTGGGGCCCTGTTAGGGGGCCCCTGCAGTGCCCTTGGCATGGGCACTGCAGGGGCCCCCAGCCCACAGGGGCCCCACGACACCCGTTCCCGCCAGCCAGGTTCTGGCGGTCAAAACCGCCAGAACCAGGCTGGCGGGAAGGGGGTCGGAATCCCCATGGCGGCGCTGCCTGCAGCGCCGCCATGGAGGATTCCTCAGGCCAGGGGAAAACCGGCTGGAAACCGCCGGTTTCCCTTTTCTGACCGCGGCTTTACCGCCACGGTCAGAATTGGCCTGGATGCACCGCCAGCCTGTTGGCAGTGCATCCGCGGTCCCCGGCCGCCAGGGTCGGAATGACCCCCAAAATGTTTGGTGATGACCCTTCAGAAAGGGCCAAGTCCAACAGCTTGATTTCTATGAGCTAATTAAACAGGATGGGCTGTGTTGGTGGTAGTTGTTATCAAGACCTGGAATTCCCTCCTACACGCTTAAGCAGGCGATGATACCCTAATATCCATGTATAACTTTTCACTGGTACAATAACTGTTCATTGACACTGTCCCGGAACACCTGATCCTGCAATACAAACACTAAAAACAACAGTTAATACCTGCTGTTTCTTCAATCACAAAAGTAATAGTATGGTTCACAGGTTGATAGTGCCATAATGTGAAAAATACTTCACATAAGTACAAAAGCGACCACTGACAGAGAGGGTATGATTCACACCTCTCTATGTATTTATTTTGCATTACGATATAAACTCTGGCAACAGCTAAAGCTGTCTGTAGCTAGGATAAGATAACTATTAAACTAGAAAAGCTGTTGCAACCTACATGAAATGACAAAACCTGCATTATTCCCTCGTTAAGACTTTTCTGTCGGTCTAAAAGACCTTTTCTTTTAGTTCAAGTAGACAGTTTGGAAATTATGCGCTCTAAAGATAAACTTGACTTATTGAACCCGATTAGCAGGGGCAAATTATCACCCCCTCACTTTATCAGTACACAGTCCTGGAGACTCCACCTTCTCAGTTCACAGACAAAGGACGTTTCTCTCGTTACACATCCCTGACACGTTCGCTTGCTTAGTCCACAGGTCTTGGACATGTAATCTTCTGGTACACAAGTCTGGGAGCGTCAACTTTCAGTACAGAGACATGGGGCCTTCACACACTCAGTGAACAGGTGTTGATATTTTCCTCAGAACACTGGCCTCGGGTCTTCTTACTCTTGGTGCACAGGTCTGGTAGTTTCCCCCTATCAGTAGGCAGGTATGAGACGTTCAGTACATAGGTAGACAGGCATGGGGCTTTCACTGCATCAGTTCACAGACATGGGACCTTCATATACTCTATACATAGATATGAGCCCTTCAGTTCATCAGAAAACAGGCCAGTGGGCGTCTCTCCCTCAGTACATAAGCATGGGACCCCTTACCTCATTACACACGCATGGGATCTATACTCCGTCAGTAGCCACACATGAGACCTTCAACGCATCAGTACACAAATATGGGTCAGTCTCCTACATACTCGTGCTACACCTTATCATAGTATCACCCCTCACTTCATCAATACACAGTCCTGGAGCTTTTACATGGTCAGTTGTGACCTTTCCTGGGCACACAGGCGTGAGACCTTCATTCCCTCAGTACACTTCGTAAGAACTGCGGCCTTGGGTCTTCTCTCCCTAAGTGCTGACATAGGGCCTCCAAACCTCAGTACACATGCCTAGAGCACCTTTACTCTGTCATTATATAGCGTTAGGTATCTCCTTCAGTACACAGGCCTGAAACACTCCCGTCATCATTACAGAGGAATGACACCTTTACTCTCAGATCACAGGCCTACGGCCTTCACCCCCTCGAAACATTAGCACCCCCTCGAAACATTAGCACCCCCTCAAAACACTAGTATTGCACTTATTTAGTGCCTGAAGCCCTCGCTCTAACATTGCATATGGGGCGAGGGGGCTGCTAATCCTTTTGTAAACAGACGTGGGGCATTTAGTCCCGCAGCACTCTGGCATGGGGCCGTCATTTAATCAGTACACAGACGTGAGCCACACAGCATTCACTCCATCAGAAAACAATCTAGGGGCCTCACCTCCTCTGCATACCGGTATGAGGCCCTAATTCCATCGTGCATAGGTTTTTGTTCCTCACTCCATCAATGTATAGAGGTCTGTGGGCCTCACCCTTTCTTTATCCAGGGATAAGGCTCTCTCTCAAACAGTACTCGGAGTTGGCCCTCCTTCTGCCTATATTCAGGAATGACACTGTCACCCCACCCAAACCCAGGCCGGGCCTTCATCCCCTCTATATCTAGACAGGAGACCCTCATTCCATGTGTGCACAGGTTTGTGGCCCTCACTCCATCAGTGTACATGTCTGTATCCCTCAGTATCTTTGTATACAGTTATGAACCCTCACCACCTCTCAATCCATGCACGAGACCCAAAGCCCATTCACAGATAGCCTTCTGGCCCTCAACCACGCTGTGAGCTGGGGAGAGACTCTCAATCCACGCTTACATGAGATTACTGTCCTCATCCTGCATCCGGGCAATTTAATCCTGATTCCTTCAGATGCAGGATCTCTTGGCTCCTGTACCTAACACAGACTTCGCCTGTTTTCCCATAGAGGCCCACTATTGCAATCACTGATCACATTTTGTTCCTAGTGAGGTGACAATGTGTGCGCACTGATGCAATCCTTGAGAACTGTCATTCATGGAAAACAATAATGAGAATTCAAACTCTGCTGTAAATGTGGCGTCGCCGACAACACTGCTGCTTGTAAAGATCCATCTGTACAAAAATTCGAGGCTTTTCTGGTAGCTCAAGGACAGAGATAGACGTGAATAAATCCTCTTTTTATCTGGTAGGTACCTTCTAAAACCAATTCATCTGAAGGTGTATGTCATCTTAAATACATAAAGAGTAATCGCATTTTGAGAGTGCAGACGGTTCAATGGCACAGACCTTGTTTCAGCACTAGATCTTCGGGGCAAGACTGATAGCGAACCTTCTAACCTGCTCTCAGACAGCAACGTGCGCCCCCTACCGCCCCCATTAGATTTCCTACAGTCCTCTTCCCGTACAGACCTCAAAGATACACCATTGTGTGCTTAAAATATCGCACAGGGCACGCCAAAATGCGCTCCTACACGACTCAGTAGACGCTGTTCGGATGAAAGCTTCTCTCGTGAAGGTCACCTCTGCCCAGCTCAGGCAATGGGACGCGGTGGTTGGTCCCTACTGAACGAATGCTCCGGATTTAGCTCTGTTGATGTGACCTTTATGGGAGAGGTCTCCCCCTTTTAAAATGTTTGCAGCCCCCCATAACTGGACTTTTAACAGCCCAAGTTTGTGCTCCGTTATAGGCCTTTGGCAAAAGCAAAGAGCTGGCATGTGGTGGGGGTAAACCCCAGCATCAGACAAACACCCTCAGAAGGAGAACCACAGTGCTAGGAGGACTAGTCCAGCACTGTTTAGGTACTTTCAAGCGAATGTATCAAAAAATGTAAAAACACAGAAATATTTGTGTTTGGTCTGAGAGTGCTGTCTGAGGTGTGAGTGCTACCCTGCTTGGTAGTGTGTGACTGTGACCGTATTGAGGTGTTTGAGGGTGCTATGTGTAGTTCCATATGGTTAATGTGTGAAGGGTGTTAGTACTGTCAGTAGTGCGTGACCTCTAACCTGTGAGCACACGAGAGTGCTTCTGGTAGGGTGGCTTCTACTGTGCTCGGTGTGGGATTGCTGTTGGTAGAGTAAGATAACTAGCATGTCAAGGGGTAAAGGTGCTTCTGGTAGTGTGTCACTGCTATTCTGTGATGGGTGTGAACATGCTGTCGCTATATAGGCTATTTACCTCATATTTTGGTTGAGATCATGGCTGAATAAACGCAGTGTACTTAGTTCATGATGAGCAAGTCTTACTCTTGAAACAACACTGCAGCAATAAATCCTAAGTGTAGTCCTTGCTCTCCAGTCCTGGTCTCTTCTCTCTAACGAGGCTGCTAACAGACGGGGGAAGAGGGTATTAATCATCGAGGCTTCCCATTTACTGACTTTCCTTGCCCTTTTACTGTTGGAAAGGCTGCCCTCATCCACCAATCCCCCTGCCAGGATCCCGAACCCCCACATAATGTGCACAACCAGTTGTCCACCCGCCAGTGAGCGAATTCTCAGTCCCCTAGCCTTGAACATTTGATTGCTCTCAGACACTCACGCTCTGCTCTGAGATTCTGTTGATAGCCTACCGGCGGCGGCTACTCCGCTATGGAGGAGTAGCATCTTCCCCAACTCCCCTCCTCCATCCGCCCCCACTTTGGCCAGCAGCAGCAGCTGCAAACCTTTAAACATAAAACGATAATAAACAATGTTTATTAACGTTTTATTTTTAAAGGGGTGGGATTGTGGGGGATGACAGACAGAGGGAAAGTGCTGTGTACTCCCTTCAGTACGCATGTGCGTTTAGCGGGCCATCTTGGGCCGGCCAAACACACATATGCACCGAGCTCTCTCCAACCGGGCACTGTGTTGCCGGGTTGGAGACAGCAGGCCCAGGCTCCCAGTCTGCCTGGGAGCGCAAAGCCATGGCGCTCCCGTCAATCCTAACACTGCTTTCATGCTCCCAGGACTGACCGCGGGGCAGGCTGAGAGCCTGTGCCTGCAAGTGGAGCCAGAAGAGCAGCGTGGCGACGGGGAGTAAGGTCAGTTTTTTTTTTCTTTAATGTTTTCCTGTGTTTTGTCCCCCCCCACACCAAGTGCTGCGTCCCGCCCCTTTACCATGCCGCAAGCTGCGACTGATAGCCTTAGAAGACCACCTCAGCAGCCGTTTCTAGCAGCGACTCCATGGCTGATGCTGGTCACAATGCACGACATTTTAAGCCACTTCAGCACCTATGTGTACATGCACGCATGGTATGCATATGCAGCAAAGGGCCCTTCACACGCACAGGGCACATGTACAGCGAGCTAGGCAGGATCACTACACTGCACATATGTCATAGAGACCCTAATTCACATGTAGCGAAGTGTGTCATACTTCCACACTAGATAAACAATGCATAGTGCAGCATAGACACAATCCACTATTGTCATCAACAACTGCAACGTAGGAACATCCCAGCAGCCAACATCCCGTCATCCATCAAAATAACACATAATGCAATAACTGCTGGGTGAGAGGCAGGTAGCAACCCAGAGTAGCTCTGTTATTGTTTGCATGTCTACTGCAACATGTAATGTCGACCAGCTCACTACGTAAGCCCTGTCTTTATGCTTCAGGCAGTCATCTTAGAGGTATCAAGCTCACTGAGCATCATGCAACGTTGCATGAACTCTGATGCAACTGGCACACATGGAATGACGACTATTCTTGTTTCTTCATGTGGTGACCAGCAATGCAGTTTTAAGAGCTTAGGACTGTAGCAGGGCTGGTTTCTTCTGGGACACAGAGTGATAATAATGAGCCTCCACTGCAGTTCATGTGGGATTGTGTTAACTGCTTCAGGGAAAGGGATTCACTCTGGAAGTCAGTACACGGTTGTGAAGCTTCACATGAGTAGGCCTGTAGGCTTCCACTCTAGTGACACAGATAAAAGGTGCCAGAAGCCAATCAGGGGGACCATGGAGCAAGCCGGCGGCTAATGGGCTTCAGCCGTGGGTGTTCGGATTGTTTGATTAATGTCCTAGGGTCAGTCCTACTATGGCTCTGCAATCTGGGACAAGTACAACCCAGTTGACTCAGTGTTAGTGGTGGCAAGCACTCACAAGCTCTCGGGAGATTAGGGCGGGGGCCAAGCTCAGCACTCAATAGACATCCTACAGCATTAATATCTTGATTGTCCATCCCAGTGCTTATCTTTGTATAAGAGAAGTATTTTAAAGCACTATAAAGCACAATGCTACACAATAGAAAAGGTCTGGCACTCAGAGTCCCTGGCACAGGGCCACATTCATTTGAGCAAGGATACTCCCTCGGCTTCTACATCCACCTCCCCTCAGCATATCATAGTGTAAGGGTGTGGCTTTCAGGTATGGGAGCAGTGCTCCCCTCCCATCTAGTAGACAGTACTCAGTACTCAGTCTCTGTTAACTGACCAATTCTGTGTGATTAGTTAGTGCTTGCCTCTAGAGGCAGGAAAGCACACCAGGCATAGGTTTGTTAGCCCTTAACTTCTGTCCTGGGAGAAAACACAGGGTCACGCTGCAGAGCCTGGAGGCAAGAGAAGGAGCGCATCTGTTTTTAGCCACCTGGAGAAGTGAGCCGGCTGGAGGATGGGTCCTGGTGGCTTTGGCAAGGCCTGCTCCGCTTGGACTGATTACTGTCTCGGCGGCTGAGCTAGGCAGATCTCCTGGGGTGAGGTAATAATGATTCCTGACACTTCGAGGTTTTGCAGTGGAGGCATAGTCGGATTGGATAAGCCTGTTCTCAGCATCACTGGGAACCACCAGTCACTCAGGCAAATTGTTGAGATGAGACAACTTGTCTGTGTTAAAATGTCACACGGCAGCAGCTTCACTTACAGCAGCGTATTTGGCTCTGGCACAAGGTGAGCAAGTGCCACTAGCCATTGTAAAGTCCTTTCAGGCACACTTGGGCAGTGCCAGGGCTTGGCAATGGTCTCTTCTTCAGCATTGCAGACCTCTGGCACACTTGGGGTAAGTGGTACCGCAGCAACAGCAGAGTCTGTCTTGGGTACACTTCGGCAGTGCTAAGGATCCTTTGCTTCGGTGAGGGAAAGCGGGTTCCAACCAGGAGTATGCCAGTCTTGCTCTTGTGAGTCTCTCTTACACCCTCTTGCCCACACTGGTAGTCAGCTTCTCCTGCAGGGTTGGCTTATTCCTTCCCTCTTCTTTCAGGCAGGGTATCTCCAAGTGCTCCAGGCCAGTGAGATAGCTCTTCCTCCAAATCAGACTCCAGGTCCTATCCCCTCATGTCTGGGAAGCTGACTGACAGGCAAGTGCTAGCTCTAGTTCTGCAGCAGCCCTTTGTATACTCTGTAAAACACCCCCTCCTTGGTCAGAAAGAACTTGAACTGGAACAACAAGTTATTTAACGTCTCCTTGTCTTATATGTTTGCATATTTAGAACAGGTTTGGATCTTTTCCCCTCTCATTTCATATCCTCAGTCTGTCTTTTAGATTCAGTCTTTATGAGGAGTGATGTTCATCACAGCAGGGTCATCTCCAGTACCCACAACAGAGGCACAGACAGATGTGAGCAGCTTGCACATGGATATCAACTACCACACACTGATCAGGAAAATAAAAAACTGGTCTCTTCCAAAGGAACTTTCACCCCCCACAGTCTACTAAATGAGAGTATTCAGTAAAACTAATCAACAGCCCTCTGCATCAAAAAGACCTTTTTGAAGTCTCCTCTTTCCCCACTTCATAGTCTAGGTGGGCTCCCCCAAGTCTCAATAATACACTTCCACTGACCAGGAAAGTAATCACACCTCATGAACAGAACAGGGGCTTCCAAATTAGAATCCACAGGTCTCTTTCACTCTGGTTCATTCAGATAAACTAAATGTGTGATATGCAGACCATATATATATATATATATATATATATATATATATATATATATATATATATAGACACACATATACGATGATTCATTCTCTGGGATATTAGCTCAAGGATCAGGGTTAGAAATTAAAAGTGCAATTTAGGATGGTGCACAACCACTCTTGTGACCCAGGTAAAGAGGATAAGTCTCACCATAGGATCACTAAAGCAGAGTATGCTGCCGCCACTGCTCTACATGCTAAAACCAGTGACAGGGACCTTCATTCGCTGCCACTATGTAGAGTGCGATTTGGGCACCCCTCTATTTCAATGACAGGTCCAGGACCATCCTCACATCAAAGGACAGGCTAAGGCCTTCAGCCGTGACTTGGGCCAACAATTTAAAAAAAAAAGATACCAGATACTCGCAATGGGCAGTCGAGGCTTTGGACATGACAGTACACCTTGCAAGGGAAATTCCTATCCCAACAAGAAGTCTGGTCACAAATAATGATTCATAAAATACAGCACTCTGCCATCACTGCACTGAATGCTAAACCCATTAGAAGGACGGTAGTCCACTGTCAGACAAATTGGAAAACACCTGGTGTGGCCCCCAAAGTCCAGAACAACATCCTTGCTTGGCAATCATTATATATATTTGCTGCAGCCAAGACTTGATGTTGTAATCCTGTTATCTGTTTACCCGTGAAGTCAACAAAGGCATCTAGATCCAGTGAAGTATTGTATCAAGCTCTATATCACTTGTTTGTTTCATAGGACGTCACCCATAGCCATTACACACTTTATATTATAGCACTCGTTTGTTTCTGAAGGTATCATCCATGCGATATGAACTCTTCTTAAACTACTGCAAATTTGGGGGGTGCCAGAGAGACCTCATGACAAGCTCGCCGCACCGTACTGCAACTTTGCTGGTGGGGACAAAAACAGTTCAATAAGAATCTCGCCATCTGGCCACCAAATTGCCCCTGAACTGAGGGATGTGCTGCGGAACAGCGGAAGAGACCTAAGTCGGTAATGCTGGACCGTGGTGGTGAGCTGCGGGGAGGAGGAGTTGGGATGGGGGGCTTGGCCTGCAGGACTGAGCCGTGCTAGCAACACAAGAAAAGCTGCTGCTGGCCCCGTGGTCTGCAGTGCACAGCAAAGGTGCAGCGGTGTCCTTTTGAGTCACAGACACTCTGAAAGAGCGACCTAGCCCCGGGGGAGGGGGGATGAAGAGGTGAGTGAGAGCTGCTGGACGGGGAGGTATGGACGCATAGGCCGCGGCAGGGAAAGAGAGACATAGAGATGTGGAGGCAAAGCCTGGAGGGCTAACAATAAAGGACTAAGGCCGAGGCCCCAGGGAACTGAACTACAGACTGGCACCGACACACTGAGAGCGGCATATGTAATCTGGGACTGCAGCAGTGAAATAAGTTGATGACGCAGAAACGAAGGTTTTACATTTATTAGCGCATAAACGTAGTGCCGCAATAATCAAGTGTGACTTTAACCGAACTAATAAAGATTGTACGGGGACAAATGTGCCCTCAGAGTAGTTCGCCAACATTTATAAGCGTGCTTTATATAACGTGATGTATTAGAATTGTACTAATCTGACATAACCGTAAACGTGTGCCATGATTTGCTTGTTTGAAATGTTTTAACTTAGCATAACTTTAGTGGAGGCTTCAGCCTAGTTGCCTTGTCTCACGGTTTAGATGCTCGTGTTTTTCTAATGTGCTAATAAAACGTGTATTCTTGCTTGAAGCTGTACTTTTCCAGTGAGATCGGTTCACATGCTTATCTTTAAGGTTTCGTGCCAGCCTGGCATCTTCTTCTTTGCTCCAAGGTCAATCTGCAGGTGCAGACAATGGAAGCTCTGAAAGTGAGTTAATTGGTAAAATATGTTGCAACTTACGTTCCCGACTCCAAGGATAATGTAGGCCTAGGTAGAAGCTTGTAAATTGTTGTTTTTGATTGGACAATTTGAAGCCAACCTATGAATCCTCCAATGGAAGACCCTACTGGATTTGAACTGTTGATTATTTAAACCTGGTGCACAAGAAGAAAGCGGCCATTACCCACTGCACCCATTGAGGACATTATTGCCCATTGCAGCCATTATGGCCCATCTTGCCGACCTCGTAATTTTGCCATCTTCTACGATGCCAATTGATGTTCGACGCCATTTTGAATGAGACTTTGATGCTTTCTCTAATCGAGAGAAAGAGACTTTAAGTAATTCTCGCTCTAGAGACTTTAACTTTGATCTGCCCCTTTGCATAAAGTAGTAGTTTTGTCCTTTTATCTTGCCGCTGTGAGGCAATTGCCCCGTCCACCCTGCCCCCTTTGCCCCGTCCCATGCTGATCGAAATCAGTACCTGTGAGACGAAGACTTCCTTGAATGCTGATTGAATTTGGTAAATATGAAAGGAAAATGTACAATTGCATTGTGTTTCTTTTTAGGTAACCAACTGCTGATTTTTGATAAGAGCCCTAGTTAGGAGTTTTCCAAATCAATGTTGCTAAATTGTTTTTTGCATGAAGTCCCACATGCAGATGCTAATTTGAGGTTAGATGAGGATTCATTTGTTGCACAATGCAATTTGAGACCTTGTTATGCTGACTAATGTATGCAATTAGCCCATTACAGATTATAGTTTTAGTGGTTTGCGTTGCTATTATCGAATGCATTGTTATTCAAATGCTGCATAGATTGCATCTTTTTCGCCGTTATGGACAGCTATTAATGTTCATTTACATATACCATTTGGTGTTGAGACACATTTATATCGTGCTAGCTTTGTTAATATAGGGAAATAAATTCATTAACTTTGAATGAACTGGTGTGGTTATTCATGGCCGAAAGGTCATGGTTCGCCGAAATGTTTTCTGGATTAATTGTGAAGTGTTATGTTGATCAGGGCATTGCTTATGTTCGTTATTGAATATTGATTTGATTAAATTGACTAATCTCGGGTGAAGAGAGCCCCACTTGGTCAAAAGATTCATCGACCCAAGAGCGTCCAAATACAGGTAATTTATTAGGACGGAACGCTCTATCAGTAGATGGTAGCAGAGGACGGTTTCGCCCTTTGGGACCCCACTCGAGAGGTAACGGTTTCGCCCTTTGGGACCCCACTCGAGAGGTAACGGTTTCGCCCTTTGGGACCCCACTCGAGAGGTAACGGTTGCGCTCTTTGAGACCCCACTCAAGAGGTATATGGTGTTGAATTAGATTTTTCTTGGGTAAAACAGATTGAGAGAATGATGATGCCCTAAGTCCCCCGCGACTTTCCCGGGATCTCGGAGCTTGCGAATGGAGAGAATGGAGGTGTGAAATCGGCGTTGGCGGTACTAGTGACGGTATGAGTGAAGTCAGGGTTTTGCGCTTGCACAGCTTATTGCCGCAGATTGTTTGAAAAGGTTGCGAGGATTTTAGAGAATAGCGGAGGTGCTACTCCGAGTGTGAGAGTAGGGAAGTCGTCGAACTTCATGTGCATGTGGCGCTTTGTGCAGAAAAAGGTCCACGTGGTTGTTGTTGTTGAGACGGGCCCTGCGAGGTCAAGAGACTCCGGAGTATGTTGAAAAGTGTATGAGACACTTGTTTTATGTTGTGGTCTGGTCGGTGTAATAGGTTGACCGGGCGTGGTCAACGAGTCGGTACGTGTGTTAAGGGAGTGAAAGAAAACTTCGACTTCGGGCTTTGACAAATTCTAAGTGCACTAGAATAGATCATTGACAAGTTGAGAGCAGAGTCTGCAGGTCAGGATTTGCTTGCGAAAGTGGGGACCGAGAAAGATGGAATAACTGCCGAGGCTAGTGAAAAATCCCTAAGGTCATGAAGCGATTCTGTTACCCTTCCTGTAGTAAACCGACAGATCTGTTTTATTATTATTTGGTTGCTCGCGATACATGCCAGAAGTTGTTACGAGAGGAGCGGAGTGAAGGAGGACAAGCCGCGAGGCTTTGTCAGCCGCAGTGTGTGTGAGTGTGACGTCACTAGGAGCCGCGCTGGGATAGGTTGGTTGCAAAGAAGGGCCGCGCACGGATTGGACGCAGTCCGTGGGGCTCGATTGGAAGGGGAAAGGCAAGCGAAGAGTATTCCGGGAATTAAAGTCACTTATTGATTACAAACTTTGTGAAATAAAAGACGAGAAAATGAAATTTTTTAAAGCATTAAAGAGTGCGATGAAGGGGGAGTCTTACATTAAAGCGAGCGTAGGAGAGGAGACGCCACCCGAAGGTACACCAGCTTACATTGTAATGGAGGAAAGGGGGGTAGCTCCGTGCCTTTGGCTAAAGCAATGGCACAAGCTGACAGAGAGACATGGGAGCGTAGCGTTCCCGATTCATGGGACATTCAATATAAGGATCCTAGAGAATTTGAGATTTGCGATGTACGACATGAAGGTACCTCCAAGGCCAGCACAGTTTGAGGCTCTAGCGATTTGGGAACTAATGGCTAGACAGCAACAGCAAAAGAAGTTCGAGACCAGGATAAGAAAGGTAGAAAAGGCACTAGCGGACGCTAGGTGGGATAATGCACAGAAGGTGTGGAGGTCAGATATATTGCAGGGGATAAAATTGTTTCCCGCAATTGCTAAGGAAGAAGAGGCGACAGGCAAGAAAGCTACCTGTAAGACAAACAGGAGGTGTTCCAAAGATAGAGAGGACGAGGAAAAATGAAGGAGAGAAGACGAGTCAGAGGATGAGGAGTTCATCATGCAATTGCTGAACGACCGTCCACCACCTTATGCAGAGAGTGAACAAGGTCCAAGTACCAGTTCTGCCCCTCTGGCACCGGTACAGAATAATGAAACTCCGAGTTCAGAAACGCCATCGGGATCTAAGGACCCGAGTTTACTGTTCACCCCGCAGATACCGCAGGTTAGGAGAATATATCCAGATGTGCCTATATTGAAAACAGCAGAAAATTATCAGCCGCAGGTCCCAAGGTACTACAGCAGTGACAACAGTACGGGAATGATTCTAGATCCAACCGTAATGGGAGTACAGAATGGTCGCAACCCAACATTGGCACAAGCTGAATCAACCCAGCTTTTGATGCCTCAAAAGCAGATGCAGGGGGGAACCGCACATGCTCAGATGACGGGGAGTCAGACGGGCATGCCGGCAATGATGACCCATAGTGTGGGAATGAACATGCCTCAGAACCTGGGGAATGGACAGAACCCAGATGCGATATCCCTACCCATTACTGTAGGTCCACCGGTACCTTTGTACATTCAGCCTAACTCAGGTATGAGCGGTCAAGGATCAATGGTGCAGAGTGGGAAGGAAAGGAGGTGCATAGAAAACACTCCAGAGACAACTCCGATAGCGGCTCTGCCAACTGGATCTGGGTCCTTGATGGAGTTTAGTCCCATAGGTGTTCAGTCAACAGTGGTGAGGTCGAGTCCCCCACTGATGATACCGCTATCATGAACACTGAAAAGTTGCCGCAACCATCAATGGCAGTCGATGTGAATGCTACACTGATGGGGTTGAATGCGCAACAGCTGACACAGTGGTTCAACAGTCTGAATTCCACACAAAGCTCAGCCAGTGGGAAGGGAGAAGACTATCTGAATAAGGTCAGGTTGAACATGGAAGCAGAAGAATTGGTGGAAGGGACTATGGGTTTGAATAGGTTAGAGTCCTACTCGGAAGAAGAGCTGAGGTATCTATGTCCTAGGATTACGAGAGAAGTGAACAAGGTACATAGAAGGTTGCAAGAAATAGCTGACAAAAACGGGGTTGAGATAGACAAGACAAAACACTTGAGCAGGAGCTATAGATTGGATTTCGGGACCACAGACTTTGAACACATGAGGTCAGCAGGCATGAAAACGCACCTTAGAGAATTGCTGCAGAGTGCACAAGTGTGGAGGTGCTTAGACAAATGGGAAAGCAGATGGGCAAAGAAAAAGGAAAAGAGGAAAGACAGTGTCCCAGAGCACAACGAGAAAAGATCACAGAGTAGTGATGCAATAACCATGTTACCAATGAGGGAGACAGCAGGGGGAAAATTAATACATGTACCGTGGCACAGAAGCGACATTCAGTCTTTTACGGATGATTTTCCCAAACTGAGAGAGAAACCGATTGAATGGTATCAACAGACTGATAGGTTTGTGAAGCTTGCAAAATGTCTTTGGGAAGACCTGAACACCCTCTTTGAGATTGTGGTTCCGGCAGATTTGTGGGAAGACTGCAAAAGGGCTGTAGGTTGGCCGACAAGTGAACCAGAGAGAGACAGGGATACGGGTGCACCATCACCTATGGTAATGAGCTTGTACTATAAGGTGATTGAGCATTTGAAGACGAAGGTTGCCGCGAAAAATGTGGATTGGCAGAAGATTGATCGAACTGCCCAAGAGGCTAAAGAGTCGATTCATGGTTACTATGAGAGGTTGTTGAAGGCGTTCAAGAACTACAGTGGCACGGAAACAATAGAGGCGAAGGACATGCTTCATTTTGTGTTTAGATTTGTGGAAGGGCTGAGACCAGAGATAAGTCAGATGATAAAGACGCATTTGATTTGTTGGCAGTCGAAACCTATTGATGAGGTGTTGAATTATGCGAAATACTGTAGCGACGAAATTGAAGTGAAACAGAAAAGGTTGAAAGAGAAAGTGATGGTGATGCAACTTAAAGCAGCTCAGACAGGTCTGCAAGGGTTGCAAGGGTTCCAACAGCAGATACCGCAGCCGCAGCCGCAGCCGCAGCCGCAGCCGCAGGGAAACATGATGTTTCAGCCACAGGCGAGAGGCAGAGGCAGAGGAGGCTTTGGGAGTAATGGTCCGGATTTGAACACTGTTGCAATTCCGAATGGTGTGCAGGCAATGAAAAGGGTGATGCCGTGTCACGTGTGCGGAATTGTCGGGCATTGGAAACGCGAGTGCCCGATGGTGATGCAGGAAGGTGCAGGTGTTGGTCAGCAAAACAATGATGTCAATGCATTCCAGACAATGAGGGGACCGAAAATGAGAGGTCCAAACCCAAATTTTCAGACCATAAATCAGCTGCAGGGATTACAGCCCATGCAGCCGCAGCAGATGCAGATGCCCCGTATGCAGATGACGCAAATGCAGCCAATGCAACAGCAGTTTCCCATGGTACCTAATCAGCAAATGCAAATACCTTTGGCACCAGTGAGTCAGCAGCAAGTGATGGTTCCTCCACAGGTCTCGGGTCAGGTGATGAATACAAATGGCACCGTACCACAGTTCCCATTACACAGTGAGAATGGAATAAACAATGTATGGGAGAGTGAAAGTTCAGATGAGGAGGGAAATTGTGTGCTTGCAGCATCCTTGGAAGTTGATCAAAAGGGTCCATATGTGGAGGGAAGAGTTATGGGTCATCGTGTTTCATTCTTGGTTGACACAGGAGCCACACGTTCAACTGTTAGGAGCATTGAAGTACCAAATTTGCCACTCTCAGGGAGAACAGTTCAAGTAGTGGGAGTAGCAAACAGGCACCTGACGAACCCAATCACAGATCCAGTACAAGTCAGAATTGGTAACTATCAAGGGTCACATAATTTTGTGGTATGTGACTCAAGCCCGATAGCACTGTTAGGGAGAGACCTATTGTGCAAATTGGGATGTTCGATTATGTGTTCGAACGATGGAATTAGAATTCAGACGAGCAGTGATGGGGAAGAAGAGGACAGTGTAGAAGGGGATGAGATGGAAACTGTCGATGAAGAATATCCTCTGATTAACCTTTTTCCGATGATAACTGAAGAAGATATTCCAGCTGAATTACGGGAAACAGTCGGAAAGGAAGTGTGGGATATGACAGGAAAAGAGGTGGGATTGGTGAAAGGAGTGGAACCAGTGAAAGTGACCGTAAAACCCAATGTAACCTTTCTCCAGACCCCACAATACCACATGGCACAAGACACCCTCATGAAAGTCGCCCAACTCATTGACGAGTTTGTAAAACAGGGAGTACTGAAAGAAGTGTTAAGCAGTCCATGTAATTCACCAATCATGGGACTAATAAAGCCGAGTGGAAAGGTCCGAATCGTGCAGGACTTGAGGAAAATAAATGACATCATAATTAAATGCTGCCCTGGAGTACCGAATCCAGCTGTGATAATGTTTCAAGTCCCTTGCGATGCCGAGTGGTTCTCAGTCATTGACTTGTCACAAGCATTCTTTTCGGTGCCTCTTCATGAGGACAGCCAATTTCTCTTTTGTTTCAAATTCTTAGACAGAGTTTACAGTTGGTGTCGAATTCCTCAAGGGTTTTCGGAGTCACCGTCAATTTTCAATCAGATTCTAAAGAAAGACTTGGAAGCGTTAGAATTGCCATTCGAGTCAACCCTAGTACAGTACATCGATGACTTACTGATTGCATCTAAGACAGAAAGTGGCTGCACAGCCGACACCATTGCTCTACTGAACCATTTGGGAAGGAATGGACACAAGGTGTCTCCTTCAAAGTTGCAGTTCTGTCAGAAGAAAGTAAAATACTTGGGTCATCAAATAGAGAAAGGGTCACGGAGAATAATGAAGGAAAGAATAACAAGTGTACTTCAAATGAGTCCACCAAAGACGAGGAGGGAGGTGAGGAAGTTTTGGGGGATGGTGAGCTACTGTCGCCAGTGGATTCCCAACTTTTCAACTCTAGCAAAGCCTTTACTGAAACTGACCCAGAAGGATGCCTTGGATGAAATTGAGCTGAAAGGAGATGAGATGGATGCTTTTATTGAATTGAAAGAATGCATGTGCAGGGCTCCAGCTTTAGGTATGCCTGATTACACAAAGCCTTTCACATTGTTTTGTCATGAACGTGATGCATGTTCTTTGTCTGTCTTGACCCAAGCCCATGGTGGCATAAACAGACCAGTAGCGTATTTTTCAGCTACTTTGGATCCGGTCGCAGCAGCACTGCCAGGGTGTTTGCGCGCCGTAGCAGCAGTTGGTATCAGCCTCACTCAGAGTGAAGGAATAGTGAACGGACACCCATTAACAGTCATGGTCCCTCACTCAGTTGAGATACTTTTGACCCGCTCCCGAACGCAACACATGACTGGAGCAAGACTCACAAGGTATGAAACAATCATTCTGGGCTCACCGAATGTGCAGCTGAAAAGGTGCACTACGTTGAATCCAGCAACCTTGCTTCCCGGTGAAAATGCTGAAATTGAGAACGCTGAAGACGTCGAGCACGACTGCCTTCAGGTGACTGAATTTTGCACAAAACCCCGACCTGATATTAGGGATACTAAGCTTGATGAAAATGACCATATTATTTTTGTTGATGGTTCATGTCTAAAAGATGGGTTGGGAATTTTGAAAGCAGGATATGCTGTATGTACTGTAACAGGTGTCTTGGAAGCATCCTGGCTTCAAGGAGTCTATTCCGCACAAGTAGCAGAGCTTGTAGCCCTTACAAGAGCATGCCAACTGTCTACATTGATGAAGGTTACCATTTACACTGACAGTCAGTACGGGTTTGGAATTGTGCACGACTTTGGGCAACTATGGTCACAGCGAGGTTTCCTGACCTCTTCAGGGTCCCCAGTGAAAAACGGGGAGAGAATAAGGGAATTGTTACACGCCATTCAGATGCCAGCCGAAATTGCAGTGGTAAAGTGTAGTGCTCATACAAAAGGACAGGACTATGTTTCCCTGGGAAATGCATATGCGGATCAAGTCGCAAGATTTTGTGCCTTGAACTGTATATTGCTCAGGGATTAATGGAATTTGATAAGTGAACCAGAACTCGAACCAGCTGAAGCATTTGCCTTGAAGGTCGTGGATACAATGGATGAACTAAAAGCATTACAGAATAGCGTCAGGGAGGATGAAAGAGTTTCCTGGATTAAGTCACAATGTACAAGGAGACCAGATGAGTTATGGGTTTCAAATGAAGGAAAATTTGTTTTACCAAATAGTCTCTTATCGCAGCTAGCGCGGTTCTATCATGGGCAGGCTCACCTAGGGAGAGATGCCATGATAAGATTGTTCAAAACTGATTGGTTTAACCCCAGATTCCGTCAAGTTGCAGAAGCAGTTTGCCATCGTAGTGTCATTTGTCAGCAGATGAACCCAGGAAAGGGAACGGTTGTGAACGTGAGCCACATTGGCAGGGCGGGTGGCCCGTTCAGCAGAATGCAGATGGACTTTATTGAGATGCCTGTGCATGGAGGTCTGAAGTATGTGTTGGTGATTGTGTGCATTTTTAGTCACTGGATTGAAGCATACCCCACACGTAGAAATGACAGCCTTACAGTTGCAAAACTATTGTTGAGGGAGTTGATACCACGTTTCGGATTCCCGATCTCTTTAGAATCAGATAGAGGAAGTCACTTCAATAACGAGGTGATAAAGTTACTTTGCGCAGCGCTGAACATTGAGCAAAAACTGCATTGTAGCTATCGCCCTGAAGCCTCAGGACTGGTGGAACAGATGAATGGTACACTGAAATCAAGAATGGCGAAAATATGTGCATCGACAAATTTGAAATGGCCTGACGCATTGCCTTTGGTGTTAATGTCAATGAGAAACACCCCTGACAGAAAGACTGGATTGTCCCCGCACGAAATTCTCATGGGCAGGGCCATGAGACTTCCTGCAGTTCCCGCAAACGCGCTTTTGAATATTACAGATGATATGGTGTTAGACTACTGCAAAGGTCTGGCTGACGTGGTTCGCTCTTTCTCTCACCAGGTGGAAGCAACCACCTTGTCACCGATCCAAGGTCCAGGACACACACTGAAAGCAGGTGACTGGGTCGTGATAAAGAAGCACGTGAGGAAGTCGTGTCTGGAACCCCGTTGGAAAGGCCCTTTCCAAGTGATCCTGACGACCACTACCGCTGTGAAGTGTGCGGGAGTTCCCAACTGGATTCACGCCAGTCATACAAAGAAGGTGTTGTGTCCCACAGATGAGGAAGTTGAAGCGCTGAAACTGCCAGTACCTGATAACAAAGTGCCGAGCGCTGAGACAGAGCAAAACAGAACTAGAAGCGAACAGGCAGAAATAGAAGAGAGAGAAATATTCTCTGAGGACGAAACAACCGATTCACTTGGGGAAGACCAAGGAGAAACCTCAGACAGCGACGAAGCAGCTGAAGGTAACAAAGAGCCTGAAGCAGCTGAAGGTAACAAAGAGCCTGAAGAAAGTAACGGTGACAAAGGGCTCGAAAGAGGTGAAGAAGCAGGAGAGCCTGATCAGAGGAGGGCTTTCCCAGAAGCAGACGGTACAGAAAAAGAAAAGAAAAACCTGATTGACTCCCCAGAAGGAGGGGACAAGGCAGAACAGAACAAAACTGTTCAAACTTCCTCAGAAGAGATCGCAGGTCCATCAAGTGGACACAGTGCAAAGAGAAGACCAAGTATATCACCAGTAAAACTAAGAACTAGAGAAACGTTGAACGACAGTGAAGGGCCAAGAGTGAAAGAGAAAAGAAAGGAAGTGTCTGTCGTGGTACCAACATCAAGTGAAGAAAAAGACTTGGCCAAAGAGGAAAGTACCAGTGAGGCAGAATCGAAGAGAGATGCAAAATTGAAAAGGAAAAGGATACCAAACAGGAGATATTCCGGTCCAGAATGGGCATATGTAGTCAATGACGATTGGACCGACGAATTTGTATCTCTTAGCCTCGAGAACGAAGAAGAAGAGATACCAATAGAAAAGAAAAGTTTTATGGACACTATTGATTGAAAGGGTGATAAATGACATTGCTTGCTATAATCTAACGTGATACAACCAGCTGAGACATTGCTAAACCGGATGAGACATTTGCTAACTTGATAAGACTTTGATAACCTGATTGACTCTTAAACCCGATTTGAGACAACGTTGCTAACTGATAAAAGACTGAGTTATTGCCGAATTGAGACAAATGCTGCTAACCGATAAGTGACTGGGCTCCTGAAGAAAACTGTGTGAACATTGCGCTCGTTCAGCTTTGTAACTAATTGCTAAATCGTTTCTTTATAAGTGCTTCTAGCTCTCTGATTCTATACAGATCATGACTAAGTACGCTACACAAAACAGTAGAGTGAAATATTGTAAATATGCGTGTATAGGCTTGATAACTGCATGTGTACTAATAATAATGGCAATAGTGCTTGCAACGCGTGGTAAGGGTGAGAATGAGAAAATTGATGCTTCTACTTCTGCTCCTGTTACTGTCACTGAACTAACCGCATTGAAAAGACTAGAATTAGATGAGAGACACTTGCATGATAAGAAGGAACTTTCGTATAATGTTTTCTATCGCCTACTAACAGAATATGTTGAGACTATGGATGCGAAAGATTGTTATGTGTGTACACAGATACCGACATCGGTAACGGAAGGGGTGACTTATCACCACATGCCTCTTACATATGGGATTACATGTAGTTTAGTAACTTCTAGATTTTATGGTCAAACTAACATACAGTATTTTTATTCAAATTATGATGTTACCTTTGCATATGTTCCTATAATAACGCAACTAAGCCAGATTGCTAAAGATTGGGATGCTAAAATAATGAGGGAATTTTTCGAGCCAATGCAACCTTTTGAAACAGCTCACGCTCATAGGGAAAACCTTACCTGCTCGCTCTCTGCAGTAGAAATAAGTTTTTTAGATCGCACAGATGATAGAAGGGCACAAATGAATGCGAAATTAGAAAAAGAGCTAAGTAAGAGGACTTCAGTAGATAATTATGCTTTTGCCGCAATAAAAACACAAGGGAAAATAGCTTTAGACGCTTGGCATGTAGGGAAATTTTGTATATATCGTGGTGAATCTTATTATGATAACATTTTCGTGGGAGCGAGTGAATGTAAACATACGTTTATCTTTAAGGCCAAATGGACATTCATGCTGAACGGACTTGACCCTGTCATACCTGGTGTATATTACATTTGTGGGCATAATGCCTATTATCGTCTTCCAAAGGGATGGTGGGGGAGATGTTATTTGGGTATAGTGTTCCCAAAGGTTTATCAACTGGATGACCTATCGGTGATTCCAAAGACGTCTGGATCTCATCGTATCCAGAAAAGAGAGACTGCAGCTGCTGTGGTAGGAGATATATTTGGAGCCATGATTCCTTCATTGGGAGTTGTGTTGAATTCCATCAAAATAAGAAAGTTGTCTACTATAGTGGATAACATGTTGACAAAGTTTTCAGGTGCTATAATCCTGATGGATGCTGAACTTGCAGCAGAAAGAGCTATGACTCTTCAAAACAGGCTTGCCCTAGACATTCTTTTAGCAAAGGATGGCGGCGTTTGCAAAATGCTTGGTGCGCGTCACTGTTGCACATATATTCCAGACAACAGTGTGAAGATTAAAACAATGCTTGCAAATCTAACAAAAGAGAGTGCAGACTTGAAGGAATTGAAAGAACCAGGAGTTTGGGAGAAGGTTGGAAAGGGAGTTGCTTCAGTGGGAAATTGGCTAGGTGGCATTTGGAATGGAATATTACTAAAAATAATACAGGGAATACTAATAGTACTAATTTGCATCTTTGGGATTTGGGGAATAAAGAGGGGAATACTAGTGATCATGGCAAGAATTAAGAGAAGGAAGGAAGAGAAAATGATGAAAAGAATGGCAGAAGAATACAAGGCAAGAACAAGGGGAACTAAAAGGCAAAAAGAACTGACAGAATTTTAATGGAATAAAATTTGTGGGAATAGTTTTGTGTGATGACAAATAGTCATCAGAGGAGGGATTGATGACGCAGAAACGAAGGTTTTACATTTATTAGCGCATAAACGTAGTGCCGCAATAATCAAGTGTGACTTTAACCGAACTAATAAAGATTGTACGGGGACAAATGTGCCCTCAGAGTAGTTCGCCAACATTTATAAGCGTGCTTTATATAACGTGATGTATTAGAATTGTACTAATCTGACATAACCGTAAACGTGTGCCATGATTTGCTTGTTTGAAATGTTTTAACTTAGCATAACTTTAGTGGAGGCTTCGGCCTAGTTGCCTTGTCTCACGGTTTAGATGCTCGTGTTTTTCTAATGTGCTAATAAAACGTGTATTCTTGCTTGAAGCTGTACTTTTCCAGTGAGATCGGTTCACATGCTTATCTTTAAGGTTTCGTGCCAGCCTGGCATCTTCTTCTTTGCTCCAAGGTCAATCTGCAGGTGCAGACAATGGAAGCTCTGAAAGTGAGTTAATTGGTAAAATATGTTGCAACTTACGTTCCCGACTCCAAGGATAATGTAGGCCTAGGTAGAAGCTTGTAAATTGTTGTTTTTGATTGGACAATTTGAAGCCAACCTATGAATCCTCCAATGGAAGACCCTACTGGATTTGAACTGTTGATTATTTAAACCTGGTGCACAAGAAGAAAGCGGCCATTACCCACTGCACCCATTGAGGACATTATTGCTAATTGCAGCCATTATGGCCCATCTTGCCGACCTCGTCATTTTGCCATCTTCTACGATGCCAATTGATGTTCGACGCCATTTTGAATGAGACTTTGATGCTTTCTCTAATCGAGAGAAAGAGACTTTAAGTAATTCTCGCTCTAGAGACTTTAACTTTGATCTGCCCCTTTGCATAAAGTAGTAGTTTTGTCCTTTTATCTTGCCGCTGTGAGGCAATTGCCCCGTCCACCCTGCCCCCTTTGCCCCGTCCCATGCTGATCGAAATCGGTACCTGTGAGACGAAGACTTCCTTGAATGCTGATTGAATTTGGTAAATATGAAAGGAAAATGTACAATTGCATTGTGTTTCTTTTTAGGTAACCAACTGCTGATTTTTGATAAGAGCCCTAGTTAGGAGTTTTCCAAATCAATGTTGCTAAATTGTTTTTTGCATGAAGTCCCACATGCAGATGCTAATTTGAGGTTAGATGAGGATTCATTTGTTGCACGATGCAATTTGAGACCTTGTTATGCTGACTAATGTATGCAATTAGCCCATTACAGATTATAGTTTTAGTGGTTTGCGTTGCTATTATCGAATGCATTGTTATTCAAATGCTGCATAGATTGCATCTTTTTCGCCGTTATGAACAGCTATTAATGTTCATTTACATATACCATTTGGTGTTGAGACACATTTCTATCGTGCTAGCTTTGTTAATATAGGGAAATAAATTCATTAACTTTGAATGAACTGGTGTGGTTATTCATGGCCGAAAGGTCATGGTTCGCCGAAATGTTTTCTGGATTAATTGTGAAGTGTTATGTTGATCAGGGCATTGCTTATGTTCGTTATTGAATATTGATTTGATTAAATTGACTAATCTCGGGTGAAGAGAGCCCCACTTGGTCAAAAGATTCATCGACCCAAGAGCGTCCAAATACAGGTAATTTATTAGGACGGAACGCTCTATCAAAGTACATGGCCTTTTCCCATGACCGGGCCCAACAACAAAGTTGACTCTGCGGGTGGCGGTACCCGCGAGGTGTGGATGGCGCTTTTCACTGCCTGCCCCACGAGGCCTTGATGAGGGCTCTCGAGGCACCAAGGAGATTGCTGCAGGGCAGCGCGGATAGCGCCAGGCGGCCTGACACGTGGGGCCCTGCTTTCACTCTCCTTGCCTGATCTCACCCTGAGGCAGGTGCACCACAGCGAAGTTAGCAGATAATGTAAATAGCCCGCATCCCTGCAAGTGTGAGTCTGTGGCAGGGCTACTGGTGTTGCAGCCCTGTAGCTGAACATGGTCGTGTAAGGATTGCAGATACTCTGGCATTGATGTACTGCACCGAAACATCATGTACTGAGGGCACTTCCTGCAAAATCCCATAGCCCCTCTCTGGGCTGAGGCTGCATACTGCCACACTTACTACTGATACACAACCAGTGAGTGCTGTGGACAACGATCTCCTATACTCGACCTGCCTTTCCCTATAGCATAGACTGCCTGTGATCACTGGTTTGGGCACTGGTGAACCTGCAGATCACTAACATACCGGCTGAGCAGCTGCACATAGACTTACAGTAATAAACCCTGAATTACAGGGCCAAACCAGATGCCAGCCACAGTGGAATGACCCAGAAGTGGTTCACCTGCAACCATGGGGAGGGTGGACCGAACCCAGGCTCGCCTCACTTTTGAATCTAAGTGTCCTACTAGACTGCCATCAGAGGCTATGCCGGAGCAAAACAAGGAGGCGGGAGCACAGGGCAAGTCCACCCTGGAGGCCATGCTGGCAACTGTGCAACGCAGCTTCTAATCCATAGATGGTAAATTAGACTTGGTGAATCTGAGGTTAGACCACATGACGACAAAGCTTGGCAAGTAGACAGCAAGCATTATGGTAACAGAGTAGCACATCTACACCACAGAGTATAACCTGCAGTCGGTGAGCATGAAATGCCTGAACCTGGAGAAAGATCTGGCAGTCATTCAGGAAAAAAAAAATGAAGATTTGGAAGTGCACTCCAGAAGAAATAATTTGTGCATCACTGGTATTCCTGAATCCACCAACATGGGTAAATTGAAAACTTATATAGAAACGCTCCTCACGTTGCTCTTTGGCACTGAGCAATTGTTGAAATTACTGGTAGTATAGAGGACACATCGGTCTCTTACGGCGCATCCACCTCCAGGAGCACCTCTGCGCCCCATAATAGCAAAATTATTAAACTACCAAGACCATGACACAGTGCTCAGCTGGCACACGGGATGAAAGACGATATGTACCAAGGTAACCACATTGCTTTCTTCCCTGATTTTACAGTAGTGGTTCTTATCCATTAAGAAACTATTACACAAGGCCGAAATCCCTTATGCCATGCTATAACCAGTGCACCTCCACATAGACTATCTAGGTACACAGAAAATCTTTGCGACTCCGCATGCTGCAAAGGAAAAGGGGGTACTCTTCACACCAACACACAATGTAGTAGATGATCAAGGTCGCTCTGTAATAGCACAGGGAACGTTATGCGGACACCTTCTAGCCTGGTAAATACATATTGTCCTAATGTAGACGATCCAAGATTTTACATGACAATTTGGCAGCAAATTCATGCCCTGCCTCCGATGACTATTCTTAAACCCCATACTTGACTGGTTGGCTGTGTCGGACTGGCATGGTAAACACTCTGCCAAGATTGTGGTATGGAGGAATATGGTATAGTAGATATATGGAGACTCAGACACCCAAATCACAGCAAGTGCACATTTGTGTCATCTGTACATGGATCATGGTCTCGGCTAGACTATTGGCTGATTTCTTGCGAGGACACCAAATGGACAGTGGATGTTCTACACCTCCCCAGAACACTATCTGATAATGCACCTGCAAAACTCATACTTTCAAACCCTATGCATACCCCAACCTAATTGATGTGGAGGTATCAGGCGGCAGCTCAACTGGACTCTGTGTTCCACAATGGGCTTCAAAACACTGTAGTGAAATACTTTAAACAAAAATGTAGGCTCGTGGAAGAAATAGCTATGATATGGGAAGCGTTCAAAGTCACGATCAGGAGGGTATGCAAGCCGGAGTGCTGAATGTGGTGTGTGCCCAATTACAAGCTACTGAGAACAAACTGAGATCCCTTGAATGAGATTATGAGGCCAACAGCTGACCTGCCACACTGACCACTCTACTGGAACACATCACAGCTTTTAATGAGTTGGCAGCATAGGAACTGCACTTCTTGTCCAAACGTCACAGTGCTAGAGCATACGGGAGGGTGGATGCCCAGGCTGGAGCCTCGCCACAAAGTTGAGATCTCCGAGGGGGCAGGCATACATAGTGCAGATTAACACCCCAGAGGGAGTTGCTTATTATGATAGCCCCTCACTACTAAGTGACTTTAAAAATTTCTACAGCCGGTTGTACGATACGTGGCAACCTGCCTTGGGAGCAGAATAGTGGGAGTACCTTGAGGACATAGCACTGGCATAGCTGTCCCCCAGATAGTGGGAATAACTGACACAAACCATTACACTTGAGGAGATTAAGGATGCCATAAGCTCACTCCCTAATAGCAAGATTCCCAGCCTGGATGGCCTAACAGGTGATTTTAATAAGGAATTGTTGAGCTGCTGGCACCCCATTTACATGCCCTCCTTCAAGAGGCATATGTAATGTGGGGCCCTAGGCCCTCATGCTAATTAATAAGGGGACGCAGACACGGTGGTACTAAACTGGCCTCAGGCACGTGCGCCCGGCCCCTTTTATTGGCAGGGTCACCTGACTGGTGACGCCTGTGTTGGGTGGGTGTGAGTTACCTATGTAAGACCAGCCCTCAGCAGAGTGGCTGGCAGAAAGACTAGAATGAGTCCAGTTGGACTCTACAGCATACACTAAACAGTTGCTGCCTCCCTCGTTGTGGGAAGCTCTCATTGTTGTGCTGCTGAAACCGGATGAAGGGCCGCAGAGCCGTGAATCGTATAGACTATTGTCACTAATAAATGTTGATGCAAAGATATTTGCCAAGATATTGGTGAGCAGGCTGCAACCATTGCTCTCCAATCTAGTGCTACCAGTCAGGCTTTGTACCTGCCAGCTCCACCACTAACAATTTGCGCATATTGTTCGCACTGCTACATCTACTGAACCCATCGCTGCAGGCAGCAGTAGTTCTACTGGATGCTACCAAGGCTTTTGATCCAGTAGAACAGTCTATATGTTGATGATCCTGACCAGATTGGAGATACCTACGCAGTTCCTGAGGTGGATTTGTTCACTATATACAAACCCAGAGTCCCAGGTGTGTATCAATAGCAACACGTCCAAGAGATTCCCTGACCACTGAGGCACGAGACAGGGGTTTCCCTTATCACCAATACTGTTTACATTTCACTGGAGCCCTAGGCATGTGTGGTTCCACAGCGCGTCATGCTGATTCCGCACGGGGCTTCCGTTTGCGCCCGCTGGGTATCTCTTTATATGTGGACTATATGCTACTGCACATTAGGGACCCCGCCATGCGCTTAGCGCCAGTAATACTTGAATATATTAGATTTGAACGCTGCTCAGGCATGGTCATCAACTGGTCGAAATCAGTTGTGGTCCCTCTCATGCCGAGCACCCAAGCGTGCATCCTAGAGTTTCCTTTGCAGTGGAATATGGACCCTGTTAAATACTTAGGTATATGGATACGTAGAGATTCTGAACTTGTAATACGATACAACTTTGGCATAGCCATCTTGCACTTGGAGGATCCAATACAAACGCGGTCCAGATTGCAGCTTCCTTAGCGAACAGGATAGTCATTATGAAAATTATAGTACTACCTACATTTTTGTACCGCCTTATCAATATCCTGATAGTGTTTCCACAACACTTACTTAAAGGCTCAAAGCGCACGATTACACTAGCACGGGCAGGGAAACAACCGCATAGAGGAATGTCTTCACATTGCGCATGCCCAAGGCGGCTTTAATGCACCAGATTTACATCTGTACTACTGGTGTGCCTAGGCCCATTTCGTTCACTACTGGTACACCACCCATGAATTTGTCATAATTAAGTGGTAGAATAGGATGATGCATTTCCCATGTCGCTACAAGCCATACAGTCACATAAGAGTGGGGGCATACTGTGCACCGAAATAAATACAATACACTCTACTTCACATGCCTAGAGCTCTCTGGGGAAGCAAGCGGCTAAGGTTCCTTTATAGACTCCAGAACCCCACCCTGTCGGTTATGCAAGAAAGGAAGGCATTGGAACTGTTTGGTCGGGCTGGGCTAAAAACAGTAGGCGATGCCTACCCCAATAACGAGTTCATATCATTGAATGGCATCTTACAGACACAGTGGCACACTCTGCTATTAACCTTCATATACTATCGCCTCAGGGCTGCTTTGCAAGCATATTATCCACAATTTCCTTCAGCACCCCTTAAAATTAACCCCCTGCAAACACCACTGATGAGTAACACACATAGGAACCTGATCATTAAATTATACACTGCACCACAGGCAGACAGACCTGCATCTCAGGATCCAGTGATGGTGAGATGGAATAAGGTGCTAGACCGTCCATTGGAACAGGCGGACTTACACCCAACTGTAATTTGCGCATTATTCATTTTACGTTTAAGTATATATCCCAAAATGTACTAAACACGTGTTAGACTGTGCAGATCTTGATTGAGAGGAGACACGATCGGTATGAGATGTGGAGAACCCGAGGCAGATTTCCTGCACCTGGCCTTGCAATGTGCATCTGTTCGGCACTTCTAGATCAAATTACAGAAGCACAGACCACCGTGGTACTGTAACGATAGATTGTACGCCCCAAATGTGCTTGCTGGAGCTGGTCAAGGACCTACAACTGGTAAATAGATGCTTTGTGGCTGCGACCTTACTATTAGCAAAGCAGAAAGTAGCCTTACACTGGGGCAAACTAGCTATATCCCGCAAACTGGAGTGGCTCTTGGATCTAGCATACTGCAGGGAACAACTAGAACTGTATGCAGAAGAACTGTCAAGGCCATCCCAGCCGAAAGACATTTGAGGCCCCATCCCTACATACTTGCTTTCTGCCTCAGAGGAAACATAAAGGGGTAATGCTGCAGGATGGAAGCCTTTCATCACTGATATGGGGTTATTTCTTATTATCTGCATTTTGTGTGCAGGCTTGTGGTGATGCAACTGTGCAGCTAAAACTAAAGTACTGTAATTATGATGATACTGATGATCAGTTTGTCGCTATCAATCTCGTGTGTTCTGAAAAAGCGAATACAAAATTTTAAAAACAAAAAACGACTGCAAATACCAGGTAATATATTAGCAGAGAAGTATTGGTGGATGTTACTCAGAGATCAAATGTAGTTTACACATAGATGACTATGGTTAGGAACTACTCATGAAACACTAAAAAATGCTTTCATGTTACAGTTATTCACTTTTCATTTTGAACACAAACTGAGCACAAAGTCGGGTCCTATTTTTGGAGGTAGTTCTCATTGATTAACACCCTTATTGTAATCCTGATGATTAGATTGTTCAGTTAATGTTAGAAATTGGGTTTTTGGTTGGCAGTCAGGTTACCCCCTGTCCAAGCAAGGACCCTCACTCTAGTCAGGGTAAGTCACACACAATCCAAATTATCCTGTGCCCACCCTCTGGTAGCTTGGCACTGAGCAGCCAGGCTTAACTTAGAAGGCAATGTGTAAAGTATTTGTGCAATAAATCATACAATAACACAATATTGCACCACAAAAATACACCACACAGTGTTTAGAAAAATATATTATATTTATCTGGATATTTGCAGGTCAAAACGATAAAAGATGCAATAAGAAATTGTAAAGATATCACTGGAAAGTGATATAAAGTGTCTTAAGTCTTTAAAAAGCAAACAAAGGGGGTCATTCTGACCCCGGCGGTCTTAGACCGCCGGGGCCAGGGTCGGCGGGAGCACCGCCGACAGGCCGGCGGTGCCCCGCAGGGGAATCCGACCGCGGCGGTAAAGCCGCGGTCGGACCGGCAACACTGGCGGTCTCCCGCCAGTGTACCGCCGCCCTTTTGAATCCTCAAAGGCGGCGCAGCTAGCTGCGCCGCCGAGGGGATTCCGACCCCCCCTACCGCCATCCAGTTCCCGGCGGTCCGCCCGCCGGGAACCGGATGGCGGTAGGGGGGGTCGCGGGGCCCCTGGGGGCCCCTGCAGTGCCCATGCCACTGGCATGGGCACTGCAGGGGCCCCCGTAAGAGGGCCCCTACAAGTATTTCAATGTCTGCTTGGCAGACAGTGAAATACGCGACGGGTGCAACAGCACCCATCGCACCTTCCCACTCCGCCGGCTCGATTACGAGCCGGCATCCTCGTGGGAAGGGAGTTTTTCCCTGGGCTGGCGGGCGGTCTTTTGGCGACCGCCCGCCAGCCCAGGGAAAAACTTAGAATACCCTCTGCGGTCTTTCGACCGCGGAGCGGTATTTCGGAGGGGGGAACTCTGGCGGGCGGCCTCCGCCGCCCGTCAGGGTCAGAATGACCCCCAAAGTCTCTTTCAAGCACAAAGTACCTGGTTTGTAGTGAAAAATCTCAGTAAAGGGCCGCAGAGGAGGAGATGCGTGGAAAATGGTGTCTGTGTCGGTTTCGCCCCTTCACACACGGACTTGTGTCGTTATTTTTCACGCGGGGAAGACGTTGCGTCGATTTCCGGTGTGTGGACAGGTCTCCTCTGTTGGTCGCGGGATTTTCAGATGCCCCGGGGTCTGTGCGTGGAATCCTGGGCTTGTAGTCCAGCTGCGCGCCGTTCCAGTGGGCTGTGCGTGGAATTTTCTTCCTCACGGCAGGCGCTGCGTCGATTTCCCCTCTGGGAGTCGGGCGGCGTTGTCCAGGCGGGCCGTGCGTCGAAGTTCCGGTCACACCGCAGGCGTCGCATCGATCTTTTCCTCGCAGGGTCGAGCAGCGTCTTTCCGGTTCGGCGTGCAGTGAATTTTTCACCGCGAAACAAGCTGTGCGTCGAATTTTTCGGCGCACAAGGAGTCCAGTTGAAAGAGAGAAGTCTTTTTGGTCCTGAGACTTCAGGGAACAGGAGGCAAGCTCTATCCAAGCCCTTGGAGAGCACTTCTGCAACAAGGCAAGAGTTCAGCAAGGCAGCAGGGCAACAGCAAGGCAGCAGTCCTCTGTAGAAAGCAGTCAGGTGAGTCCTTTAGGCAGCCAGGCAGTTCTTCTTGTCAGGGCGCAGGTTCTGGTTCAGGTTTCTTCTCCAGGAAGTGTCTGAGGTGGTAGGGCAGAGGCCCTGTTTTATACCCAAATGTGCCTTTGAAGTGGGGGAGACTTCAAAGAGTTGCTTAGAAGTGCACCAGGTCCCCTTTCAGTTCAATCCTGTCTGCCAGGGTCCCAGTAGGGGGTGTGGCAGTCCTTTGTGTCAGAGCAGGCCCTCCACCCTCCCAGTCCAGGAAGACCCATTCAAAATGCAGATGTATGCAAGTGAGGCTGAGTACCCAGTGTTTGGGGTGTGTCTGAGTGAATGCACAAGGAGCTGTCAACTAAACCCAGCCAGACGTGGATTGTAAGGCACAGAAAGATGTAAGTGCAGAGAAATGCTCACTTTCTAAAAGTGGCATTTCTAGAATAGTAATATTAAATCCAACTTCACTAGTCAGCAGGATTTTGTATTACCATTCTGGCCATACTAAATATGACCTTCCTACTCCTTTCAGATCAGCAGCTACCACTTCAATAATGTATGAGGCCAGCCCCAATGTTAGCCTACGAACGGAGCAGGCCTCACAGTAGTGTAAAAACGAATTTAGGAGTTTTACACTACCAGGACATGTAAACTACACAAGTACATGTCCTGCCTTTTACCCACACAGCACCCTGCTCTACGGGTTACCTAGGGCACACATTAGAGGTGACTTATATGTAGAGAAAGGGGAGGTTTAGACTTGGCAAGTACTTTTAAATGCCAAGTCGATGTGGCAGTGAAACTGCACACACAGGCCTTGCAATGGCAGGCCTGAGACAAAGTAAAGGGGCTACTTAAGTGGGTGGCACAACCAGTGCTGCAGGTCCACTAGTAGCATTTAATCTACAGGCCCTAGGCACATATAGTGCACATTACTAGGGACATATAAGTAAATTAAATAGTCCAATTGGGTATGATCCAAGGTTACCATGTTTAAAGGGAGAGAGCATATGCACTTTAGCACTGGTTAGCAGTGGTAAAGTGCACAGAGTCTAAAGGCCAGCAAAAACAGTGTCCAAAAAATGGAGGGAGGCAGGCAAAAAGTTAGGGGTGACCACCCTAAGGCTGTCAGGTCTAACAGTTACTGTATCACAGTTTAATTGTATTGCTAAAGAAAGCAGAAATACAGTGTGTCAACAGGTACATCATGGGTAACTTCAAGTTAAAACATCAATGTTCCCACAGTAGTTCTACTAAAGGTCTCCTTTGCTTTATAGATATTGGTGCTCTGGGAATGCAGATTAAGCCCAACTGTGCAGCCAGGCTTAAGATGATATCCATTCCCCTTGCTGCAGGCATACTGTATGACTTACAAAATTGTTGAGTTAGCTATGGGTTCGGTAAAGTGTGAACAGTAGCCTATCTCCTTTCGGATCCGGATTACCTGATTAGTACATGCTGAAAATTGTACATTTATAGGGTCTGTGCAGACCTCACTCTATGTTTAACTCTCAATAAACACTGTCTTCTCTCATAAAAAGATCTCTTGGTTGGCATCAATTCTTTGTCTATAACGGTATGGTTGATTTCTGCTCGCAAAAAAATGGTTTTGTGTAACTATTAAAAAGCTTGCACACTTCCTTACCGAGTGTCAATTACATTTTGTGCAAACCTATGACATTTCGAGATGGGAAAGGAATGCTCCTTTTGAATGGTCTTTCCTCACTTTTTTTCTGGGTTTTATTGCTGGTGTATGGACTCTGAACTCTGGGGTGCTGCCATCCAATGCTTAGTATATGTGCTCTGACTCCCAAACACATGAAGAATTGGCTATTCTCTGACTGGCATATTTAATTTACCTATAAGTCCCTAGCATCTGGAAAGTGTGTACCCAGGGCCGGTAAGTTAAATATCACTAACGAATTGTTTCATTTATTGTGCCACCACTACAGTGGCAATCCAAAGCATGCTTTCATGCCTTTCCCTGAAGTCTGAGTGTACAGTTTTATAACTGCCAATTCAAACTGGCAAAGAAGTATTTTGTTATGCCTAAAACCTTCCTGTTTATATATATTTATAACTGACCCCTAAGGTCCCCTAAGGTAAGCCATCTGAGCACTGTGGTGCTGCTGCCCAGTGTATGTGCTCTGAATCCTAAAAACATGAATTGGTTATTCTTTGACTGGCATATTTAACTTACCTATAAAATGCATTGGGGGGTTGAAAATCTTTGTATATTGGACTTTGAATTAATACAATTTAATTATGTACCTTTTTTGGAAATCAGATCTATGATCTAATTAGTTGTGTTGTCTCTTTACCAAACTGTTGCAAACATTTTCAAAATTTTCGATGAAAATGTAGCCAATGGATATAGTATTGGCATCACATGCCCCCATTTTCACCTTTGTTTTCTGTATCCAAGAAAGGGGGTGAATTGAGAGCACCTATTGATTACGGAGATTAAATGAATTAGTAAATTAATAGATAACCATTACTACAGGCCAATCTTCCTATATCAAATCTAACATGTAAATATTTTGTACTAAGTAGGGGCTTAGAAGAGTCCAGCATTTGGTCAAAGTCCATTAAGGTGATGAGTGAAAACTACAGTTCACACTATGGCTGGTGTATCTGAGTATCAGATCATGCCCTTCAGACCGTGTAATATCCCAGCAGACTTACAATAATGTATTGATGGAGATTTTTTTATTTATATTGTGTTAGTCTACTTAGAAGGCATTTTTGATTTACTCTGATCACTTGGAAATACATGTACAATGTGTTTTGCAGTCCTGCAGATTTTGAGGGAACATCTCTTTTTTGCTAAAATTGATATGTGTGTATGTCATACTACTATCATAGAATTTTTGGGCAATATAATCTTCCCACAAGGCATCCAAATAGGTGAGGAAATATTATCTGCATTATTTGAATGCCTACCCCTAAATCTGTTAAATCTGTGCAAAGTTTTCTAGGCATTCTGAATTTTATTAGAAGGGTTATTCTTCAATTTATGAGATTGTTAAAACAATTACTAAACTTCTAATTAAGGAGTTAATTTTTATGGTCAAAAGAAGCTGAGATTTTGTTTTTTGAAGGAACATTTTCCTGTGCTTCTTTTTTACAGCATCCAAATGCAGACCTTTAATTTATTATAGAAAGGAATGCACTATTTCATGACATTATTGGAGTGTTGCCACAAATAAAAATGTAACTGCTCAGGTTTATCACATAGCTTACTTTTCCAAAAACTTTTTTGCCAGCAGAAATCAACTATATTATTATAGGCAAAGAATTATTGGCAATCAAGAGATCTTTTATGAGGGGAGACATCATTTATTGAGAATTAAAAATACAATAGAAGTCTGCACAGATCATACAAATGAACAGTTTTCTAAAATGACAAAGGGAATTCACTTCTAGACAGTTGAGGTGCACATTGTTCTTTTTGGACTATCATTATTTAATCAATTATGTACTGTTAGAAATGGGGTCTCTAGTTGGCAGTCGGTTTGCACCCTGTCCAAGTAGGGACCCTCACTCTAGTTAGGATAAGGGAGATACCTGCTCAGATAACCCCTGCTGACCCCCTTGGTAGCTTGGCACGAGCAGTCAGGCTTATCTAAGAAGCAATGTGTAAAGCATTTGCACATAACACACATTAATAAGTGAAAACACTACAAAAGGACACCACACCAGTTTTAGACAAATAGCCAATATTTATATAAAACAAGAGCAAATACGATAAGAATCCAACATACAGTAAGAAAAATATGAATTATGCAAAATTTACTCAAAACTACAGTTCCTTCAAGTCGATAGCTCCACCTAGGGCTATCACGGCGTCGTGATCAACAAAACCAACAGTTCAGGCTGGCCACGGCTTTGCGGGCCAGCTACGGTGTCGGGAAGACCCGCAAACAGTACCTTGGATTTGCAGGGCATCATGATCCTCGCGGTGAGCTCCAGAGGGCGGCGTCACTGACGTCACGGTGTTGGGTCCGGAGTCGGTGCAGGAGTCGTCAGGCCCTTGAGGTCACATGCGTTGCAGATCGAAATCCAGGCTGATGGCTCGGGGCTGCGGTGCGAAGTGGGACGATGCGCTGTGCGGTGCCCACAGGTCACGGTGCAGGCAGCGGCTCGGTGACGGCATCCAGCGGCATCGGTGAAACCAGGGCTGCGGTGTGAAGCGGGGCAGTGCGACGTGCGGTGTCCACAGGTCACGGTGCAGGCAGCGTCGTCGTCGTTGCTGAAGCGCTGTTGTCGGTAGGCCCAAGCCAGCGGTGCAGGATGGGACGGAGCTTCATGAACCTCACGAGCGGTGTCCACAGGCCACGGTGCAGGCAGGATGCCTGGTGATGACACAGGAGTCGATGGTGCTGGCGTCGGTGGACCGGGGCTGCGGCGCGGGACGCTACGGTGCTTTGTGTACCTCACGAGCGGTGTTCACAGGCCACTGTGCAGGCAGCGGCGCCGGTGTCAGCAGGAGCGTCGTCGTCGGGGATGCCCTGGCTGCGGTGTGAGCAGGTGATGCCAAAGTGCAGGGCCCACAGGTCGCGGTGCAAGCAGCGGCTCAGTGAAGTTGTCCGATGACGGCGTCGGGGAGACCAGGGTCGCGTTGCGAAGCGGGGCAATGCATCTCCGTGTGGCGTCGGCAGGTCACGGTGCAGGCCAACGGTGTCGTTGGCGGCGTCGCAGTGGGTTCTCCTCTTGAACAGCACAAAACACATGGTTCCCAGTGCTGCAGGTCGAGGAAACTGAAGTCTTTGGTGTCCCTGAGACTTCCAACAGGAGGCAAGCTCTACTCCAAGCTCTTGGAGAATTTTCTCAAGCAGGACACACAGCAAAGTTCACCTTTTGCACTCTTTTCAGGCAGAAGCAGCAACTGCAGGCCAGTCCAGCAAAGCAGCACAGCAAAGGGACAGTACTCCTCCTTCAGCTCTTCAGCTCTTCTCCTGGGCAGAGGTTCCTCTTGATTCCAGAAAGATTCTAAAAGTCTGGGGTTTTGGGTCTTCTTCTTATACCCAGTTCTGCCTTTGAAGTTGGCAAACTTCAAAGCAAAGTCTCAAGTGTTTGCAAGATCCTTCCTTGTCCAGGCCAGGCCCCAGACACTCACCAGGGGGTCGGAGACGGCATTGTGTGAGGGCAGGCACGGTCCTTTCAGGTGTGAGTGACCACTCCTCCCCTCCCCTCCAGCACCGATGGCTAATCAAGAAATGCAGGCTACTCCCCAGCCTCCTTTGTGTCACTGTCTAGAGGAGAGGTGTGAACAGCCCATCTGTCAAACTGACCCAGACGGGGAACCCACAAACAGGCAGAGTCACAGAATGGATTAAGCAAGAAAATGCCTACTTTCTAAAAGTGGCATTTTCAAACTAACAATCTAAAAACCAACTTCACTAAAAGATGTATTTTTAAATTGTGAGCTCAGAGGCCCCAAACTCCACATTTTTATCTGCTCTCAAAGAGAATCTGCGCTTTAAGGATATTTAAAGGCAGCCCCCATGTTAACCTATGAGAGAGATAGGCCTTGCACAGTGAAAACCAAATTTGGCAGTATTTTACTGTTAGGACATATAAAACACACTAGTATATGTCCTACCTTAAACATACACTGCACCCTGCCCCTGGGGCTACCTAGGGCCTAACTTAGGGGTGCCTTACATGTAGTAAAAGGGAAGGTTGAGGCCTGGCAAGTGGATACATTTGCCAAGTCTAATTGACAGTTTAAAACTGCACACACTGACACTGCAATGGCAGGTCTGAGTCATGTTTACAGGGCTACTAATGTGGGTGGCACAACCAGTGCTGCAGGCCCACCAGTAGCATTTGATTCACAGGCCCGGGGCACCTCTAGGGAACGTTACTAGGGACTTATTAGTAAATCAAATATGTCAAATATGGATAAACCAATCCACAGTACAATTTATATGAGGAGCACTTGCACTTTAGCACTGATTAGCAGTGGTAAAGTGTGCAGAGACAATAAACCAGCAAAAACAGAGTCCAAAACCAAGAGGTCAGAAGGCAAAAAGACAGGGGAGACATGCCAAAAAGCTGCCAGGTCTAACATGTACCTGGTCCAAATAATGGAAACATGGCCCATCTCGACAGAATCAACCAGCAATTAAAAAAAGCAGCATCATTGAATCTCTTTGATGTTGCCGGAGTACAACACCTTTACTCAATAGCATTGATCAATGTGGATACCTTCTTCATGAAGGTTTGTACAGAGTCACAATCCATAGATAAGGGAGCATGGTTAAGAGATAGCAGTGAGAAAGATGAATTAATTTATGAAGGTAAGGCTCTATATTCACCTTTACACAGTTAAAACAATGGGTTATGAGATGGCTCAACTACATTCTGGTATTCTGGTAAACCTTGGCTGCAGTTAAAATAGTATTTCTCTGGACCAACTTTCTTTAATGATATTAAACAATAAGTGCAGAAATGTGCTAACTGTGTCCAGATTACAGGTTAACACATGAAACCTGTTGGCTTTTGAGGCCTGCTCTTACTCCACTTAAACCTTGGAATAGAGTATACATAGTGGAACTACTCAAGAGTCAGATCTGTACAGTGATAACAGCTGTTGTTGATCACTGAACAAAGATGGTATTTTTTTAATGTATTAACATGGGTGTGGGCATCTAGGAAATTGCACAGATTTCTGTAAATCATATAATTTGTTTACATGGAATTCCACAGGTTTTGATCACTGACAGGTGTTAGACCTGACATCCTTGGCGTGGTTTCCCTAGACCTTTTGTCTTTGCTTCCTGTTTTTCTGACTGTGCTGGATTTTGTTTTTGCTGGTTTTTGGTACTCTTGGCACTTCACCACTGGTGACCAGTGCTAAAATGCAAGAGTTCCCTGTGTAAATTGTGATTATGATTGGTTATCCCTGATTGGCATATTTGATTTAGTAGTAAGTCCCTAGTAAAGTGCACTAGAGGTACCTAGGGCCTTTAAATCAAATGCTACTAGTGGGCCTGTATCACTGATTGTGTCACACACATGAGTAGCCCTGTAAAGATGTCTCTGACCTGCCATTGCAGTGTCTGTGTGTGTAGTTTTGCACTGCCATTTGACCTGGCAAGTGTACCTACTTGCTAGGCCCAAACCATCCCTTTTACTACATGTAAGTCACCCCTAATGGAGGCCCAAGGCATCCCCATGGGCAGGGTGTAGTGTGTTTAAAAGGTAGGAATGTACTGATGTGTTTTACATGTTCTGATACTAAAACACTGCCAAATTTGGTTTTTACTATTGAAAGGCTAATCTCTCCCATAGGTTAACAGGGGGATTGCCTCTAAATATATTTTCTAAATGCAGCTTCCCTTTGGGAGCAGATGGAGATTTGGAGTTTGGGGTCACTGAACCTACAATTTAAAAAATACATCTTTTGGTAAAGTTGGTTTTAAGATTGTCTCTTTGAAAATGCTACTTTTAGAAAGTGGGCATTTTCTTGCTTAACCATTCTGTGCCTCTGCTTGGCTGCTGAATCCACGTCTGGGTCAGACTGCCAGTTGAGCTGTTTGTGAATTCACTCTACACAGTAACACAATGGGAGCTGAGGTGTGTCCTGCAAATCCTGGTGAGTCACCCTGGGCTAGAGTGGGAGGGAGGAGCTGTCACCTGAACTCGAAAGGGCTGTGTCTGTCCCTTCACAATACAGTCTCCAACCCCCTGGAGTGTGGCTGGGGCAGGACAAGGAAGAGGCAGGTTCCTGTGCACTACAAAGACGTTCCTTTGAAGTTTGCCTACTTCAGAGGCAGAAATTAGTATAAGTAGTGGACCCAAAACCCCAAACTTTTAGAACACTTCCAGATCAAGAGGAACCACTGCCCAGGAGAAAGGCTGAAGAGCTGTGAGGAGGAGTACTGCTCCTTTGTTGTGTGTGCTTTGCTGGGTTGGCGTGCAGTTCCTGCTTCTGCCGTAGAGAGGATAAAGACTGGACTTTGCTTTTTATCCTGCTTGTGAAAATTCTCCAAGAGCTTGGACTGAGCTTTCCTCCTGTTAAGAAGTCTCAGGGACATCAAAGTCTTCATCTGCCAGCACCTGGTTTCCCTTGCTGAGACCCCTGACTTGCATAGTGATGCCCCATCCAGTCCATGGGCCCCTGGAAGGAGAAGCTGGCAGAACCTGAGTGAAAATCCATGCACCAGAGCCGAGCGGCAGAAAAATCTATACAGCATCTGCACCGCGGCTGAAAAATTGACGCAGCTCCAATGAAATTGACACATCGTTAGCTCTGAGGGGATTCATTGCTGCCTTGCATCCGTATTTTCCACGTATAGTCCCTGAGCATCAAAATCGTCAACACCACCGCACGGACCTGAGTCTGCTTTTACAGAAATCGATGCACCCCTTCCCTGCGAGGAAAGAATCAATGTATTGCTTACCCGGTGGAGAAAGAATCAACGCACAGCCTCACTTGCGAGTAAGGAATTGACTCATCACTTGCTTTTCCGATGCACGCTCGCCCCTGCGGCTTTATTTTTGATACATTCCAGGTATTTTGTGCTAAAACAATGCTTTCATTGATTCTTATGGATTAAGACTCTTTTCAATTTAAAAATTGATATGTTTTCTTGTGTATGTTGGACTTTTGAAGTTTTGGTCTTGTTTGATTGAGATAAATATTGGCTTTTTTCTAAACTGGTGTGGAGTCCTTTTGTGGTGTTTTCACTGTGTTACTGCATATGTTTGTGCAACTACTTTACACAGTACACTGAGATAAGCCTGACGGCTTGTGCCAAGCTACAAAGAGGGTGAATAGGAGACTAGAGTGAGGGTCCCTATTTGGACAGGGTGTAAACTGACTGCCAACTAGAGACCCCATTTCTAACAAAAGGATTCTCAGTTTACATCAGAATTCTGGTCTCCTTTGTGTTAAAATGAGATATGGGAGTGCACTAGTTATTAACATCAGACAGACAGGGAGACAGGACATGTGGATCAATTTATTGAACTAAATTTGAGTTATCACATATTGGTGCAGGAAGAAAATTTGATAGGATGTTGTGACTACTACATTAACGTATAACACTGAGCATTTTGCCATAGGAATGTCATCATTATGTGTATGTCTGGTTATCAACCTAGAATTTTACACTTCATTTACATTTATCTACAACAGTGCCTTCAGTTCAAGAACATTTAGATATACTTTAGAATATTCAGACACCCGTACGAGTTATTAGAAAAGGATAAAACTAGCTATAAATGCTAGGATGGTAAGAAAATGAATCCAGCTCTTCAATATGTTGTGGGTGGAAACGTTTAGTTATTCACAAAAAATCCGAAGTTAAATAAAGTTTTTAAAGTTTCATTATACATTTGTGGGTCGTCTTGCAATTGCATATGTGGCGAATCTAGTAACTGTCTGTAAAATTTTTCCTGACTATGAAAATTCATCCTGTGTTTCATATCTCCTGCTAAAACTCTGTTCTGTAGAAACTCATCTTGCTTCAAATCCTGCACCAATTCAGGTTAATGCTCAAAACCTGTGTAAACACATATGATTTCATATGCAAGAATGGTTAGGAGACAGTTACAGTTTTTGGCTGACTGGAAGGGCTTTGGAAGAGAGGAACGATCATAGAAACAGTCTCTAGACATCATGGCTCTCACAAACTAAAGGAAGTCTACAGACTTAATCTATATAACCAAGGAGGCCAGCCACCGAGACGTAGATCCTTGGGGTTACTGTCACGATGCAGTATAAGATGCACTTACCATTGTGCACTAGTTCCACGCAATACCCTACTCCGAAGTTTGTAAATGTTCATGTTTCAGGAGGATGGAAGTGACCCAGGGTCTGGGCGCTGTCTGGATAGGGACAGAAACCTGGCATCATAGAAGGACAGGTCTAATGAAGCATATTAGGTAACACAAGAAGGGCTGCATATCCCATGAGGCTGCAGGACTCTCACAAACTTGATGTAGCTGGTTTTGAAGCAAAGAGCATATATATAGCATTGTAGTCTATAGTGACCCTGCTAGGCAATCATAATACATAATACATAGTTGGGGCTGCTGGAATCTTGTTTCTTCCAAGAAATCAAGAACGACATCTGGAACCAGAGAAGAATCTAGCAACAAAAAAAATCTCACTTGTTTATTTCACAGGGAGTCATCTATAGGGGTTATGAAATCTATAGCACAGGCCTGTTTCTAAAGGAGCAGCCCAAATAAATTACAAGCTCGTAGCACATGTTTGTTTAACAAGTCAGCTATAGGATATGAACCATATTTGAACTATTGCAAACCCCAGTAAAAATATAGTAGCACAGAAGTACTGTTGTATGGAATGCCAAGATCAAGTATAGTTTATACATATATGATCATGATTAAAAACTATGCATGCAATGCTAACAGTTAATTCCATGTTACAGGTAAACAGGTGTCACCTAAACAGAGAGTGGGAATACAGAGTGTCAGCAAGTATACCATAGGCAACACAAAGTTCAAACATCCATGTTCAAATTGTTGTTATACTAAAGCTCTCAGTGACTTTTGAGATACCAAGGCTCTGGAAGTGCGAGTTAAGCCGATCAGTGCGATCAAACGTGAGATGATTGCCACTGTCTCTGTGTATCTTTCTTGTCCCAATCCCCTTTCCTAGAACCCACTGCATAACTCCACAGTCGCTTTCTGTAGACGACTGTGGGTTTGACGAAGTGTGGACTATATCCTCGCTGACGTTGGATCCTGATTTCAAGGTTATTGCATTCTGACAATCTGAGTATATAACAAAATAATAACACAACAATTCACACAGCATGCTATAACTATAATACTAAAATACTAAAATAACTGTAATACTAAAACCTAATACCACAGTGCAACACAAGAACACAAAAGAAAAACAGTGAACAAACAATATAGTGCACACAGCACAATGCAACAGCAACTCTAACTACACAACACATACTAGCAATAATGTGGCACAAGACAACAGCACAAGACATACAATACAATGATAATACTACAGTAGAGCACAATAAACACGACAACAGTTGATAACAAAACAAGAACTACAGAATAACATATCACTGCAACAACACAATATTAAGATGAAACACAACCATTTCAACAACACAACAATAACTACACAAATACATATTACAGCAGGAAAAGCAATGAGCTGGTAACTTGATTGAGTACTTAGTGCTCGGTGTGTATTTTTTATAAGTTACGTATCATTCTTTGAATTCATATGTGGTTAAATCTGATAGCAACATGGATAAAAGCTACCTATTATAGCCATACAGTGGGCATTAATGGCCTTGTGGTGGCAATCTGTGGCATAACGTAGGCCCGAGCATAATGGTGGTAGTTCTATGCTTACTAAAGATGGCCATCTTTGACAGAATGTGGCCATCAATAGCATATTCATCAATAGCACAATGCTAACCATGGCACAAGGGCAACAATCAAGGGAGTAGCTAGAAAACGAAAATACCTCCCACTGTAAACCAAAGCTCTTATGGCACCACGCAAGCAAAGCAAGTCATTGTGACCCTTCCCAGAAAAAAATTGCTTGTCTCTTTCATCCAAGCATCTATCCTTTCATCATTCCATCCACCCACTGATATCCACATTTCACCTTTACATTCTGTCATCCATTCAAACTTTCATCCATCATTCAGTCTGCCACAATTCCATCCATCCGTCCTCCATCTATATCGAAACCTATCAATCCATCTTCACACCTATCCATCCATCCATCCATCCGTTCACACAGTCATCTATGCTTTCAATTATCCATCCCCTCTTTCATCCATCCATTCATCCATCCATTAATAAATCCTTTCACTCAGTCATCCATGCTTTCAATTATCCATCCCCTCTTTCATCCATCCATCATCCATCATCCTTTCAATCATTCATGTTTTTGCTCATCCATCCACCATTTGCCCCATCCATGCATCCACCCATCCATTTATCTTTACACTCGTCCATCTGTTATCTCACTCAACCATCCACCCTTTTAGACATCCATCCATCCATTCACTCTTTCACTCATCCATCTGTCCACCCTTTCATCCAGCCATCCATCTACCCTCCTTTTCACTCACCCATCCTTACATCCATGCTCTCACTTTCATCCATGAATCTATCCATCCACTCTTTCACTCACCCATCCATCAACCATTCCATCCATCCACCCTTCTACTCACTCATCCTCCCAGCCTTTCATGTTAATTATGAGCCTGCGTCTGCCGGCCGAGCTGCAGACAGAAGAGGCCCATTAAGAACCCCATCCCCATCCCCATCCCCATCCCCGCTGTAGCTGCTAAAGTGGAAGGTTGACGACGCCCCTGGCAAGAATTCTTGAAATACATTCGACACCCATGGCAGTATATTGCCCTCGCGTGCACTGGCATAATGGTGGCAGCTCGTTATTTATTATGGGCATTTTTTGTATACTCGTGCCCAGCCCTTGCACTGGCATAATATTGGTAATTCTTATAATTTTGATAGCAACATTACTTGTGCTAAAACCTCGGCCTATAACATATAAAACCAGTCTGCATCAACCCTTGTACTCACTCACTCATAAATCTATCTATGTACTCATTTATTCAACCATATAATCATCCATTTATTCATAAAGCCATGCACTCACTAACCATCAGTAATGCATGCGTCAATTACTCATTCATGTAGCCATAGACTCAACCATTCAGTAATTTAGAAATTCTCACATTTATTTTTTCATATATTTGAACAAACGCCACAATCTAATCAGTGAATAAAGAAGAAATTTCACTTGGCAAATAGCCAACTGTTAGTTTTGCCAGCACTTGTTCACAATCCTCAATCTGCACAAATGGTTAAGCTGATGCCCTTCCTCGTGGAGGGAAAGGAGTGGAAAGAAAAGGATTGGGAAGCAAGGGTACAGAGAAGGAAGAAAAGAAAACTATGAGAATAAAATATGGAAAGTGTATAAGAAGGACCAATACTTTCAAGAAGAAAAAACAACGGAAAAGGAGAGAGAGAGAGAAAGAGATAGCGAGACCAAGGTAGAAAGAGAAAATTGGGAGGTTGAATGATTGGACAAAAGGAGGTGGCTAGAAGGAATGAGAGCAACCAAATGAGTGTTATAGATAAGGAAAATGACATGGATGGACAGAAGCAAAAATGAGCAAAAACATGCGCCCAGTGAAGGAATGAGTGAGAACACATGAAGGCGGTGATAGAGACAGGGGTACAAAGTTGAAAACAGCGACGAAACAGAGGGCACAGGAAGAGAATAAAGGAAAGGGGGCGAGCGATGTATGTGCAGTACAAGGCAATGAAGCAAAGCTGAGATAGGGAGAGCGAAATAGTAAAAGATAGATGGAGAATAAAGTAGAGAGCAACAGTGAAGGTTGTGAAAAGAGAAATAGGAAATGAGCAAGAAAAGAAACCGAGAGGGAAAACAATACAGTGAAGAAAAAGATGAACATAAAAGGAAAGAGGAATGAGAGAGAGGTGGAGAGGTGGAGAAGAAATGATAGGAGAAAGAGAGAAAATGTATGAGGACAAAACGGAGTGGGTGGGAGTAGAGAATGAAAAAAAAGGGGAGCGGGAGAGTAAAAACTAGATGAAGTAAAGAGTAAATAGAAAAGTGAAAGTTGTGAAACGAGAAAGGGAAATTAGTAAGGAAATAAATGAAATAAGAGTAAAGAAAAATGATAACAGAGAATAAGAGAGAAGAGGAAAGAGGAAGGAGAAAAAAGGGCAAAATAAAATGACAGGCAGGAGAGAGAAGGAAAATACTGGACGAGAAAAGGGATTAGATGAAGGAAAAGGATGTAAATGGAAATAAAGATGAGTAAGGGGTATATAGAACAATAAGCACTGGCAAAGGTATTAGATCTCGCCCATACAATCTCTGTTGCCTTTATCAATGTTGTTTAGCCATGTTGCCTTGTAGCGCAGCCCCTGTGCAACATGGCTGAAATTAATGAAAATTAAACCGCTATGATTTCGGCAAGTGTTGACCGCATCCTTGCACTTTTATTTTCTTTACTATCAGCCATGTTGTACAGCGGCTGCGCAAGCCTAATTGGCTTTGACAGTGTTTGATTCAAGGTAGGGTGGCTGCACAAGGAAAGTGCTTGGCCTACATTGGCGCCTTGCCTCAGATATGATGGTCTCTCCCATTGAAAAGATAGGCATCCAATAATGTGCCTACTACATGTTGGGGTAAAGAGATGCAGTAATGTTATATTACATGTGAATTAAAACCCAGAGAACATAAAAATGGTAGAGATCTGACATCTGTGAGTGCTTCCTTGGCTTATCTATTTAGTTCTGATAATAGTAAGCAGATGCATCCCTAAGGTTGATGAACCTTTTGACTCGTTTAAATTAATTTTGTTAGAGTCATAACGCACAACAGTATTAAACAATACTAATTCATTACGGAGCCAGTAAAGAACGTAACCACATGTTTAGTATCAATTAAAATGTTTATTTCCCTATATTAACAATGCTAAAGTCACGAAAATTAGTCTCAACACCAAATGGTACAAGTAGAGAAACATCACAGGCTGACCAAAACTTCTACAGAATCTCAATTTAAGCAAAGCAATAAGAACGACAATTTCAATAGCGAACACGTTAATCAATAACAGCAATGTTTGAGCAAGAGAAATAACATACATTTGTTAAACAAAAAAAGCTGTCAGTTCACAGGTATGGAGGAAACACCTCACTAACTTCAGATTAGCATTAACATATTGGGCTTCATGCAAGAGTTTTAGTAACACTAATTTAGAAAACATCTAGCTATCGCGCTATCAAACCAACAGCAGCATCAAAACTGTAGCTGTTGGTACCTGTAAAACAAAAGACAAACAACAATGCACAGATCATTCATATTACCTATCCCTAAGGAAATCAGCAAAACAGCTTCAGCTTCATCGGGGGACAGCAGCATCAGCATCAGGACAGGAGCAGGGAATGGGGGACGGTTTAGAATTTGGGCTGTAGGATTACTAAACCATCAGATCATTAGTTCAGCATTGAACAGATAAAGTAAACTCAGAAATAATAAAGTAACAGAACTTCAGTAGACTGACTGGTAAAGCATGAAGTGTCAAAGTGACAGATCACCACACAATGCATAGAAAGCAATGAATCTCTCTCAAAATCAGAATGAATAATAATGCATAAAACACTCAGCACACAGTTTATTAAATTAAAGCTCACACACATTTGCTATTGGTCAGAAACATCAGGCGAAAAAAGAACATCAAATTACAAAAACATTAGATATCGGTAATGAATTAGAAAAGACACAGTAAGAATTGGCAGTGTGATGATGGTTCTTCTCCATTTACGTAAGTCCAAACTATACTAAATGTATCATCTCACTCTTCTTTCCGTCTGTGATCAGTAGGCCCTTTTGTTCGGCACATTCCAAATATGCTGTTAGACAGTAGTTACAAAGGGTACAGGATTTACATCATCCTCGAAAGAAAAACAGGAGTTAGAAACATAACTTCAGACAAATATGCAATCAGTCAATGAAACCTGTTATACAGCAGACATGAAATCACACAAATTTAACAGGAGCTAGAACATTGGCAGTTAGATAACTTCTGGCTGTGGCCTTGTCTGCTTGAGGCCCAGCAGAAAACAAGAAATACTCATATTATTTCAGCTATTAATTTGACAGAGAAATGCTTGTAAAGAAACATAGTTCTCAATACAATGTTAGTAGATTATTTACAAAAGTGCATGTGCAGGCCTTGCACTCGATGGTGGCCAATAACGAAGGCACATTATGTGTTGCACATTACTTTCATCTCATATATTAATACATAAATATGAATGCGTAAAAGATCATTATTAATGTTAATTTCAGCACTCACACATCCACCTTGACATATAATGGCCAGCAAGAAATGCAATTAATATTGCACACAACACACCTTGCAGTCCTGAATACATCTGCGGATATGCACTGAATGGCAAAGATTTTATTATACTTTGGAGCCAGCGGGATGACTGAGTCACTTAAACGCTCGCCACTCACAATCCATGGCCTGCATCTGAATTGCTCGTGTCATGGTATGATGAATACCACTGACGTGTTTAATGGTAACATCTGGTACTTGCGGCGCTTAGAAACAGCAGAAGGGTGGTATGGGGCCTGTGGAACATGTTATTTAGGAAAACAGTCATGAAGAGTGAAAGAAGGGATGAAAAGAACCATTAAGAGTGACTTAAAGGAGCAAAAGGTGTAGGGTGCTGGTTATTATCGTTACTGAAAAGTATTAGTGGACATGCACTCCATAAATCTATCTGTTACTTCTTACCATTCCGATGGGCCAATGAGTTCAACTCTCATCCCTGACATTGCTATAATTTGCATGCTAATAGATAAGGTTCCTGCTAGGCCACCTCTCCCCTTCATACTTCCAAGTCAGTAAGTAACTTGATTACCATTGAATTTGGTAACAGCAACACGCCTAATTTATAGGCATAGATAAAGTGGAAAGGTGATATAAAGCTTTATATAAAACAAAACATTACTACTGTTAATACATCCCAACCGTTTTCACCATCTGTCAGATTTGCTCGTATTCAGTGATAGAATCGACAATTTGCAAAGGGGAATACATCTGATCCTCCTTCTGCAACAGCGCCAAGACTCCTCGAACACTGAGAGGACTGCCCATTTGCTGTTCACTCTTATGGTACCATTTAAACAGTGCAAACTTGTCTATCTCTCCGTGATTCTACTATTAGGTGATGGGGCCCACCTAACACAGAATTATTCTTTTTATTTGACAAGGATGAAAGGCTGTGTTGTCCCTGCCCTGGTGTGGTCTCTTTAGCAGTTTAGCAGTATATCTCTGCAGGAGGTGCGTTAACGCCCCTGGCTATGTTACAAAAGGACTGGTAGCAGAAAGAAAACTAGGACTAATGAAATGTCTGAGCTGAGGCATTTCTATAAATGAAGTATCAAGAAACTTCTGTAGAGTATAACCCCCAAAAAATCATTTCTCAGCGCTTTTATTACTAGTTGGAACTGATATAGCCCCAACCACAATCCAGTTCTTTGCTCAAAATCTGAATGTCCTTATTAAAGCACGAAGTATAGTTGCGGATCTGGCTTTCTCTTGGTTTTGTCTGCCCGATTATTTGTACACGTTTTTTCTCTAAACCGTCTTGAACATTGATTGAAAGCTTTGTGGTGTGCAAAAAATTCCTTCAGGACATTCATGTGAAAAACATACCTTCTGGGGACAGGGCAGTGGAGGCCGGCAGCTTTGGGAGGGAGGGGGGCGGGCGGGGCACACACACACACAGACTCATTCTTTCACACACAGACATGCACGCACGCTCATCCATTAAAAACACTCATTCCATTCAAACATGCACGCACACACCAAACATTCATTTTACAAGATCACACACATTCATTCTTTCACACACACACGCACGCACGCACTCACATCCATTAATAACACTGATAACACTCAAACATGCATGCGCGCACCAAACATTCAATGTAAAACATAACACACATACATATACACACACACACACACACACACACTTACCTTTAGCCTCCAGGTCCCAGGAGGGTTGGGACTGCTGCCTTCCCTCAATGGCTGACCTTAGGTCAGCCAATGAGGGAAGGCAGCAGTCCCAGCCTCGTCACAGAGTGGGATGGGGTCAGTGAGACTGCTGACCCCACCCCACTCTGTGACGAAGTGTCACTGATTGACACTCACCCTGGGCACTTCAGGGATTAAACCTGATGCGCCCAGGGAGAGTGTCAATGGGTGACGCTTTCCTCCTCACCCAGGGGAGGGCCTCGAGGCACCTTTGCTGGGCCGAGGAGGTCACGCCCATAGGAGCTGTGATCTCCTCAGCCCAGCAAAGTTCAGCTCAGGCAGTCAGGAGTCTGCGCAAATCGCGCATGGCTCACTCCTGGCTGCCTGACCTGAACATGAAGAGTGTCTGTCAGGCTGACCTTTGTTCAGCCTGAAAGACACTCTTCATGGGGTGGGGGGGCTTGGCCCCTCTGCCCCAAAGGATGGGCCGCCACTGGGACAGGGTGAGTAGGGGGCGTGGAGAAGAAATAGTACCTCAATCAAAGCGCATGCAGCAAACAGGCACAAATTAAGTTGAATGAATCTGTGCTTGGTCCATACTCCACATCTAGGAATGGAGGTAACAGTCTGTGCTGGCCAATAGGGAAGCTGCAAAGAAGAGTGACACCGAAATCACCAAATGGTAAGCAACAGGAGGGCTCCAAGCCCTTACTGTGAATAATAGGGTCATGCAAGCTCGAGTGCATGCAGCTCAGGTGCTGCCGCTGGCTGACCTAAAAATGGCATAGGGACATAATGGGGAAAGATGTAGGAAAAAGAATGCTGAGGAAGAAGGAAGAAATATGAATAGTAAGTTAAAATTAATTTGAGGTAATAAAAGGGGCAGGGAGACGAACGGGAGCAGACACACGATTTTGAAGAAAAAAGTGAACAGAAAAGGTATAGAAAGATGGAGAAGGAGAAGATGAAAATGTGATATGAAATGAGAGAAACTTGGACCTAATGGAAGCAGAGAAGAAAGGAATACAAACTGCAGGGAAACAAGGAACAAAGCAAATTGTGTGGTTCATGGATCAATGAAAAACTGCTTTCAGAAATTACAGAGGGAGAAAAGGCATGACAACAGGGAAGGTGCACAAAGAAAATCAAAAGAACATACATACCAAAACTAAAATGGAAGGAAGAATGGAGTAGGGAGGGACAATGGAGTATGAAGAAGGATGGATTAATGGAAGGTTGGATGAAGTGAGGAAGGGAAAGCAAGGGGAAGAAGGAAGGGAGGAAAGAAGGAAGGAAAGGAAAGATGAACGATGAAATCAAGACAAAGAAAACAAATAAGGAAACAAAGAAAATTTAAAAAGACAGTGAGTAAAATAAAAGACAGGAGAATGGAAATGGGGAGAAAATCACTGAAAGGGAAATAGAAAAAGGAAGAAAAGCAGGAAACGCGAACAAAGAATGAAAAAAACGAATACAAGAAAGAGACACCAAAAGAAAGGAAGGAGAGACAGAAATGGAACGGAAAAGAAGTACATGCTACAAAAGTGAGAGGTATGAAAAAGGGGAGAATTTAAACAAAATTAAGAGAGTTGGAAGACGGAGAGGCGGTATGTGGAAAAGCAGACAATGCACAAAAAGAAGTGGTTCGATCAGGAGGCGGCACAGACGCCAGACTGATGAATCAAAATCAAGCAATAAGAGAAGGAGAAACACAAAGGCGAAGCGCGTTGCTATCCTCTGCGATGCGTCAGGCTTCGATCTAAACGCATGTCCCGGTGACAAGAATGGATTTCTATTGGACGACCGCCTTCAGCGCTAAGTGCCCGCGCTCATGCGTGTGTTCAAGTGGGCAGGCTGCATTGACCCACTTACTTTACCTAGAATAGGTACTGGCCAGCCGACAGCTGTAATTTGCGTGTTCGACTTTGACCAAAACCAAGAATTCACGGAAATCATGTATTGGAAGTCCAAAGCGAGGCACCAGATGCACGTTTAATCCTGCTATTTTGTTCGGGTGTTTTGTATAGCTTCGTCGGGCTATTTTTTCATTCAGTCCGTGGCGCTGAGATCATCTCCAGTTAATTTTCCGCGAGGGTGTAAGGTCTGGTTTAGAGGTTGCAGCAATGCGGCATCTGCATGAAAATGATCGCTGCTCAGTCTGCCTAGGCCCTAGGGTGACTAGATTTTGAGGGGCAAAAACCGAGGCCAGGCAGACATAAAAGAAGGACTTACGACTTTTCACTCACTTGTATATCTGGCATGTCCCTTTTTTGCGTGGCTTTGTGAATGTGTGCCTATACATGTGTGTGTGTGTATATATATATATATATATATATATATATATATATATATATATATATATATATATACATATATGTATATATATATATATATATATATACATATATATATATATATATATATATATATATATATATATATATATATATATAAACACACACGCACATTTACAAGACTATACATATCAAATTAGATATGGCTTGAACTCCCACCCTGCACCTCCAACCTGCCCCCACTCACCTCTCTGCCCCACACTCCTCTCTCTGCTGGGAGCAGACAGGGGACTGTGTTGCCTGACAGTAACAGAGACATTACTTTAATTATTGCATACTCTGGTCTGTTAAAGGAGAGCATACCTTGAATTTATGCTTCTCTAGATAATCTGACCTTTGTCCCAAAAACCAGGACATTTATGTAATATTTTAACCTTTGTCCCCAAAACAGGGACATTTGTTTAAAATTAAGAGAAGCGTCAGGATACCCGGACAGTCCTCTAAACACCGGGTCTGTCTGGGGAAATCCGGGATGTCTGGTCACCCTAAGTATGCCCTCCTCAGGGTCTATCCTAATCCAAAGGGAAGATAGACACCCATGCTGCAGACGTGAGTGACCCACAGTTTAGACCAGCCTATCCGAGGACACGTGCAAAGGCATCTCTTTGAAACCATGGCAGGTCCAAACTCTAATTTTCACAAATGTCTCCCACACACTGGGAGACAACTCCTTGCAGATCATGGACATTGTGTATTTGAGTTTTAGAAGTAGATGCTTTGGGAGTTCACCAGAAAAACTCAGATTTATGACATCATGATTCAATCGACTTGAGTTTGAGTAGGCAATGGTAGTTTGAGGTTCCCTCCCCCAAATGCTGAGCCGTTGCTCGCTTTGCAGTAGATCATGATGAGCAAGAAGGAGTAGCTGGTATTTACTTGGCACTGGATAATCACATGTTGGAATGACCTTCCTTTCTCCTAGTGTATAACCAAGATGGCCTCTGTCCTTATGAACAGTCTTGTGACAGTGGGGAAGATCTCATCACACGTAGTAAATAGTAGTATTAGAAGGCCTCTGTCACCTAAAGGATCGGTTGTTCTCCTCCTTCAGTATGTCATTGGCCTCCACAAGTGTGATGACACAAATATTATGTTGACTATCACACCTTGCTTCTGGAAGGCTGTGGAGAAGTATTCGAGGCTCAGATCCGGGACCTATCAAGAGCCATGGACCTCGACTGGTCCTACAGGTTGTGGCAAGCACTTGCTGTTTGTCTAGGCTTAGGCGAGTGGTGTGCCTGTTGGCATGAACTTTTGGTATGTGAGAGTGAGAGCTTCATCCTCCTTCCTTGATATGGTCACCTGGCATTCTCCACACATTATTCTCATGATTAAGCAAGGATGGAGCCCCCTTTCTTGGTGTACTGTTGGGTGGCTGGTGAGATGTTTGTGAGGTGGTGTTTGACGTATAACAGTTAGTTGATCTCTTAGTAGATCTTGTGAATAATTAAGACCTGAGTCAGAGAACTGAAGGCCGCCTAATTTCTTTCACTGCTGGTACCAAAGCACTGTTATAGGTGATGATGTTGCAGAGGCGGTGTGATGGATTTTTACTCCAAGACTTATGAGTGAGCCGAACGTTACTTTTGAGTTGGAAGGGTCTAAACAGATGCGCCTTGTGCTCCTTGTTCAACTGACAACACCGAGGGTTGAATTGGATTGTCGAGGGTTGGGGGCACAGTATTGCGCTAGCTCCCCAGTGTTTGTGTGTCTTTTCTTTGTTGTGAATTTTAATCTCAGATCAACCCAGAATTTCTGACTCTACAGAATCAAACCAAGATTGACCCCTTCTTTACAACGTAAGTTATATTTTTTGTGGGCAGGCGTTATAATACTTCTTAAATAGGGTGCAAGCTTGTAGAGGATCTCAATGTAGGTACTCAAGGAATGAGTAGTTTTGGTCAAATTGTCAGTCACTTTAATAAGCAGGCTGCAGCGTGGAAGGTAAGGTTCAGGCTGTCAGGGGGAGTAAAGAAGTCCCATAGCTAAATGTTTCCCAGTCTATATGAGACCGGACAAAGCCCTGTACTGCAACTGATACAATAGCAGAGAGTGCTTGATTTTTCCTAAGAGCCTGGGCTGATACCAAGTTGTTTGAGATTTTTTGATGGTGCAAGTTTTAGTTGTTTAGTTGCCAGTCAGTGAGGAAGTAGAGGGATGTAATCAGGCCGGACTGGGAATCAAAATCAGCCCTGAAAAAAATGATCAAATCAGCCATTCATTGCTGTGTTAGTGGCATGACAGCGTAGCAGCTGAGGGGATGTTTTACTAATCCCACTGAAATATATACAAAAAGGAATACAAAGATACACAGTAACCCTCCTGTCCCTATTTAAAAAAACAGTGAAGAGGAGACAGCAAGAAAATAGATGAAAGAAAGAAAGCTGAGGAAGAAAGGTGAGAAGAGAAGTGAAAGGAGATGAAAAGAATAAAGGACATAAATGTGACAACGACCTGCATCGCCACCTTGACCAGGGAGAAACGAGCCGCTAGATCGACCACTCACCCAGACCAGGAGGAAGGAGGTCCTGCTACAATCTGTTTGCCCATCCAATGCAGAGTGCCGAAAAGGGCCGCAAATCGAAGACAGCTTCATGTCTTCCACAGCCTCCAGATTTTATTTCACACCTAGACTCGATGAGGAAAGGAGAAGGATTTCCAGGACACCACTGTCATGTTCATACCTCTCCAGGAGCTTCATTAGAAGCCTTAAGATATCTGTAATAACTCAAACAGGTGAGACATGAATTACTGAATCTAAATTTAAACTTTGGATGCTGCATCTTCTTAGGGCCAGATGTAGCAAAGGTTTTTACCCATTCTGTGTCTATGGGAAAAAGTGTTGGTACATATGACCCTTAATTCCTTAATCTAGGTGACCAAACTGAATACTCTTTCACCAAAGGGCACTTGATTTGAACTATACAGTATTCTCAATAGTTCTCAGCATTGCATTTGTAGGTGCTACAAATAGCTTTAGCACTGCAGCTTTTGTAATGACTTACTGAAATACAGAGAGTGGGGGCATTGGGTCATCCTCCTTCGTTTATTGGTTGCTTTAAGATAGTGCCCTTCAGCCTTTGCTTTAAGACAGTGTCACTCACATATTAGATCAAAGAGGAGGATCTCTCTCTCAAGATCATGCTAATGGGTATATTATTCCAACTCTTGTGGGGTGCTTCTATTGCAAATTATAATGGTTTAATTATAAATGTTAGTATCTGTGCACTTCTCAAGTTAATCCTTTGTAATCATATTCACTCTTTTTGGAGTGCTTGTATGGTGTCACCTTTCAGATTCATAGGTGGAAATTGAAAATGTCTGATAGAACTAGTCCTGATCCAGGACTATCTCTGTACTTCCACCATCCTGTTGGGTACCTAGTGGGGTTTTCTCATTTGCTCTGCGTTTGCTTGCTGACCCCACTGCACTGTGTGATGAGGTGCTGTGATAGACACCGGACAATTTGGAGCTTAAAACTGAAGCACCCATGCCTGAAGTTATCAGTGCCACTCCCGCTCGTCATTAGGGTGGTCGTCTACGTGCTTTGGCGGGCTGACAAATTCACGCCCACAGGGCTGTGACATCTTCAGTCCAGCAAAGTTCAGCTCAGGCAACCATGCCCCTTTGCATGTAGCACATGTATTACACCTGGCTTCCTGACCTGAAGAGTATCTGTCAGGCTGAACTTTGTTCGACAGACACTCTTCATGCCAGGAAAAAGGTAAGGGGAAGCAGGGCCCCTCCTCCCTTAAGGATGGGATGGCGATGTAACATGCCGATTAACGATCTTTGGGAGCGCCGATCACACTGATATTGCACCCTCACCATCACAAGCAATGGGAGATTTGAATACTCTAATAAACACCGAGAACACTCTAGCTGCTTGCTAGTCTCCACACCAATGAACATGGCAGAGTCTATATAAAATAACAGGCCAATCAGAATCATTAGCAATTAAGCCAAATCAGGTGATACGCACCTCAAAAGTCATCCTGGGAGCATTCTCACTGCATTAGAAGAGCCTCATTTTTATGGTGTGCAGTACTCATTCTGTGCTGCAGATCCTGTCTTCCAGGGGTTTGTGTCACAATACTGAGGGCTATTAATACTGGTCTGCACTAATATTGCATCGACAATATGGACTACCAATGTAACCTCAAGGTATGTATATAGAGGAGCAATATGTATTCCACAGCTATTTACTTTGATGGTATAGTTGCAGTTGATAATATAGATGCAATATACTTTGCAGTTTGATGTTTTGACCATGGTAATGTGATCCCCAACCCTTCTACTGTCCCAAGTAGGAAATTAATGCCCCCTAACCGACACTTCCACACAGCTCATGTTCACAACGTATAGTACTGCTCAACAAGCATTTTGCCTGTGGTTTTCAAAGAATCTACCTCCCCCTACCTTTTTTGGTCATTGGCAAAGTCAATAGGTCTGGGCTTTATTGTACTAACAGCATGTGTGTTTGACTGTGGGTTCATGTGTTAGCACACTAAAGCCAAACATGTTGGCTTTGCCAATATGTGTCTGTGCAAGTCATTTACCTCAATGTACTACATTGTCAGTTTTACCCTGATTTCCGACTTTTAATTCCATTTAAATTAAAAAGATTTTCACTGTTTTATCTCAGAGACCATGACTCCTTTAATGCCTTTCATACAAAAAATGGCGCTACCACAGAGTTGGATTTAATTTACCTCAAGATTTCTGCAGCCTTCAGAATTTTCCATCCCTTTCTAACCCGAGCTTTCAAATGTGGCTTCTTCACAATATTCTACTCTTGTGTGCAAAGTCTGATTTGGAATTACTCGGAGCTTGACATGCACTAAATCTTAACATTTTTCACCCAGAAACTGGAGCTCAAGCGGACACTTCTCCCACAGTACTTAGGGAGAGCATCCTAAAGCTCAATGTCTACATGGCCCCGCTCGCTAACATCGCCAGATCCCACAACCTCAACATCATCTCATATGCCGACGACACCCAGCTGATCCTCCCCCTCACCAAGGACTCCGCCAAGACCTACCTCCACAAAGGAATGAAGGCCATCGACGAATGAATGAAGAGCAGCTGCCCCAAACTCAATTCCGACAAGACGGAAGTCCATCTTCAGCTCCACCCCCTCCCTATAGGATGACTTCTGGCCTGCCACTCTTGGAACCGCTCCTACTCCCACCGACCACGCAAGCAACCTAGGATTCATCCTGGACCCCTCACTATCCATGACCCAGCAAGTCAACACCATCTCCTCCTCCTGCTTCAACACCCTCCGCATGCTCTGAAAGATCTACAAATGGATACCCACCAAAACCAGAAGAACAGTCACCCAAGCCCTCGTAAGTAGCAAACTGGACTACGTCAATGCCCTCTATGCAGAAACCATGGCCAAACTCCAGAAGAGGCTGCAACGCATCCAGAACACCACTGCACGCCTCATCCTGGATATCCCCAGCCACTGGCACATCACAGACCACCTAAAAAACCTTCACTTGCTCCCAGTCAGCAAGAGAATCACCTTCAAACTCCTCACACATGCTCACAAAGCACTGCACAACACCGGACCAGAATACCTCAATAGACAGCTCTCCTTCTACACCTCGACCCGGCATCCCCGCTCCGCCGACCTCGCCCTCGCAACCGTCTCAAGCATCCGCAGAACTACAACCGGTGGTAGATCATTCTCGCACCTCGCCGCCAAAACGTGGAACAGTCTTCCCATCTACCTGAGCCCGACCAAAGACCTCCTTACCTTCAGGAAACCTCTCAAGACCTGGCTGTTCAGGCAGTAGCAGCACCTCACCCCCACCTTCTCCCCTTCTCCCCCCCCTCTCCTCAGTGCCTTGAGACACTCACAGATGAGTAGTGCGCTTTACAAATCCCTGATTGATTGATTGATTGAAAGCCCGCACCCTTCAGGAATTTTGAAGATAAATAGGAGTACATGAAAAGGGCATGGCTTTTATTCTCACGTTCCACAAAATACCTTCAAAAAGTCTGCGAACACCTCCAGCAACAGCATGTGGAAAAAATGAAGATTTTGGTTACAGTAAAACACATTCTGGGTTCTTTGGTTCCTACTGTTGCTGAACAGCCACACCTGCCAAGTACCACACATCAGGGGTTAGACTGTCATTAGGTTGAGCATAGCAGGACACAAGCGCTGCTTTTCTGACGTGTTGTTATCTATTTGGGCTTTTAACCACGCCCCACGCACGCCCATCACTAACGCTCGTTCATGGGCTTGCCCTTCAAAAATCCTTTGTTATCATTGGTAAATGCTTTACGTTTGTCCCTCCTTGGGGCGGTTTGGTTACCGCCTTGGACATCGACTGTTACATGGCTAGTTGCACTTTTGCCCATATGTTTGACTGCAAGCGAACTTCTTTTTCTTTTTCTGTGTCTCCTTCATGCTCATGCCGTAGCACTCTGATTTGGCTCACTTACGTGAAACTGGTTTACTTTTCATTTTCAATTTATGTGGCAAGAAAAGTCTGGTTAGGAGTTAACAAGGCTAATGGATCTAACTTGAGCAAATGCGAGACCCATTGCATTGCAAATGCTTGTTTCAGTGCTGATGTCTGCATCACTGCACTGAAATACTTTTGTTACACATTATAGCGCCCCTGAACCACCACATGAGGCATGCTCTTCAAGGAGTTGCATTTAAACAATGAGTACAATGGGAGTGAGTGCGCTGTAATTACCAGATGAAATTGTGCTTTGTTGCACAAATATTCTTCTTCTTTAAATCTCGTTATAAGTGCTCACAGATCATAAACAAACTCTGTGGGCACCGGTCAAGCGCGTAGTTATTATTAACACCAGCATCAAGCTGAGCCCGCTCTGCATACCACGTGATCTTCTAAAAATACCGGGCCGGCAGAACAGTGTGACTCAGGGGCGATGGCTTTAGTTGCCTGGCTTCAAATTAAACATCCTGCTGCATAGTCGGTGTGTGAACAGGTAAGCTTGTAAAGCATGCTAACAGAAGGATGTATTGCACCTCACGTTAGTTTTGGAGCTGCTTCGCTAGAACCGGACTCATAAAAAAGACGCTGCTCTTCTTCTCCAGCTTTGTATCGGAAGTAGGAGTATTTGTAGTTCTCCGAAACTGGGGCTTGACCGGTCGGAGTGCCGCTGCCGAGGAAAGTGGGGTTGTGAAGAATGTAAGCTGCTTGGTCTCCATGCACCCAGCTCGCTATTCCCTGCTGTTAAAGCCTACAAACAGTTCGGCTGATAACATAAACCCTCCATACGGCCCATTCCCGAAATAATAACCATAATACTTGAGTCATTTATCTTATTTGGGAAATGTTGGCCACAGTTTATTAATATTGATTTACAGCACGATTGCCCTTACCTTCTTCATAAGGTCCATAAATCATTGTGTCCAACTCCTTTACTACAGACCCTGAACTATTTGCCTGTCATAAATCACTTTGCCATCCCTGTGAATGAACAATCATGGCATAAATAGCTTTTACATTACCTACATTATAGGTCCTAAATCACTGTTGACACGCCTACCATAAATAACACAATATCTGCATATCACATGTCCTTAAATCATTTGGTCATAAATAAATCAAATAGTTAGTCCTTTGGGTACCTTGTTCCTTGCCACTTATCATTTTTTGTGTAGGAGGGTACACATTTATCTGTAGGCTTAACTCGCTACCTTGGTTACTCTTTGTGTCCAGCTCTCCGGTGGACCCGGGCTGCGAGTGCTGTGTTTCATGTACCCCCTCCACCGACTGCCTTACCCTGCCGGAAGGCATCCCAAGGTAAGTAGCCCTCCCACCGCACGGTGTTGGGTGTTGCCTTTCCATGTTCCTTAATGCTCCTTTCCGCCTCCTTCCCAATCTTTCTGTTGCACCCCTGTCCCAGCCTGCGACTTCCTGGGTAATTTTTTAATTGTGCGGGTGGGTGGGTATCCACGTCACATTGCTGCTCAGCCGCCCAGCTGACAAGAGGGGTTCCGGCCTGGGCAGCCTCTTTTAAGTCCCCTGCGAGCCCTGAAGGCTCAAGGGGAAAATTAAAAAAATTACACAGCCTCCTATTGGCCCCTTTGGATTTGTGCCCTTTTGAACATTGCACTATTCACCCCGCGGACCACTTCCGCCCCGCAACAAAGGGTGCGAGGGGGTGGAGGGGTGCCACTTCCATGTTCTTCTGTCTGCGCGGCCCAGTAGCTGCATGGCTGCCCACAGGTTGGCCCAGAAAACCTTTATTCCCTGAGTGGACAGGTACACCCCGTCATCAGTAAAGTACTCTCGCCTCTGCAGGTCGATTAGGCAATGCTGGATGCTGTTCGAACCGTAAGCAATGCAGAACTTTTTAATTGCCACATTAAGCTTTTTTCTTGATTTGTCTATGTCTCCTGTCAACTTGCCCCCTTCCACTTCTGCCTTGGGATGATCTCTGACCAAATCAGCATTGTGTTATAGAGAAGCCATGCTGCCCAAATGAGATCTCCCCTGATGTGCTCTAATAGGTCCTTCCTGCCTAGTTGCACCAGGTCTTTGCCCCCCAGGTGTATGATTATAATGTGTGGCTTCCTTCGCCGTGAGGCCTACAGTTTTCCCAGTGTGGGCTTCAAATGCTCCCATTTCATGCCCTCCGAACCATTCAATGTCTGTTCGCTATGGGCATTGCTCCCTCCTGGGACCTTTCACCTTTCACCAGACCTGGGCTCTCTGCACAAGCGAGTGGCCGACCACCCATGCTGTCTTGTGTCTTGTACCTGCATTCGAAGTAAGTGTGGGAATGTCAGGTTCTTGCTTCCTTTGCCTTCCCCACCCTCCGCGTTCGTGGTCTTCTGGAGGCGCCATGGTTCTTGTCTGCAAGGGGAGGAGGTATGGGGGGGCTCTACTCCTGCTGCCCTGATTGTTGCCTTCTGATGTAACTCTTGTAGTCACTGGAGTTCCATCTCCCAATTGACTTTATGCCTGCTGCTGGTAGGCCATGCTGGGCTGCTGATGTCGATGCCCCTATCCGGAATGAGTGTGTGCCAAATTTGTCTCCTGGTAACCCTGCCCTGGTCAGTGCACTCTTTAACATTGTCTTAAACTGAAAGGTACTCAAGCATTCTTCATTGTCTGCGTCCTAGGTATTTCCGAACTTGGGCATAAGTTGTTGTCATCTAGACATCTTAGCTCCACCTTTGCCCGTTTTCCCATTTGGTCAGTCTTGGATCTCCTCAGCAGTATTTGCTTTTGCCTTGCGCCTATCTGCACATCTTGGCTCTGTATGCATGCACACGTGTTCCCTAGCTTAGAGGGGGCCACTAGCTCGCTTACACAAATGCCCCCAAAAAATGCTAGTGTGAATGCTGCCTTGAAAAGTGTGCTTTCAAAGCTGTATAGGCATATCGCGTCCAGTACTCCCACCAGCTGCCTCAGTGTGTGGAATTCAATTGGGCGCCACGTATCCCTTGTGGGTCCCTGTAGTCTGTGCCACCCTTTTATTGCTGCCCTTATATAATGTTAACCGGTGGGGTATTTCCCTGATGCGATCTTGCTCAGACATAGGCGCATGGTTAGGTGTATCTGTGCCCATGACTTAGACTTATTTTGCGTGAATTTCCACAGTATATATTGCTCTACCGCTTTTCTTGACTCCATGTGGTTCTCAAAGGCTGTCAACCCTGTTACTTCCTGCACTTTTCTTGCATAGGCTACATATCGTCTTGCTATCTTTGGGGCTAAGACATGTTCTATCAGATGGGACAGGTCCCCTCTACCAGTCCCCACGGTCTGCTCGGGAACAGTGTCATCTCTTGTTCTGCTCCTGGTGCTAGACTCCTGAATCTCTCCATCTGGAAGTGGGAGAGTGCATCTGCTTTAACATTATTCACACCTGGGACATGTCTCGTAATAGCGTCTAAATTGTTTGCTAGCTGCATTTTTACCAAGTACCTCAGCAGTTTTAACACTCTTGTGCACTGTGAAGCTCCCTTGTTAATCACCTGGACTACCACCTGGTTATCTGACCACTGCGTGATCTTCATGTTCTTCAGCTGCTCCTGCCAAATAGTCAGGGCCACCACAATGGGGAATATTTCGAGGAGCGTGATGTTTCTTGTGAGGCCTGCTGCTGACCACTCATGCTGTCACTTTTTGGCACATCATCTGTTCTTAAGGATTGCCCGAAGCCTATGCTGCCGGATGTGTCAGTGTACAACTCAATCTGTTTCGCTGACAACCAACCTTCTCTCCAGATCAAGATCCCATTAAAGTCTTCTAGAAATGTTAGCCACACCTTCGGGTTCTGTTTCACCCCTGAGTTCAGCCTAGCGTGGTGGTGTTTGTCCTGAAGCCCACGCGTCAAGTGCATGAGCCGCCTAGCAAACACCATCCCTGCTGGGATGACTCTTGCTGCAAAGTTTAGTTTACCAATTAGCCCTTGCAGTTCCTCCAGAGCAGCCTTCTGTTTGCCCAATAGCTCCTGAATGTCCTTTCTCATGTCCTGTATCTCTTCACGGGGCATGATGGATGTGCTGCTCCAGAGTCCAGTTCTATGCTTAGGAATAACAATCTAGTCTCACTGTCTTGTTATCTGTGAGTAGTATTCCCAATTCTGCTGCATAGTTAGGAAAACCCTCTGTAAATCTCGGCATTCTGGCCCACCGGGCTGCCCCACAAATAGAAAATCATCCCGGTAGTGCAACTTTCCATGCTCTGGATGTCGCTTATGCAGTGCACACTCTAGGAATGTGCTAAATCGCTCAAAGTATGCAAACAAGATGGAGCACCCCATGCGCAGAGCCTTGTCGAAATAGATTTCCCTTCAAATTTGAAACTCAGGAGGTGGTATCTTTCTGGGTGGACGGGGAGTAGTCTGAATGCAGACTCTACATCAGCTTTTGCCATCAAGGCACTTCACTCTTTTGAGCGCACTATCTCTATTGCATCCTCCACTGATGCGTACCCCACTGCACAATCTTCGGGGTCAATACCATCATTCACTGATTCACCCTCCTGGAAAAACAGGTGGTGAATAAGTCTGAACTTCCCTGCTCTTTTTTGGGGACCACTCCTAGGGGTGATACTACCAAGCCTGGGGAGTGGGGGGGGGGGCTCCCCTTAAAGGGCCTTCTATTCTTTCAAGATCTTTTTCCTTGTTGATTTTTTTCTCTTATTATCTCAGGGTGTTCGTTCGCCGAGCGCAGGTTCTTTGACTCTTTAATATGGGCTTTCCCTCTGGATGGGATTCTAAAACCTAACTCAAATCCTTCACAAAGTAACTTTGCATCTTCTTTGTTATCATATTCATTGGCTAGTTGCCTCAGCCTGCATGTATTTATGGGGGATCTAGCCAACTCCACTTCTCCCCCTAGTCAGACTATGCACCCACTATTACTACTTCTTCTCTTTTCCCCTCTTGTGGCTTCTTCCCTTGCCCCTTTTGCACTCTGCTGCTGGGTGCCCACCCCTGTACGTGAAGCACACATGCTTGAACTTGCATGCTGCTCCCCATGTGCACTCATCCTTGTCATATTTGAATTATACAGATGCCGCCCCTTTGCCTGGCTGTGCACCCTTCCATTGTGTGTACTGTTGCTGTTCGTAGTAGGGATTCACATTCTCTTGCCTCCATTTCTGACAGCTCCCAGAAAAGGAATGCTTGCTGTCTCCCACCCAGTTCTTGGCCTCGCTTGCTATCATCATCTTGTGCAAGTAGCCTGCCACGTCCTCCTCATCCCATTCTATGCCTGGGTGGGCCTGCATTTTTAGCCTGAAGCCCTTGTCTTAATCTCGCCAAGCATCCCTTGCAATTTGTCTCTGAGCTTTGTGTACCTTTGACTCATATAGCCCTAAATCCTTAGCACAGTGCAGACATTTCTCCACTATAATACAGACCATAATCCTAAATGCATCAAGCCAGTTATCAAAGCTCCTCTCCTTTCTTACTCTATTTCTCTCTCTCTTCTCTTCTTCCTTCGTGTCTACTGTAGTTAAATCAAGGCCTTCTACTTGTATTTCGAAGAGTGAGAATACATCAATGAACTCCCTGCGCCAGATACGTTCTGTGACTGCCAACGGTATCATATTAGCCAAGCCCGGTGTTCTGGTGACCATGTAAGGTCTCCCTACGCTGCCTCTTTTGTATGCCTCTGGGGCCAGCTCCCCTGTTGCTAAGCTGACCTGCTTAGGTGCTTTCACCCACATGTCACTGCCCTAAACCTATGATGGCATTGCTCCAGTGTTTGCAGATGCTTAAACCTTCTCCACCCTTTCTGGTGATGGGTACCCTTCGCTTTGCGCTTCTGCCCCTGTCGCTGGTGCCCCTGTTTCCGGAGTGTCTGCTGCCACCTTGGCTCCCTTGGGTGTCACCACCCTGCGCCCATTTGTCTCACCCACCCCATGCTGGCAGAGGTTCATCTGTGTCTTTCTTGTCCCCTTTCTTACCTCCTCTTCTTGCATTTCGCTGGTGCTTTTTCGGTTCTTCAGCCAAATCCATCTCTTGCCTGGCTGCTTCGTTATGCCCCTCCTCGATGTGCTCTTCTTGGGGTGGCTGCTCACCTGCTCCTTCCCCTCTGATCTGCCTCGGGATCCATTCCTTGCTATGTGTTGAAGACGCCTCCCTCGCTGCTTTTAGAGTTTCTTCGAGGTCGATCTCCTGGATGGTGCCTTGGTTCTCCATGTTGGGCTGTGTTGCCGCCGCTGTTCTGAAGCACTGTTGGCAGGGTTGCGTCACCACAACAGGCTGTCCCCTGCTGTCTACTTTTAATCAACTCGGGTCGCGTCACCCTCTGGGCTATCCCCGGTTGATTCTCGTGTTGTTGCTGCAACCGGGTCGTGTCGCCCAAAGGGCTGTTCACTCCAATTTAATGTTATTGCTCTGTTGATAAACTCGGGTTACGTTGCGTTGACCTTTAGGCTGTCGCCGGTTGACTCATGCACTGGGACCCCATGTGAATATTGTTTGGATTAGATACGTGGATCACGAATGAGAGAATTTGTATATAAACTTGAGATATCCCTTTCTCTCCTTAGCGTGATGGACTTTGCACACGGCCCTGTTAGTCCCTATGCAGCATGGGACCTTTGTTTATTTCCCTCATGAGTATGTGCTTCTTTAAACACACCCTGCTCAGCTGATGACTCCCAGGTGCTATCCCACATTATGGGGATTCTGGGTAACAGCTGAGCTGATCAGCTGCCCGACCGCTGTGCCAGGTGCTCGCAGGCGTGAGGGGAAAATTTAAACAAGCATTTGCAATGTAATAGGTCTCGCATTTGCAAGAGTTAGAGCTATTGGCATTGTAAATGGCAATCACTTTTACCCATGTGTTCTGGTTTGGAGTGGGATTATGTGGGTTAAGGTGGAATTGTTAGTTGTACAATGGGTGGAATTGTGTGGTGTTTAGTGTATTTGTGTGGTGGAATTATGTGGCCTGGTGAATGATAGGGGTGAGAGCTGAACAGAATAGATAGAAAGGAAGACAGAGAGGGGTAGGTAGTTTGTGCACGAAGTGGTGAATGAAGTCTGGCAGAGAAGCAGAAAGTGTCTGAGAAAGAAGGGAAGAGCAGGCCACAGATACACAAAGAGAGAGCGCCCATGTACGCATTAGACACCAGTGGTGTAGCTTGGTCACTAAGACTGAGGAGGGGTATGAGCTTCAGATTTTCCGACAATCAGACCGGCATATAATATAAAAATACATTATACGACAAGCAGTGTGCATGGGAGAGGAGTAAAAACCAGTGGAAAGAGGAGTAATGCAGATTGGTAGGGGTACCAAGAGAGAGAAAACACAATATTTTGTAAAATTACCAATATTTTTGACAACTTTAAAACTGAGGGGGGAGAGGGAGAGAATGTGGGTGTGTTTTTGTCTGAATGAATGTGAAAATGCCTCGCAAAATCCGACAGACATCTCCCCATACCTGACTGAAAACACCTGTACCCAACTATTTATCAGAAAATTCATTTATTAGGGAGGAGTACCTCCCCCCACTGAACCTACGTCCCTGAAAGGGACCCCATAAAGAGGAAGAGAGCATGGATTTGATGGGTGGAAAAGCTGAAAATGCACTGGAAAGAAACTGTGGTCAAAGACTTGAAGTGAACCAATATGAGAGAGGCGATAAGAGTGTGTGCTAGAGAGAGGTGTGGGAGACACACAAGTTGGTGGGGCACCCGAAGGGGAGGGGTAAGGGAGAGGTGGACAAGTGACGGGTACAAGGACGTACAGGAAGGTAGCAGGTGTGAGCAAGCAGTATAGAGAGGAGACAGGCAGAGTGTGGGAGGGATGAGAAGGGACAGGGGAATTGTGAGATGAGAGGGGGTAGTGGGAGTGTGAGGGAGAGATGAGGAGGGGCAGTGGTGTGTGGGGGAGAGGTGACAATGGTGGAAGTGAGAGGTAGAGATGTGTGGTATTGGAATTGTTTGTTGTGGAATTGTGTGGTGTGGTGTGGAGTTGTGTAGTGGAAATATGTGGCATGGTGTGCTTTGGAATTAAGTGGATAGTAATTAAGTGGTATTAACTGTAGTGGAATTATGTAGAGTGAGATTGTGCTTTATGGAGTTAATAATGTGTGCTATGAAATGGCATATTGTGGAGTTGAATTATGTGGTATGCTGTTGAATGTTGTGGTCTGATGTGGAAATTTGTTGTGTGTAGGCACTTCAGGATGGGCTGGCATGACAGGTCAGTCTGTTAACTAGATTTTTTAATATTTTAGACATGTCTTTGAGCCTAGTAATCCACTGTTTTTTAAATTAAATAGCAAGTGGTACTGCTGATGATGTGTTCCTGTATAACGTAAACAGGCAGTGGTGTGTGGGGGAGAGGTGACAATGGTGGAAGTGAGAGGTAGAGATGTGTGGTATTGGAATTGTTTGTTGTGGAATTGTGTGGTGTGGTGTGGAGTTGTGTAGTGGAAATATGTGGCATGGTGTGCTTTGGAATTAAGTGGATAGTAATTAAGTGGTATTAACTGTAGTGGAATTATGTAGAGTGAGATTGTGCTTTATGGAGTTAATAATGTGTGCTATGAAATGGCATATTGTGGAGTTGAATTATGTGGTATGCTGTTGAATGTTGTGGTCTGATGTGGAAATTTGTTGTGTGTAGGCACTTCAGGATGGGCTGGCATGACAGGTCAGTCTGTTAACTAGATTTTTTAATATTTTAGACATGTCTTTGAGCCTAGTAATCCACTGTTTTTTAAATTAAATAGCAAGTGGTACTGCTGATGATGTGTTCCTGTATAACGTAAACGTAAAACATTTGAGCAGCCTTTTCAGCCCTGGGGCCTCACTCCCATCATATCTATCTCGAAGTTTCTAGGATATACAATAAAATGTAAAATTTCCTTTTACGGGTTATTCCTTTAAAATAAAAATATTACCCTTCTTCAAAAGAAGCCACTCAGAAAACAACATATCCTGGAGTAGGTTTTTGGAAAAATGATTAATCCTTTGGCCAGCCTCAATAGACCTGACCTACATGCCAAAATAATAAATAAAGCACAGTGCCTGAGAGACGGATGCTATGTAAAGTAAGAAATTTAAAGCTCAAACCCTGTGGTAGTGGTCCATTTGGGACATATTAAAGTATTATGCTTCTTTACTCTGAATGAAGTCTTTCCGGTAAAGAGCAACAACAAAGCAAAGAAACCATGGCCAATAACTAAACAACAAAAATAATTTATGTATTAAAAAAAAAAGAACAGAGAAAGAGGGGGGAAGTACTGCTACCCCATAACATAGGTAGTTGGAGCAGAGTAATGCACGCACAGACACATACTAATGTTGTACTTGAGTCGTGCATGGGGAGTATAAAAAATAAGGTATAGAGTAACACATAAGAAGCACAATTAAAAAGTAAAAAAAGTGTTCTGTTTGTAATTCACTGAGGTGCACGTGATAAAAAAAATTATTTTCACTTCATGGAAAAGATAACAGTTTAGTTTCACCTTCCTTACACTCTTTACTTTAGATTGGAAATTGACTCACTGCAATATAATGGGCGGGGCCAGCTTCTTTTAAAGATCCAAAGATGCGCACGGTTTGAAGCATAGGGAACCACACCTCTAGTACATGCAAAGTAATATTAATCAGGCCACACTGTTACAAAGGATATAAGGGAAATGGCTATTGGCACATCAATCATAGGGGAGCAATAAGCGTACTTTTGCTCCCATCCCAAGGGGTATCCTTAAATAACGGGCACCATATGATATGTTATAAATTGTATACATAGTCTTTTACACTCCAGAAGGCTTAGCCAAGAGAAGTCAAAGCGATGACTTAATGCTGGCCCTATCGCACACCTGCAGCAGTGTTTTACCACCTAGGGAAGGGAAATACTGAGCTGATATATTTCAGTCTCTGTGTCGTAGAATGGAGGCTACACCCCGCCGAAAACCTGTAGTTGGCATCACTAGCCTATGTGCAGCACATCCCACTGGTAGTACACAAACAACACTTGCTCTTTAGTGCACAATGACAGGTTGCAATGAGCTGGAGTAAGAACCCATCCCCAAAGATCCAAGAGTGACTCAAGGGTTTCACATGCTGCAATGACATGACTGACAACTATGCTGCTTATCTTCTACAATCGACCAGGGCAAGGGCATTAGAGGCCCACTGAGGTTGTACCTGAAAGCCTGAAACCTTGTTCAGCAAATCTGGCATGAAGTGGGGAGCCAGGAAATGAGCTGTTATACTGATGGCCTTCTATGAGTCTCAAACATGAACAAATCTTAAACAAGACTCTAAGGCCAAATATCTTGTTTTAAAATTACAAAAATGTTCAAATAAAAATTCAGACTGTTCGGATCTATAACATTAATATGCCTATCATGCAGTGCATTAAAAAAAACATTTGTGCAGAACACCGAGCTGAGCTGAAGAGGTTGTTCTGCCTCTTAGCTCTCACTTTCTGTTCATCTCCCAGAAAGCTGATTGATGAGGGAGGTTATAAACCATACTGGGCAGCAGATGTGAGTGGAGGAGAGGGTCCAGTCTCTGGCTGGTGCACAGATGCTTTGTCACAGGTATGTGCTATGCAGCTTCCCACTTCCTTGCACTCGAAAGAGTTGTATGCATGCGAAAGGTCAACGTTCTTAGAACGTAAAGTGCACAAGTTTTTGTGTGAGTTGGAAATGATAATTACATTGTGATGTTACAGTTAGCCTGCTAGGAGAACTGTGAGTCTAACAGTAAGATCACAATATAATTAGCATTAATTCTGACCTCAACAGTTGGATCGAGCTTTTGTTGTTGATTTTTTTTTATATTTTGTACATTGGTGCATTGTGGTGGCATGCTTTGGGGACGTTGGTGAGGAGGGGATTTTAAAAGCAGGTGCCAGGAATGGAAGTGAATGAGGCTACAGTGAAGAATCCTGAACAGGCCTGTGCTTCTGGGGGACTAACAAAAGTTAGTGAACTTTCACATGTCAAGCAAAGAAGCCCTTTTAAAACTACAATCCGACCTGCCCTAAAATTTAAGGATTAGACTGCAAAGGGACATTGCAGACCCTTTAAATAAACTACATGCTCTAATTCAATGCCTATACTTAAAAAAAAGACCATTACCCAACTGTGGCAGGACTAAATATTTAACTTCGAGAAAAGTGTCACACCTCGTTTTAAATGTGAGCACAGTGGGAAAGATGTACCATGCAAGTGTGAGGCGGCATGGGGTGGAATAGCTGCAGAAACAAAAGAAACCAGCATGGTACAGAGAAGCCTGGAAGGCTTTTAGCAGACATCAATAGCTAGAGGCTTAGTGTGCTGGATAGATGAAAGAAATCAGGTCTGATGAATTCAAGTGAATTACATGCAGAAAGACATGAGGAGACTGCCAGAGTAGGACAGTGCCGTAAGAGGCGTACTTATAAAAAGAGAAAGAACACACAATCCTAAAAACCCTTGAGGCACTGAGGTTAGCACCCTCTGGGCTTGAGGTAACATGACACAGGAGCCCATGGGAGAGTTGTTTCTTTGTAACATGACAAATTAAATTGAAAGCAGTGAGGGCCGAGCAAAATCTGCACCATCAGAATCAGATAGAGTGAAGTTCCCTGTCCGCAGCAGGTCTTACATGCAGACACTTATACAGTGAGGATGGAACATAAAATAAAGAAAATGAAGTACAAACATTGCAGCAAAAACATAGTTGAAGTGCAAACAAGCACGTGCTGCAGTCTCCAAGGCACAGAGAGCGAACGGAGCCTAAAGCTCAGCCAGAGCCTTGGTCAAAAAAAAAACTTGAAACGGCGGCTGAATACAAAAAAAAAAAACAGCAACAAACTTAAATCAAAACAGTCTGCCTTTTGCGCTCCCTTACTGTAGCTGCACATTTCTCCTCACCTCTCGAGTAGTCTCCTACCAAACTAGCCCTGCAGTATGCTTCCTCCATCTTCATTGCTGACACCTATGGAATTGTCCCTGGAAGGGGCACATCGGAGAATGGATGGCTGCTCAGAAAGAGAGTGCCTCCTCTGAGTCTGGGGCTGTTACAAGCTGAGAGCTGGAACTGTGCAGCAGGGCCACCATGGGCATAGGAGACGCACTTCCAGAGCGGCAGTGCGCAGCAGCAGAGGTCTAGATTGCAAAATAAATTCAACCCATTCTACCAACAAGTTATCGTCCGAAAGGGTGTGGCATAACTTACAGAGCTGCCGACTTTGAGACTGGAGCACCGGGTTCGAGTCTCAGTATTGGCTCTTCAGGTACCTACAAAAACATGCAGATCGGAAAAAATAAAACTAAAGAATGCCGATCCAGAGAAAAATGGAAACAAAATTTCAAATGTGATCCAGTGGATGAACGTGTATAGGATCATCTGAATGGATGCTTATAGGAGTGGAAAACACAGACAGAAACAATATAAAACATGCAATAAACAGCCCAGGACTGCAGTGCAGCTACAAACACATACAAACAATAAATTTAAAGCTTAAACATTGTAGGTTGTGTGTTTACAACCATAGGAAGGTAGTCTTTGGTGGTCGCTGCAGTGCGACTGCAAG